>NW_026291579.1:0-286241 GCF_023091745.1 Budorcas taxicolor
GCCATGGATCTTGGGGTGCTTCTGAGTCTCCCCAGGGGAGTCAGGCCTCGTCTCGAGTGGGGGGCATGCACGTGCGCTTTCCTCCCGAGCTGCAGCAGTAGTGTCACGCTTCCTGTCACGTGGATCAAGGGATCTGTGGGCTTTCCCTGGAGGCTGTCCCTAGAGGCTTTCCCACGAGGCTTTCCACAGGGCTGTGCCACGTGCCACCTTGGTGTGAGTCGATCCACGGCGTGAAAGACAAGCCGGTGAAGGGAGAAAGAGGTTCCTCTCTAATGGACTGAGACATCTGGGGGACTCTTGGAATGGTGGCACGACCATGGAGTTCCTCTCGCCGTTCCTGTTGAGAGGGCCTCCTCTTGGGATGCGACGGGAACGCCGGGAACTCTTTCCCAGACGAAGCAGGGAAAGGATCCCTCATCTCGAGCTACGAGGCGGAAACGGGGCTCCTCTGGATGTGGGCGGGACCCTCGTGACTCCTCTCGAGTGGAGACGGCTATGTCGGGGAACTTCTTGATTTGCACCAAGGGTGTGAAGAACCGTTCGAAGTTCCAGAGGTGAGGTGTGATCAGCCTCGAGACGCCTCAGCGGAAATGGGCCTCATCTCGCCTGGAGGGGATAACCTCCTGGATTGCCTCGAGTTGCGGCAGGTCTTCTCGAGTTACGACGGGGACCTCAGGGACCCGCTCTAGTGGCGTCAGGAAAGGCCAGTCCCCATGCAAGTTGCTAGGGCCATCTCGGGTTCCCTCTCCCGTCCATGCCAGGGCCTGAGTCCTTGTGTGGAGTCGGGGCCGGAACCTGAGGATTCCTCTCCAGTGTTGCCATGGATCTTGGGGTGCTTCTGAGTCTCCCCAGGGGAGTCAGGCCTCGTCTCGAGTGGGGGCATGCACGTGCACTTTCCTCCCGAGCTGCAGCAGTAGTGTCACGCTTCGTGGATCAAGGGATATTTGGCTTTTCCTCAAGGCTGGCGTTTGAGGATTTCCCACGAGACTTTTCCACAGGGCTGTGCCACGTGCCACCTTGGTGTGAGTCGATCCTCGGCGAGAAGACGAGCCGGTGAAGGAAAAAGAGGTTCCTCTGGAATGGACTGAGACATCTGGGGGACTCTTGGAATGGTGGCACGACCCGGGGAGTTCCTCTCGCCGTTCCTGTTGAGAGGGCCTCCTCTTGAGATGCGACAGGGAACGCCGGGAACTCTTTCCCGACGAAGCAGGGAAAGGATCCCTCATCTCGAACTACGAGGCGGAAACGGGGCTCCTCTGGATGTGGGCGGGACCCTCGTGATTCCTCTCGAGTGGAGCGGGTATGTCGGGGAACTTCTAGATTTGCACCAAGGGTGTGAAGGACCCTTTCGAAGTTCCAGAGGTGAGGTGTGATCAGCCTCGAGACGCCTCAGCAGAAATGGGCCTCATCTCGCCTGGAAGGGAGAACCTCCTGGATTTTCTCGAGTTGCGGCAGGTCTTCTCGAGTTTACGACGGTGACCTCAGGGACCCGCTCTGGTGGCCTCAGGAAAGGCCAGTCCCCATGCGAGTTGCAAGGGGGACCTCTCGGGATTCCTCTCCCGTCAATGCCGGGTCCTCAGTCCTTGTGTGGTGTCGGGGCCGGAACCTGAGGATTCCTCTCCAGGGTTGCCATGGATCTTGGGGTGCTTCTGAGTCCCCCAGGGGAGTCAGGCTTCGTCTCGAGTGGGGGCATGCACGGGCGCTGTCCTCCCTAGCGGCAGCAGTAGTGTCACCCTTCCTGTCACATGGATCAAGGGATATTTGGCTTTCCCTCTAGGCTGGCGGTGGAGGATTTCCCACGAGGCTTTCCCACAGGGCTGTGCCACGTGCCACCTTGGTGTGAGCCGATCCTCGGCGTGAAAGACGAGCCGGTTGAAGGGAAAAGAGGTTCCTCTGGAATGGACTGAGATATCTGGGGGACTCTTGGAATGGTTGGCACGACCCTGGAGTTCCTCTCGACGTTCCTGTTGAGAGGGCATCTCTTGAGATGCGACGGGAACGCCGGGAACTCTTTCCTGACGAAGCAGGGAAAGGATCCCTCATCTCCAGCTACGAGCGGAAACGGGTCCTCTTCTTTATGTGGGCGGGAGCCTCGTGATTCCTCTCGAGTGAAGACGGGTATGTCGGGGAACTTCTTGATTTGCACGAACGGTGTGAATGACCCCTTTCGAAGTTCCAGAGGTGAGGTGTGATCAGCCTCGAGACGCTCAGCGGAAATGGGCCTCATCTCGCCTGAAGGGGAGAACCTCCTGGACTTTCTCGAGTTGGGGCAGGTTATTCTCGAGTTACGACGGGGACCTCAGGGACACGCTCTGGTGGCCTCAGGAAAGGCCAGTCCCCTTGCGAGTTTCTAGGGGCCATCTTGGGATTCCTCTCCCGTCCATGTCGGGGCCTAAGACCTTGTTTGGAGTCGGGGCCGGAACAAGAGGATTCCTCTCCAGTGTTCCCATGGATCTTGGGGTGCTTCTGAGTCTCTCCAGGGGAGTCAGGCATCGTCTCGTGTGGGGGAATGCATGCGCTTTCCTCCCGAGCTGCAGCAGTAGTTTCACGCTTCCTGTCACGTGGATCTAGGGATATTTGGCTTTCCCTCGAGGCTGGCCGTCGAGGATTTCCCACGAGGCTTTCCCACAGGGCTGTGCCACGTGCCACCTTGGTGTGAGTTGATCCTCGGCGTGAAAGACGAGCCGGTGAAGGGAAAAGAGGTTCCTCTGGAATGGACTGAGACATCTGGGGGACTCTTGGAATGGTGGCACGACCCGGGAGTTCCTCTCGCCGTTCCTGTTGAGAGGGCCTCCTCTTGAGATGCGACGGAACGCCGGGAACTCTTTCCCGACGAAGCAGGAAAGGATCCCTCATCTCGAGCTACGAGGCGGAAACGGGGCTCCTCTGGATGTGGGCGGGGACCCTCGGGTTTCCGCACGAGTGGAGACGGGTATGTCGGGGAACTTCTTGATTTGCACCAAGGGTGTTAAAGACCCTTTCGAAGTTCCAGCGGTGAGGTGTGTATCAGCCTCGAGACACCTCAGCGAAATTGGGCCTCATCTCGCCTGGAGGGGAGAACCTCCTGGATTTTCTGGATCTGCGGCAGGTCTTCTCAAGTTACGACGGGGACCTCAGGGACCCGCTCTGGTGGCCTCAGGAAAGGCAAGTCCCCATGCGAGTTGCTATGGGACCTCTAGGGATTCCAATCCGGTCCATGCCGGGGCCTCAGTCCTTGTGTGGAGTCGGGGCCGGAACCTGAGGATTCCTCTCCAGTGTTGCCATGGATCTTGGGGTGCTTCTGAGTCTCCCCAGGGGAGTCAGGCCTCGTCTCGAGTGGGGGCATGCACGTGCGCTTTCCTCCCAAGCTGCAGAAGTATTGTCACGCTTCCTGTCACATGGATCAAGGGATCTGTGGCTTTCCCTCTTGGCTGGCCTTCGAGGATTTCCCAGGAGACTTTCCCACAGGGCTGTGAGACGTGCCACCTTGGTGTGAGTCGATCCTCGGCGTGAAAGACGAGCCAGTGAAGGGAAAAGAGGTTCCTCTGGAATGGACTGAGACATCTGGGTGACTCTTGGAATGGTGGCACGACCCTGGAGTTCCTCTCGCCGTTCCTGTTGAGAGGGCCCCCTCTTGAGAATGCGACGGGGAACGCCGGGAACTCTTTCCCGACGAAGAAGGGAAAGGATCCCTCATCTCGAGCTACGAGGCGGAAACGGGGCTCCTCTGGATGTGGGCGGGACCCTCGTGACTCCTCTCGAGTGGAGACGGGTATGTCGGGGAACTTCTTGATTTGCACGAACGGTGTGAAGGACCCTTTCGAAGTTCCAGAGGTGAGGTGTGATCAGCCTCGAGACGCCTCAGCGGAAATGGGCCTCATCTCGCCTGGAGGGGGAGAACCTCCTGGACTTTCTCGAGTTGGGGCAGGTATTCTCGAGTTACGACGGGGACCTCAGGGACCCGCTCTGGTGGCCTCAAGAAAGGCCAGTCCCCATGCGAGTTGCTAGGGGCCATCTTGGGATTCCTCTCCCGTCCATGTCGGGGCCTAAGACCTTGTTTGGAAGTCGGGGCCGGAACAAGAGGATTCCTCTCCAGTGTTCCCATGGATCTTGGGGTGCTTCTGAGTCTCTCCAGGGGAGTCAGGCATCGTCTCGTGTGGGGGAATGCATGCGCTTTCCTCCCGAGCTGCAGCAGGAGTGTCACGCTTCCTGTCACGTGGATCTAGGGATATTTGGCTTTCCCTCGAGGCTGGCCGTCGAGGATTTCCCACGAGGCTTTCCCACAGGGCTGTGCCACGTGCCACCTTGGTGTGAGTTGATCCTCGGCGTGAAAGACGAGCCGGTGAAGGGAAAAGAGGTTCCTCTGGATTGGACTGAGACATCTGGGGGACTCTTGGAATGCTGACACGACCCTGGAGTTCCTCTCGCCGTTCCTGTTGAGAGGGCCTCCTCTTGAGATGCGACGGGAACGCCGGGAACTCTTTCCCGACGAAGCAGGGAAAGGATACCTCATCTCGAGCTACGAGGCGGAAACGGGGCTCCTCTGGATGTGGGCGGGACCCTCATGATTCCTCTCGAATGGAGACGGGTATGTCGGGGAACTTCTAGATTTGCACCAACGGTGTGAAGGACCCTTTCGAAGTTCCAGAGGGGAGGTGTGATCAGCCTCGAGACGCCGCAGCGGAAATGGGCCTCATCTCGCCTGGACGGGAGAACCTCCTGGATTTTCTCGAGTTGCGGCAGGTCTTCTCGAGTAACGACGGGGACCTCAGGGACCCGCTCTGGTGGCCTCAGGAAAGGCAAGTCCCCATGCGAGTTGCTAGGGGCCATCTTGGGATTCCTCTCCCGTCCATGCCGGGGCCTAAGACCTTGTTTGGAGTCGGGGCCGAAACCTGAGGATTCCTCTCCAGTGTTGCCATGGATCTTGGGGTGCTTCTGAGTCTCCCCAGGGGGGTCAGGCATCGTCTCGTGTGGGGGAATGCATGCGCTTTCCTCCCGAGCTGCAGCAGTAGTTTCACGCTTCCTGTCACGTGGATCAAGGGATATTTGGCTTTTCCTCGAGGCTGGCCATCGAGGATTTCCCACGAGGCTTTCCCACAGGGCTGTGCCACGTGCCACCTTGGTGTGAGTCGATCCTCGGCGTGAATGACGAGCCGGTGAAGGGAAAAGAGGTTCCTCTGGAATGGACTGAGACATCTGGGGAACTCTAGGAATGCTGACACGACCCTGGAGTTCCTCTCGCCGTTCCTGTTGAGAGGGCCTCCTCTTGAGATGCGACGGGAACGCCGGGAACTCTTTCCCGACGAAGCAGGGAAAGGATCCCTCATCTCGAGCTACGAGGCGGAAACGGGGCTCCTCTGGATGTGGGCGGGACCCTCGGGTTTCCTCACGAGTGGAGACGGGTATGTCGGGGAACTTCTTGATTTGCACCAAGGGTGTTAAAGACCCTTTCGAAGTTCCAGAGGTGAGGTGTGATCAGCCTCGAGACACCTCAGCGGAATTGGGCCTCATCTCGCATGGAGGGGAGAACCTCCTGAATTTTCTCGAGTTGCGGCAGGTCTTCTCAAGTTACGACGGGGACCTCAGGGACCCGCTCTGGTGGCCTCAGGAAAGGCCAGTCCCCATGCGAGTTGCTAGGGGACCTCTAGGGATTCCTCTACCGTTCATGCCAGGGCCTGAGTCCTTGTGTGGATCGTGGCAGGAACCTGAGGATTCCTCTCCAGTGTTGCCATGGATCTTGGGGTGCTTCTGAGTCTCCCCAGGGGAGTCAGGCCTCGTCTCGAGTTGGGGCATGCACGTGCGCTTTCCTCCCGAGCTGCAACAGTAGTGTCACGCTTCCTGTCACGTGGATCAAGGGATCTGTGGCTTTCCCTCGAGGCTGTCCCTCGAGGCTTTCCCACGAGGCTTTCCCACAGAGCTGTGCCACGTGCCACCTTGGTGTGAGTCGATCCTCGGCGTGAAAGACGAGCCGGTGAAGGGAAAAGAGGTTCCTCTCTAATGGACTGAGACATCTGGGGGACTCTTGGAATGCTGGCATGTCCCTGGAGTTCCTCTCGCCGTTTCTGTTGAGAGGGCCTCCTCTTGAGATGCGACGGGAACGCCAGGAACTATTTCCCGACGAAGCAGCTAAAGGATCCCTCATTTCGAGATACGAGGCGGAAACGGGGCTCCTCTGGATGTGGGCGGGACACTCGTGATTCCTCTCGAGTGGAGACGGGTATGTCGGGGAACTTCTTGAATTCCACCAAGGGTGTGAAGGACCCTTTCGAAGTTCCAGAGGTGAGGTGTGATCAGCCTCGAGATGCCTCAGCAGAAATGGGCCTCATCTCGCCTCGAGGGGAGAACCTCCTGGATATTCTCGAGTTGCTGCAGGTCTTCTCGAGTTACGACGGGGACCTCAGTGACCCCCTCTGGTGGCCACAGGAAAGGCCAGTCCCCATGCGAGTTGCCAAGGGCCATCTCGGGTTCCCTCTCCCGTCCATGCCAGGGCCTGAGTCCTTGTGTGGAGTCGGGGCCGGAACCTGAGGATTCCTCTCTAGTGTTGCCAAGGATCTTGGGGTGCTTCTGAGTCTCCCCAGGGGAGTCAGGCCTCGTCTCGAGTGGGGGCATGCACGTGCGCTTTCCTCCCGAGCTGCAGCATTAGTGTCACGCTTCCTGTCACGTGGATCAAGGGATTTTTGACTTTTCCTCGAGGCTGGCGTTTGAGGATTTCCCACGAGACTTTTCCACAGGGCTGTGCCACGTGCCACCTTTGTGTGAGTCGATCCTCGGCGTGAAAGACGAGCCGGTGAAGGGAAAAGAGGTTCCTCTGGAATGGACTGAGACATCTGGGGGACTCTTGGAATGGTGGCACGACCCGGGAGTTCCTCTCGCCGTTCCTGTTGAGAGGTCCTCCTCTTGAGATGCGACGGGAACGCCGGGAACTCTTTCCCGACGAAGCAGGGAAAGGATCCCTCATCTCGAACTACAAGGCGGAAACGGGGCTCCTCTGGATATGGGCGGGACCCTCGTGATTCCTCTCGAGTGGAGACGGGTATGTCGGGGAACTTCTAGATTTGCACCAACGGTGTGAAGGACCCTTTCGAAGTTCCAGAGGGGAGGTGTGATCAGCCTCGAGACGCCTCAGCAGAAATGGGCCTCATCTCGCCTGGAGGGGAGAACCTCCTGGATTTTCTCGAGTTGCGGCAGGTCTTCTCGAGTTACGACGGGGACCTCTGGGACCCGCTCTGGTGGCCTCAGGAAAGGCCAGTCCCCATGCGAGTTGCTAGGGGACCTCTCGGGATTCCAATCCGGTCCATGCCGGGGCCTCAGTCCTTGTGTGGAGTCGGGGCCGGAACCTGAGGATTCCTCTACAGTGTTGCCATGGATCTTGGGGTGCTTCTGAGTCTCCCCAGGGGAGTCAGGCCTCGTCTCGAGTGGGGGCATGCACGTGCGCTTTCCTCCCGAGCTGCAACAGTAGTGTCACGCTTCCTGTCACGTGGATCAAGGGATCTGTGGCTTTCCCTCGAGGCTGTCCCTCGAGGCTTTCCCACGAGGCTTTCCCACAGAGCTGTGCCACGTGCCACCTTGGTGTGAGTCGATCCTCGGCGTGAAAGACGAGCCGGTGAAGGGAAAAGAGGTTCCTCTCTAATGGACTGAGACATCTGGGGGACTCTTGGAATGCTGGCACGACCCTGGAGTTCCTCTCGCCGTTCCTGTTGAGAGGGCCTCCTCTTGAGATGCGACGGGAACGCCAGGAACTATTTCCCGACGAAGCAGCTAAAGGATCCCTCATCTCGAGATACGAGGCGGAAACGGGGCTCCTCTGGATGTGGGCGGGACACTCGTGATTCCTCTCGAGTGGAGACGGGTATGTCGGGGAACTTCTTGAATTCCACCAAGGGTGTGAAGGACCCTTTCGAAGTTCCAGAGGTGAGGTGTGATCAGCCTCGAGATGCCTCAGCAGAAATGGGCCTCATCTCGCCTCGAGGGGAGAACCTCCTGGATATTCTCGAGTTGCTGCAGGTCTTCTCGAGTTACGACGGGGACCTCAGTGACCCCCTCTGGTGGCCACAGGAAAGGCCAGTCCCCATGCGAGTTGCCAAGGGCCATCTCGGGTTCCCTCTCCCGTCCATGCCAGGGCCTGAGTCCTTGTGTGGAGTCGGGGCCAGAACCTGAGGATTCCTCTCTAGTGTTGCCATGGATCTTGGGGTGCTTCTGAGTCTCCACAGGGGAGTCAGGCCTCGTCTCGAGTGGGGGCATGCACGTGCGCTTTCCTCCCGAGCTGCAGCATTAGTGTCACGCTTCCTGTCACGTGGATCAAGGGATTTTTGACTTTTCCTCGAGGCTGGCGTTTGAGGATTTTCCACGAGACTTTTCCACAGGGCTGTGCCACGTGCCACCTTGGTGTGAGTCGATCCTCGGCGTGAAAGACGAGCCGGTGAGGGGAAAAGAGGTTCCTCTGGAATGGACTGAGACATCTGGGGGACTCTTGGAATGGTGGCACGACCCGGGAGTTCCTCTCGCCGTTCCTGTTGAGAGGGCCTCCTCTTGAGATGCGACGGGAACGCCAGGAACTATTTCCCGACGAAGCAGCTAAAGGATCCCTCATCTCGAGATACGAGGCGGAAACGGGGCTCCTCTGGATGTGGGCGGGACACTCGTGATTCCTCTCGAGTGGAGACGGGTATGTCGGGGAACTTCTTGAATTCCACCAAGGGTGTGAAGGACCCTTTCGAAGTTCCAGAGGTGAGGTGTGATCAGCTTCGAGATGCCTCAGCAGAAATGGGCCTCATCTCGCCTCGAGGGGAGAACCTCCTGGATATTCTCGAGGTGCTGCAGGTCTTCTCGAGTTACGACGGGGACCTCAGTGACCCCCTCTGGTGGCCACAGGAAAGGCCAGTCCCCATGCGAGTTGCAAGGGGACCTCTCGGGATTCCTCTCCCGTCAATGCCGGGTCCTCAGTCCTTGTGTGGTGTCGGGGCCGGAACCTGAGGATTCCTCTCCAGTGTTGCCATGGATCTTGGGGTGCTTCTGAGTCTCCCCAGGGGAGTCAGGCCTCGTCTCGAGTGGGGGCATGCATGTGCGCTTTCCTCCCTAGCGGCAGCAGTAGTGTCACCCTTCCTGTCACATGGATCAAGGGATATTTGGCTTTCCCTCTAGGCTGGCGGTGGAGGATTTCCCACGAAGCTTTCCCACAGGGCTGTGCCACGTGCCACCTTGGTGTGAGCCGATCCTCGGCGTGAAAGACGAGCCGGTGAAGGGAAAAGAGGTTCCTCTGGAATGGACTGAGACATCTGGGGGACTCTTGGAATGGTGGCACGACCCTGGAGTTCCTCTCGCCGTTCCTGCTGAGAGGGCATCTTCTTGAGATGCGACGGGAACGCCGGGAACTCTTTCCTGACGAAGCAGGGAAAGGATCCCTCATCTCGAGCTACGAGGCGGAAACGGGTCTCCTCTGTATGTGGGCGGGAGCCTCGTGATTCCTCTCGAGTGAAGACGGGTATGTCGGGGAACTTCTTGATTTGCACGAACGGTGTGAAGGACCCTTTCGAAGTTCCAGAGGTGAGGTGTGATCAGCCTCGAGACGCCTCAGCGGAAATGGGCCTCATCTCGCCTGGAGGGGAGAACCTCCTGGACTTTCTCGAGTTGGGGCAGGTATTCTCGAGTTACGACGGGGACCTCAGGGACCCGCTCTGGTGGCCTCAGGAAAGGCCAGTCCCCATGCGAGTTGCTAGGGGCCATCTTGGGATTCCTCTCCCGTCCATGTCGGGGCCTAAGACCTTGTTTGGAGTCGGGGCCGGAACAAGAGGATTCCTCTCCAGTGTTCCCATGGATCTTGGGGTGCTTCTGAGTCTCTCCAGGGGAGTCAGGCATCGTCTCGTGTGGGGGAATGCATGCGCTTTCCTCCCGAGCTGCAGCAGTAGTTTCACGCTTCCTGTCACGTGGATCTAGGGATATTTGGCTTTCCCTCGAGGCTGGCCGTCGAGGATTTCCCACGAGGCTTTCCCACAGGGCTGTGCCACGTGCCACCTTGGTGTGAGTTGATCCTCGGCGTGAAAGACGAGCCGGTGAAGGGAAAAGAGGTTCCTCTGGAATGGACTGAGACATCTGGGGGACTCTTGGAATGCTGACACGACCCTGGAGTTCCTCTCGCCGTTCCTGTTGAGAGGGCCTCCTCTTGAGATGCGACGGGAACGCCGGGAACTCTTTCCCGACGAAGCAGGGAAAGGATACCTCATCTCGAGCTACGAGGCGGAAACGGGGCTCCTCTGGATGTGGGCGGGACCCTCGTGATTCCTCTCGAATGGAGACGGGTATGTCGGGGAACTTCTTGATTTGCACCAAGGGTGTGAAGGACCCTTTCGAAGTTCCAGAGGTGAGGTGTGATCAGCTTCGAGACGCCGCAGCGGAAATGGGACTCATCTCGCCTGGAACGGAGAACCTCCTGGATTTTCTCGAGTTGCGGCAGGTCTTCTCGAGTAACGACGGGGACCTCAGGGACCCGCTCTGGTGGCCTCAGGAAAGGCAAGTCCCCATGCGAGTTGCTAGGGGCCATCTCGTTATTCCTCTCCCGTCCATGCCGGGGCTTAAGACCTTGTGTGGAGTCGGGGCCAGAACCTGAGGATTCCTCTCCAGTGTTGCCGTGGATCTTGGGGTGCTTCTGAGTCTCCCCAGGGGAGTCAGGCCTCGTCTCGAGTGGGGGCATGCATGTGCGCTTTCCTCCCGAGCTGCAGCAGAAGTGTCACGCTTCCTGTCACGTGGATCAAGGGATCTATGGCTTTCCCTCGAGGCTGGCCGTCGATGATTTCCCACGAGGCTTTCCCACAGGGCTTTGCCACGTGCCATCTTGGTGTGAGTCGATAGTCGGCGTGAAAGACGAGCCGGTGAAGGGAAAAGAGGTTCCTCTGGAATGGACTGAGACATCTGGGGAACTCTAGGAATGCTGACACGACCCTGGAGTTCCTCTCGCCGTTCCTGTTGAGAGGGCCTCCTCTTGAGATGCGACGGGAACGCCGGGAACTCTTTCCCGACGAAGCAGGGAAAGGATCCCTCATCTCGAGATACGAGGCGGAAACGGGGCTCCTCTGGATGTGGGCGGGACCCTCGTGTTTCCTCTCGAGTGGAGACGGGTATGTCGGGGAACTTCTTGATTTGCACCAAGGGTGTGAAGGACCCTTTCGAAGTTCCAGAGGTGAGGTGTGATCAGCCTCGAGACGCCTCAGCGGAAATGGGCCTCATCTCGCCTGGAGGGGAGAACCTCCTGGACTTTCTCGAGTTGGGGCAGGTCTTCTCGAGTTACGACGGGGACCTCAGGGACCCGCTCTGGTGGCCTCAGGAAAGGCCAGTCCCCATGCGAGTTGCTAGGGGCCATCTTGGGATTCCTCTCCCGTCCATGTCGGGGCCTAAGACCTTGTTTGGAGTCGGGGCCGGAACAAGAGGATTCCTCTCCAGTGTTCCCATGGATCTTGGGGTGCTTCTGAGTCTCTCCAGGGGAGTCAGGCATCGTCTCGTGTGGGGGAATGCATGCGCTTTCCTCCCGAGCTGCAGCAGTAGTTTCACGCTTCCTGTCACGTGGATCTAGGGATATTTGGCTTTCCCTCGAGGCTGGCCGTCGAGGATTTCCCACGAGGGTTACCCACAGGGCTGTGCCACGTGCCACCTTGGTGTGAGTTGATCCTCGGCGTGAAAGACGAGCCGGTGAAGGGAAAAGAGGTTCCTCTGGAATGGACTGAGATATCTGGGGGACTCTTGGAATGCTGACAAGACCCTGGAGTTCCTCTCGCCGTTCCTGTTGAGAGGGCCTCCTCTTAAGATGCGACGGGAACGCCGGGAACTCTTTCCCGACGAAGCAGGGAAAGGATACCTCATCTCGAGCTACGAGGCGGAAACGGGGCTCCTCTGGATGTGGGCGGGACCCTCGTGATTCCTCTCGAATGGAGACGGGTATGTCGGGGAACTTCTTGATTTGCACCAAGGGTGTGAAGGACCCTTTCGAAGTTCCAGAGGTGAGGTGTGATCAGCTTCGAGACGCCGCAGCGTAAATGGGCCTCATCTCGCCTGGACGGGAGAACCTCCTGGATTTTCTCGAGTTGCGGCAGGTCTTCTCGAGTAACGACGGGGACCTCAGGGTCCCGCTCTGGTGGCCTCAGGAAAGGCAAGTCCCCATGCGAGTTGCTAGGGGCCATCTCGTTATTCCTCTCCCGTCCATGCCGGGGCTTAAGACCTTGTGTGGAGTCGGGGCCAGAACCTGAGGATTCCTCTCCAGTGTTGCCGTGGATCTTGGGGTGCTTCTGAGTCTCCCCAGGGGAGTCAGGCCTCGTCTCGAGTGGGGGCATGCACGTGCGCTTTCCTCCCGAGCTGCAGCAGAAGTGTCACGCTTCCTGTCACGTGGATCAAGGGATCTGTGGCTTTCCCTCGAGGCTGGCCGTCGATGATTTCCCACGAGGCTTTCCCACAGGGCTGTGCCACGTGCCATCTTGGTGTGAGTCGATACTCGGCGTGAAAGAGGAGCCGGTGAAGGGAAAAGAGGTTCCTCTGGAATGGACTGAGACATCTGGGGGACTCTTGGAATGCTCTCACGACCATGGAGTTCCTCTTGCCGTTCCTGTTGAGAGGGCCTCCTCTTGAGATGCGACGGGAACGCCGGGAACTCTTTCCCGACGAAGCAGGGAAAGGATCCCTCATCTCGAGATACGAGGCGGAAACGGGGCTCCTCTGGATGTGGGCGGGACGCTCGTGTTTCCTCTCGAGTGGAGACGGGTATGTCGGGGAACTTCTTGATTTGCACCAAGGGTGTGAAGGACCCTTTCGAAGTTCCAGAGGTGAGGTGTGATCAGCCTCGAGACGCCTCAGCGGAAATGGGCCTCATCTCGCCTGGAGGGGAGAACCTCCTGGACTTTCTCGAGTTGCGGCAGGTCTTCTCGAGTTACGACGGGTACCTCAGGGACCCGCTCTGGTGGCCTCCGGAAAGGCCAGTCCCCATGCGAGTTGCTAGGGGACCTCTAGGGATTCCTCTCCCGTTCATGCCAGGGCCTGAGTCCTTGTGTGGATCGTGGCAGGAACCTGAGGATTCCTCTCCAGTGTTGCCATGGATCTTGGGGTGCTTCTGAGTCTCCCCAGGGGAGTCAGGCCTCGTCTCGAGTTGGGGCATGCACGTGCGCTTTCCTCCCGAGCTGCAACAGTAGTGTCACGCTTCCTGTCACGTGGATCAAGGGATCTGTGGCTTTCCCTCGAGGCTGTCCCTCGAGGCTTTCCCACGAGGCTTTCCCACAGAGCTCTGCCACGTGCCACCTTGGTGTGAGTCGATCCTCGGCGTGAAAGACGAGCCGGTGAAGGGAAAAGAGGTTCCTCTCTAATGGACTGAGACATCTGGGGGACTCTTGGAATGCTGGCACGACCCTGGAGTTCCTCTCGCCGTTCCTGTTGAGAGGGCCTCCTCTTGAGATGCGACGGGAACGCCAGGAACTATTTCCCGACGAAGCAGCTAAAGGATCCCTCATCTCGAGATACGAGGCGGAAACGGGGCTCCTCTGGATGTGGGCGGGACACTCGTGATTCCTCTCGAGTGGAGACGGGTATGTCGGGGAACTTCTTGAATTCCACCAAGGGTGTGAAGGACCCTTTCGAAGTTCCAGAGGTGAGGTGTGATCAGCCTCGAGATGCCTCAGCAGAAATGGGCCTCATCTCGCCTCGAGGGGAGAACCTCCTGGATATTCTCGAGTTGCTGCAGGTCTTCTCGAGTTACGACGGGGACCTCAGTGACCCCCTCTGGTGGCCACAGGAAAGGCCAGTCCCCATGCGAGTTGCCAAGGGCCATCTCGGGTTCCCTCTCCCGTCCATGCCAGGGCCTGAGTCCTTGTGTGGAGTCGGGGCCGGAACCTGAGGATTCCTCTCTAGTGTTGCCATGGATCTTGGGGTGCTTCTGAGTCTCCACAGGGGAGTCAGGCCTCGTCTCGAGTGGGGGCATGCACGTGCGCTTTCCTCCCGAGCTGCAGCAGTAGTGTCACGCTTCCTGTCACGTGGATCAAGGGATCTGTGGCTTTCCCTGGAGGCGGTCCCTAGAGGCTTTCCCACGAGGCTTTCCCACAGGGCTGTGCCACGTGCCACCTTGGTGTGAGTCGATCCACGGCGTGAAAGACGAGCCGGTGAAGGGAAAAGAGGTTCCTCTCTAATGGACTGAGACATCTGGGGGACTCTTGGAATGCTGGCACGACCCTGGAGTTCCTCTCGCCGTTCCTGTTGAGAGGGCCTCCTCTTGAGATGCGACGGGAACTCCAGGAACTATTTCCCGACGAAGCAGCTAAAGGATCCCTCATCTCGAGATACGAGGCGGAAACGGGGCTCCTCTGGATGTGGGCGGGACCCTTGTGACTCCTCTCGAGTGGAGACGGGTATGTCGGGGAACTTCTTGATTTGCACCAAGGGTGTGAAGAACCGTTTCGAAGTTCCAGAGTTGAGGTGTGATCAGCCTCGAGACGCCTCAGCGGAAATGGGCCTCATCTCGCCTGGAGGGGAGAACCTCCTGGATTGTCTCGAGTTGCGGCAGGTCTTCTCAAGTTACGACGGGGACCTCAGGGACCCGCTCTGGTGGCGTCAGGAAAGGCCAGTCCCCATGCAAGTTGCTAGGGGCCATCTCGGGTTCCCTCTCCCGTCCATGCCAGGGCCTGAGTCCTTGTGTGGAGTCGGGGCCGGAACCTGAGGATTCCTCTCCAGTGTTGCCATGGATCTTGGGGTGCTTCTGAGTCTCCCCAGGGGAGTCAGGCCTCATCTCGAGTGGGGGCATGCACGTGCGCTTTCCTCCCGAGCTGCAGCAGTAGTGTCACGCTTCCTGTCACGTGGATCAAGGGATATTTGGCTTTTCCTCAAGGCTGGCGTTTGAGGATTTCCCACGAGACTTTTCCACAGGGCTGTGCCACGTGCCACCTTGGTGTGAGTCGATCCTCGGCGTGAAAGACGAGCCGGTGAAGGGAAAAGAGGTTCCTCTGGAATGGACTGAGACATCTGGGGAACTCTTGGAATGGTGGCACGACCCTGAGGTTCCTCTCGCCGTTCCTGTTGAGAGGGCCTCCTCTTGAGATGCGACGGGAAGGCCGGGACAGGAGGGAAAGGATCCCTCATCTCGAGCTACGAGGCGGAAACCGGGCTCCTCTGGATGTGGGCGGGACCCTCGTGTTTCCTCACGAGTGGAGACGGGTATGTCGGGCAACTTCTTGATTTGCACCAAGCGTGTTAAAGACCCTTTCGAAGTTCCAGAGATGAGGTGTGATCAGCCTCGAGACGCCTCAGCGGAAATGGGCCTCATCTCGCCTGGAGGGGAGAACCTCCTGGATTTTCTCGAGCTGCGGCAGGTCTTCTCGAGTTACGACGGGGACCACTGTGACCCGCTCTGGTGGCCTCAGGAAAGGCCAGTCCCCATGCGAGTTGCTAGGGGACCTATAGGGATTCCTCTCCCGTCCATGCCGGGGCCTCAGTCCTTGTGTGGGGTCGGGGCCGGAACCTGAGGATTCTTCTCCAGTGTTGCCGTGGATCTTCGGGTGCTTCTGAGTCTCCCCAGGGGAGTCACGCCTCATCTCCAGTGGGGGCATGCACGTGCGCTTTCCTCCCGAGCTGCAGCAGCAGTGTCACGCTTCCTGTCACGTGGATCAAGGGATCCGTGGCTTTCCTTCGAGGCTTTCCCTCGAGGCTTTCCACGAGGCTTTCCCACAGGGCTGTGACACGTGCCACCTTGGTGTGAGTCTATCCTCGGCGTGAAAAAGGAGCCGGTGAAGGGAAAAGAGGTTCCTCTGTTATGGACTGAGACATCAGGGGGACTCTTGGAATGGTGGCACGACCCTGGAGTTTCTCTCGCCTTTCCTGTTGAGAGGGCCTCCTCTTGAGATGCGACGGGAACGCCAGGAACTCTTTCCCGATGAAGCAGGGAAAGGATCCTTCATCTCGAGCTACGAGGCGGAAACGGGGCTCCTATGGATGTGGGCGGGACCCTCGTGATTCCTCTCGAGTGGAGACGGGTATGTCGGGGAACTTCTTGATTTGCACCAAGGGTGTGAAGGACCCTTTCGAACTTCCAGAGATGAGGTGTGATCAGCCTCGAGACGCCTCAGCAGAAATGGGCCTCATCTCGCCTGGAGGGGAGAACCTCCTGGATTTTCTCGAGTTGCGGCAGGTCTTCTCGAGTTACGATGGGGACCTCAGGGACCCGCTTTGGTGGCCTCAGGAAAGGCCAGTCCCCATGCGAGTTGCTAGGGGACCTCTAGGGATTCCTCTCCCATCCATGCCGGGGACTCAGTCCTTGTGTGGAGTCGGGGCCGGAACCTGAGGATTCCTCTCCAGTGTTGCCATGGATCTTGGGGTGCTTCTGAGTCTCCCCAGGGGAGTCACGCCTCATCTCGAGTGGGGGCATGCACGTGCGCTTTCCTCCCGAGCTGCAGCAGTAGTGTCACGCTTCCTGTCAGGTGGATCAAGGGATCTGTTTCTTTCCCTCGAGGCTGTCCCTCGAGGCTTTCCCACGAGGCTATCCCACAGAGCTGTACAACGTGCCACCTTGGTGTGAGTCGATGCTCGGCGTGAAAGACGAGCCGGTGAAGGGAAAAGAGGTTCCTCTGGAATGGACTGAGACATCTGGGGGACTCTTGGAATGCTGGCACGACCCTGGAGTTCTCTCGCCGTTCCTGTTGAGAGGGCCTCCCCTTGAGGTGCGACGGGAACGCCTGGAACTCTTTCTCGATGAAGCAGGGAAAGGATCCTTCATCTCGAGCTACGAGGCGGAAACGGGGCTCCTATGGATGTGGGCGGGACCCTCGTGATTCCTCTCGAGTGGAGACGGGTATGTCGGGGAACTTCTTGATTTGCACCAAGGGTGTGAAGAACCCTTTCGAAGTTCCAGAGGTGAGGTGTGTTCAGCCTCGAGACGCCTCAGCCGAAATGGGCCTCATCTCGCCTGGAGGGGAGAACCTCCTGGATTTTCTCGAGTTGGGGCAGGTCTTCTCGAGTTAAGATGGGGACCTCAGGGACCCGCTCTGGTGGCCTCAGGAAAGGCCAGTCCCCATGCGAGTTGCTGGGGACCTCTCGGGATTCCTCTCCCGTCCATGCCAGGACCTCAGTCCTTGTGTGGAGTCGGGGCCGGAACCTGAGGTTTCCTCTCCAGTGTTTCCATGGATCTTGGGATGCTTCTGAGTCTCCCCAGGGGAGTCAGGCCTCGTCTCGAGTGTGGGAATGCACGTGCGCTTTCCTCCCGAGCTGCAGCAGTAGTGTCACGCTTCCTGTCACATGGATCAAGGGATCTGTGGCTTTCCCTCGAGGCTTTCCCTCGAGGCTTTCGCACGAGGCTTTCCCACAGGGCTGTGCCAAGTGCCACCTTGGTGTGAGTCGATCCTCGGCATGAAAGACGAGCCGGTGAAGGGAAAAGAGGTTCCTCTGGAATGGACTGAGACATCTGGGGGACTCTTGGAATGGTGGCACGAACCGGGAGTTCTTCTCGCCGTTCCTGTTGAGAGGATCTCCTCTTGAGATGCGACGGGAATGCCAGGAACTCTTTCCCGACGAAGCAGGGAAAGGATCCCTCATCTTGAGATACGAGGCGGAAACGGAGATCCTCTGGATGTGGGCGGGACACTCGTGTTTCCTCTCGAGTGGAGACGGGTATGTCGGGGAACTTCTAGATTTGCACCAAGGGTGTGAAAGACCCTTTTGAAGTTCCAGAGGTGAGGTGTGCTCGGCCTCGAGACGCCTCAGCGGAAATGGGCCTCATCTCGCCTGGACGGGAGAACCTCCTGGATTTTCTCGAGTTGCGGCAGGTCTTCTCGAGGTACGACGGGGACTTCAGGGACCGCTCTGGTGGCCTCAGGAAAGGTCAGTCCCCATGCGAGTTGCTAGGGGCCAACTCGGGATTCCTCTCCCGTCCATGCCGGGGCCTCAGTCCTTGTGTGAAGTCGGGCCGGAACCTGAGGATTCCTCTCCGGTGTTGCCATGGATCTTGGGGTGCTTCTGAGTCTCCCGAGGGGAGTCAGGCCTCGTCTCGAATGGGGGCATGCACGTGTGCTTTCCTCCCGAGCTGCAGCAGTAGTGTCACGCTTCCTGTCACGTGGATCAAGGGATCTGTCGCTTTCCCTCGAGGCTGTCCCTCGAGGCTTTCCCACGAGGATTTCCCACAGGGCTGTGCCACGTGCCACCTTGGTGTGAGTTGATCCTCGGCGTGAAAAAGGAGCCGGTGTAGGGAAAAGAGGTTTCTCTGTTATGGACTGAGATATCAGGGGGACTCTTGGAATGGTGGCACGACCCTGGAGATCCTCTCGTCGATCCTCTTGAGAGGGTCTCCTCTTGAGATGCGACGGGAACGCCAGGAACTCTTAACCGATGAAGCAGGGAAAGGATCCTTCATCTCGAGCTACGAGGCAGAAACGGTGCTCCTATGGATGTGGGCGGGACCCTCGTGATTCCTCTCGAGTGAAGACGGGTATGTTGGGGAACTTCTTGATTTGCACCAAGGGTGTGAAGGACCCTTTCGAAGTTCCAGAGGTGAGGTGTGATCAGCCTCGAGACGCCTCAGCAGAAATGGGCCTCATCTCGCCTGGAGGGGAGAACCTCCTGGATTATCTCGAGTTGCGGAAGGTCTTCTCGAGTTACGACGGGGACCTCAGGGACCCGCTCTGGTGGCCTCAGGAAAGGCCAGTCCCCATGCGAGTTGCTAGGGGACTTCTCGGGATTCCTCTCCCGTCCATGCCGGTGCCTCAGTCTTGTGTGGTGTCGGGGCCGGAACCTGAGAATTCCTCTCCTGTGTTGCCATGGAACTTGGGGTGCATCTGAGTCTCCCCAGGGGAGTCAGGCCTCGTCTCGAGTGGGGGCATGCACGTGCGCTTTCCTCCCGAGGTGCAGCAGTAGTCTCACGCTTCCTGTCACGTGGATCAAGGGATCTGTTGCTTTCACTCGAGGCTTTCCCTCGAGGCTTTCCCACGAGGCTTTCCCACAGGGCTGTGCCACGTGCCACCTTGGTGTGAGTCGATCCTCGGCGTGAAAGACGAGCCGGTGAAGGGAAAAGAGGTTCCTCTGGAATGGACTGAGACATGTGGGGAACTCTTGGAATGGTGGCACGACCCTGGAGTTCCTCTCGCCGTTCCTGTTGAGAGGGCCTCCTCTTGAGATGCGACGGGAAGGCCGGGAAAGGAGGGAAAGGATCCCTCATCTCGAGCTACGAGGCGGAAACGGGGCTCCTCTGGATGTGGGCGGGACCCACGTGTTTCCTCACGAGTGGAGACGGGTATGTCGGGGAACTTCTTGATTTGCACCAAGGGTGTTAAAGACCCTTTCGAAGTTCCAGAGATGAGGTGTGATCAGCCTCGAGACGCCTCAGCGGAAATGGGCCTCATCTCGCCTGGAGGGGAGAACCTCCTGGATTTTCTCGAGCTGCGGCAGGTCTTCTCGAGTTACGACGGGGACCACAGGGACCCGCTCTGGTGGCCTCAGGAAAGGCCAGTCCCCATGCGAGTTGCTAGGGGACCTCTAGGGATTCCTCTCCCGTCCATGCCGGGGCCTCAGTCCTTGTGTGGAGTCGGGGCCGGAACCTGAGGATTCCTCTCCAGTGTTGCCGTGGATCTTGGGGTGCTTCTGAGTCTCCCCAGGGGAGTCACGCCTCATCTCCAGTGGGGGCATGCACGTGCGCTTTCCTCTCGAGCTGCAGCAGTAGTGTCACGCTTCCTGTCACGTGGATCAAGGGATCTGTGGCTTTCCCTCGAGGCTGTCCCTCGAGGCTTTCCCACGAGGCTTTCCCACAGGGCTGTGCAACGTGCCACCTTGGTGTGAGTCGATCCTCGGCGTGAAAGACAAGCCGGTGAAGGGAAAAGAGGTTCCTCTGGAATGGACTGAGACATCTGGGGGACTCTTGGAATGCTGGCACTACCATGGAGTTTCTCTCGCCGTTCCTGTTGAGAGGGCCTCCTCTTGAGGTGCGACGGGAACGCCTGGAACTCTTTCCCGACGAAGCAGGGAAAGGATCCCTCATCTCGAGCTACGAGGCGGAATCGGGGCTCCTCTGGATGTGGGCGGGACCCTCGTGTATCCTCTCGAGTGGAGACGGGTATGTCGGGGAACTTCTTGATTTGCACCAAGGGTGTGAAGGACCCTTTCGAAGTTCCAGAGGTGAGGTGTGATCAGCCTCGAGACGCCTCAGCGGTAATGGGCCTCATCTCGCCTGGAGGGGAGAACCTCCTGGACTTTCTCGAGGTGCGGCAGGTCTTCTCGAGTTACGACGGGGACCTCAGGGACAGGCTCTGGTGGCCTCAGGAAAGGCCAGTTCCCATGCGAGTTGCTAGGAGCCATCTCGGGATTCCTTTCCCGTCCATGCCGGGGCCTAAGACCCTGTGTGGAGTCGGGCCCGGAACAAGAGGATTCCTCTCCAGTGTTGCCATGGATCTTGGGGTGCTTCTGAGTCTCCCCAGGGGAGTCAGGCCTCCTCTCGAGTGGGGGCTTGCACGTGCGCTTTCCTCCCGAGCTGCAGCAGCAGTGTCACGCTTCCTGTCAGGTGGATCAAGGGATCTGTTTCTTTCCCTCGAGGCTGTCCCTCGAGGCTTTCCCACGAGGCTATCCCACAGGGCTGTACAACGTGCCACCTTGGTGTGAGTCGATCCTCGGCGTGAAAGACGAGCCGGTGAAGGGAAAAGAGGTTCCTCTGGAATGGACTGAGACATCTGGGTGACTCTTGGAATGCTGGCACGACCCTGGAGTTCTCTCGCCGTTCCTGTTGAGAGGGCCTCCCCTTGAGGTGCGACGGGAACGCCTGGAACTCTTTCCCGATGAAGCAGGGAAAGGATCCTTCATCTCGAGCTACGAGGCGGAAACGGGGCTCCTATGGATGTGGGCGGGACCCTCGTGATTCCTCTCGAGTGGAGACGGGTATGTCGGGGAACTTCTTGATTTGCACCAAGGGTGTGAAGAACCCTTTCGAAGTTCCAGAGGTGAGGTGTGTTCAGCCTCGAGACGCCTCAGCCAAAATGGGCCTCATCTCGCCTGGAGGGGAGAACCTCCTGGATTTTCTCGAGTTGCGGCAGGTCTTCTCGAGTTAAGATGGGGACCTCAGGGACCCGCTCTGGTGGCCTCAGGAAAGGCCAGTCCCCATGCGAGTTGCTGGGGACCTCTCGGGATTCCTCTCCCGTCCATGCCGGGACCTCAGTCCTTGTGTGGAGTCGGGGCCGGAACCTGAGGTTTCCTCTCCAGTGTTTCCATGGATCTTGGGATGCTTCTGAGTCTCCCCAGGGGAGTCAGGCCTCGTCTCGAGTGTGGGAATGCACGTGCGCTTTCCTCCCGAGCTGCAGCAGTAGTGTCACGCTTCCTGTCACGTGGATCAAGGGATCTGTGGCTTTCCCTCGAGGCTTTCCCTCGAGGCTTTCGCACGAGGCTTTCCCACAGGGCTGTGCCAAGTGCCACCTTGGTGTGAGTCGATCCTCGGCATTAAAGACGAGCCGGTGAAGGGAAAAGAGGTTCCTCTGGAATGGACTGAGACATCTGGGGGACTCTTGGAATGGTGGCACGAACCGGGAGTTCTTCTCGCCGTTCCTGTTGAGAGGATCTCCTCTTGAGATGCGACGGGAATGCCAGGAACTCTTTCCCGACGAAGCAGGGAAAGGATCCCTCATCTTGAGATACGAGGCGGAAACGGAGATCCTCTGGATGTGGGCGGGACACTCGTGTTTCCTCTCGAGTGGAGACGGGTATGTCGGGGAACTTCTAGATTTGCACCAAGGGTGTGAAAGACCCTTTTGAAGTTCCAGAGGTGAGGTGTGCTCGGCCTCGAGACGCCTCAGCGGAAATGGGCCTCATCTCGCCTGGACGGGAGAACCTCCTGGATTTTCTCGAGTTGCGGCAGGTCTTCTCGAGGTACGACGGGGACTTCAGGGACCGCTCTGGTGGCCTCAGGAAAGGTCAGTCCCCATGCGAGTTGCTAGGGGCCAACTCGGGATTCCTCTCCCGTCCATGCCGGGGCCTCAGTCCTTGTGTGAAGTCGGGCCGGAACCTGAGGATTCCTCTCCGGTGTTGCCATGGATCTTGGGGTGCTTCTGAGTCTCCCGAGGGGAGTCAGGCCTCGTCTCGAATGGGGGCATGCACGTGTGCTTTCCTCCCGAGCTGCAGCAGTAGTGTCACGCTTCCTGTCACGTGGATCAAGGGATCTGTGGCTTTCCCTCGAGGCTTTCCCTCGAGGCTTTCCCACGAGGCTTTCCCACAGGCCTTTGTCACGTGCCACGTTTGTGTGAGTCGTTCCTCGGCGTAAAAGGCGAGCCGGTGAAGGGAAAAGAGTTTCCTCTGGAATGGACTGAGACATCTGGGGGACTCTTGGAATGGTGGCACGACCCTGGAGTTCCTCTCGCCATTCCTGTTGAGAAGGCCTCCTCTTGAGACGCGACGGGAACGCCCTGAACTCTTTCCCGACGAAGCAGGGAAAGGATCCCTCATCTCGAGCTACGAGGCGGAAACGGGGCTCCTCTGGATGTGGGCGGGACCCTCGTGTTTCCTCTGGAGTGGAGACGGGTATGTCAGCGAACTTCTTGATTTGCACCAAGGGTGTGAGGGAACCTTTCGAAGTTCCAGAGGTGAGGTGTGTTCAGTCTAGAGACGCCTCAGCGGAAATGGGCCTCATCTCGCCTGGAGGGTAGAACCTCCTGGATTTTCTCGAGTTGCGGCAGGTCTTCTCGAGTTTCGAAGGGGACCTCAGGGACCCGCTCTGGTGGCCTCAGGAAAGGCCAGTCCCCATGCGAGTTGCTATGGGACCTCTCGGGATTCCTCTCCCGTCTATGCCGGGGCCTCAGTGCTGGTGTGGTGTCGGGGCCGGAACCTGAGGATTCCTATCCAGTGTTGCCATGGATCTTGGGGTGCTTCTGAGTCTCCACAGGGGAGTCAGGCCTCGTCTCGTGTGGGGGCATGCACATGTGCTTTCCTCCTGAGCTGCAGCAGTAGTGTCAGGCTTCCTGTCACGTGGGTCAAGGGATCTGTGGCTTTCCCTCGAGGCTGTCCCTCGAGGCTTTCCCACGAGGCTTTCCCAGAGGGCTGTGCAACGTGCCACCTCGGTGTGAGTCGATCCTCGGTGTGAAAAGGGAGCTGGTGTAGGGAAAAGAGGTTCCTCTGTTATGGACGGAGACATCAGGGGGACTCTTGGAATGGTGGCACGACCCTGGAGTTCCTATCGCCGTTCCAGTTGAGAGGGCCTCCTCTTGAGATGCGACGGGAACGCCAGGAACTCTTAACCGATGAAGCAGGGAAAGGATCATTCATCTCGAGCTACGAGGCGGAAACGGGGCTCCTATGGATGTGGGCGGGACCCTCGTGATTCCTCTCGAGTGGAGACGGGTATGTCGGGGAACTTCTTGATTTGCACCAAGGGTGTGAAGGACCCTTTCGAAGTTCCAGAGGAGAGGTGTGATCAGCCTCGAGACGCCTCAGCAGAAATGGGCCTCATCTGGCCTGGAGGGGAGAACCTCCTGGATTTTCTCGAGTTGCGGCAGGTGTTCTCGAGTTACGACGGGGACCTCAGGGACCCGCTCTGGTGGCCTCAGGAAAGGCTAGTTCATATGGGAGTTGCTAGGGGACCTGTCGGGTTTCCTCTCCCGTCCATGCTGGGGCCACAGTCCTTCTGTGGTTTCGGTGCCGGAACCTGAGGATTCCTCTCCAGTGTTGCCATGGATCTTGGGGTGCTTCTGAGTCTCCCCAGGGGAGTCAGGCCTCGTCTCGAGTGGGGGCATGCACGTGCGCTTTCCTCCCGAGCTGCAGCAGTAGTGTCACGCTTCCTGTCACGTGGATCAAGGGATCTGTGGCTTTCCCTCGAGGCTGTCCCTCGAGGCTTTCCACGAGGCTTTCCCACAGGGCTGTGCCACGTGCCACCTTGGTGTGAGTCGATCCTCGGCGTGAAACACGAGCCGGCGTAGGGAAAAGAGGTTCCTCTGGTATGGACTGAGACATCTGTTGGACTCTTGGAATGGTGGCACGACCCTGAAGTTCCTCTCGCCGTTCCTGTTGAGAGGGCCTCCTCTTGAGATGCGACGGGAACGCCGGGAACTCTTTTCTGACGAAGCAGGGAATGGATCCCTCATCTCGAGTTACGAGGCGGAAACGGGGCTCCTCTGGATGTGGGCGGGACCTTCGTCCTTCCTCTCGAGTGGAGACGGGTATATCGGGGAACTTCTGGATTGGCACCAAGGGTGTGAAGGACCCTTTCGAAGTTCCAGAGGTGAGGTGTGATCAGCCTCGAGACGCCTCAGCAGAAAAGGGCCTCATCTCGCCTGGAGGGGAGAACCTCCTGGATTTTCTCGAGTTGCGGCAGGTCTTCTCGAGGTACGACGGGGACCTCAGGGACCCGCTCTTGTGGCCTCAGGAAAAGCCAGTCCCCATGCGAGTTGCTAGGGGACCTCTCGGGATTCCTCTCCCGTCCATGCCGGGGCCTAAGACCTTGTGTGGAGTCTGGGCTGGAACCTGAGGATTCCTCTCCACTGTTGCCATGGATCTTGGGTTGCTTCTGAGTCTCCCCAGGGGAGTCAGGCCTCGTCTCGAGTGGGGGAATGCACGTGCGCATTCCTCCCAAGCTGCAGCAGTAGGGTCACTCTTCCTGTCACTTGGATCAAGGGATCTGTGGCTTTCCCCTCGAGGCTTTCCCTCGAGGTTTTCCCGCGAGGCTTTCCCACAGGGCTGTGCCACGTGCCACCTTGGTGTGAGTCGATCCTCGGCGTGAAAGACGAGCCGGTGAAGGGAAAAGAGGATCCTCTGGAATGGACTGAGACATCTGGGGGACTCTTGGAATGGTGGCATGACCCTGGAGTTCCTCTCGCCGTTCCGGTTCAGAGGGCCTCCTCTTGAGATGCGACGGGAAGGCTGGGAACTCTTTCCCGACGAAGCACGGAAAGGATCCTTCATCTCGAGCTACGAGGCGGGAAACGGGGCTCCAATGGATGTGGGCAGGACCCTCGTGATTCCTCTCGAGTGGAGACGGGTATGTCGGGGAACTTCTTGATTTGCACCAAGGGTGTGAAGGACCCTTTCGAAGTTCCAGAGGTGAGGTGTGATCAGCCTCGAGACGCCTCAGCAGAAAAGGGCCTCATCTCGCCTGGAGGCGAGAACCTCCTGGATTTTCTCGAGTTGCGGCAGGTCTTCTCGAGTTTCGAAGGGGACCTCAGGGACCCGCTCTGGTGGCCTCAGGAAAGGCCAGTCCCCATGCGAGTTGCTAGGGGACCTCTCGGGATTCCTCTCCCGTCCATTCCGGGGCCTAAGACCTTGTGTGGAGTCGGGGCCGGAACCTGAGGATTCCTCTCTAGTGTTGCCATGGATCTTGTGGTGCTTCTGAGTCTCCACAGGGGAGTCAGGCATCTCGTGTGGGCATGCACGTGTGCTTTCCTCCTGAGCTGCAGCAGTAGTGTCACGCTTCCTGTCACGTGGATCAAGGGATCTGTGGCTTTCCCTCGAGGCTGTCCCTCGAGGCTTTCCCACGAGGCTTTCCCAGAGGGCTGTGCAACGTGCCACCTTGGTGTGAATCGATCCTCGGTGTGAAAAGGGAGCCGGTGTAGGGAAAAGAGGTTCCTCTGTTATGGACTGAGACATCAGGGGGACTCTTGGAATGGTGGCACGACCCTGGAGTTCCTCTCGCCGTTCCAGTTGAGAGGGCCTCCTCTTGAGATGCGACGGGAACGCCAGGAACTCTTATTGAAGCAGGGAAAGGATCATTCATCTCGAGCTACGAGGCGGAAACGGGGCTCCTATGGATGTGGGTCGGGACCCTCGTGATTCCTCTCGAGTGGAGACGGTATGTCGGTGGAACTTCTTGATTTGCACCAAGGGTGTGAAGGACCCTTTCGAAGTTCCAGAGGTGAGGTGTGATCAGCCTCGAGACGCCTCAGCAGAAATGGGCCTCATCTGGCCTGCAGGGGAGAACCTCCTGGATTTTCTCGAGTTGCGGCAGGTGTTCTCGAGTTACGAGGGGAACTCAGGGACCCGCTCTGGTGGCCTCAGGAAAGGCCAGTCCCCATGCGAGTTTGCTAGGGGGACCTCTCGGGATTCCTCTCCCGTCCATGCTGGGGCCTAAGATCTTGTGTGGAGTCGGGGCCGGAACCTGAGGATTCCTCTCCAATGTTGCCATGGATCTTGGGGTGCTTCTGAGTCTCCCCAGGGGAGTCAGGCCTCGTCTCGAGTGGGGCATGCACGTGCGCTTTCCTCCCGAGCTGCAGCAATAGTAGTCACGCTTCCTGTCACATGGATAAAGAGATCTGTGGCTTTCCCTTGAGGCTGTCCCTCGAGGCTTTCCCACGAGGCATTCCCCACATGGGCTGTGCCACGTTCCACGTTGGTGTGAGTCGATCCTCGGCGTGAAAGACGAGCCGGTGAAGGGAAAAGAGGTTCCTCTGGAATGGACTCAGACATCTGGGGGACTCTTGGAATGGTGGCACGACCCTGGAGTTCCTCTCGCCGTTCCTGTTGAGAGGGCCTCCTCTTGAGATGCGACGGGAAGCCCGGGAACTCTTTCCCGACGAAGCAGGGAAAGGATCCCTCATCTCGAGCTACCAGGCGGAAACGGGGCTCCTCTGGATTTGGGCGGGACCCTAGTGTTTCCTCTCGAGTGGAGACGGGTTATGTCGGGGAACTTCTTGACTTTGCACCAAGGGTGTGAAGGACCCTTTCGAAGTTCCAGAGGTGAGGTGAGATCAGCCTCGAGACACTTCAGCGGAAATGGGCCTCATCTCGCCTGGAGGGTAGAACCTCCTGGATTTTCTCGAGTTGCGGCAGGTCTTCTCGAGTTACGACGGGGACATCAGGGACCCGGTCTGGTGGCCTCAGGAAAGGCCAGTCCCCATGCTAGTTGCTAGGGGCCCTCTCGGGATTCCTCTCCCGTCCATGCCGGTGCCTAAGACCTTGTGTGGAGTCGGGGCCGGAACCTCAGGATTCCTATCCAGTGTTGCCATTGAACTTGGGGTGCTTCTGAGTCTCCCCAGGGGAGTCAGGCCTCGTTTCTAGTGGGGGCATGCACGTGCGCTTTCCTCCCGAACTGCAGCAGTAGTGTCACGTTTCCTGTCATGTGGATCAAGGGATCTGCGGCTTCCCCTCGAGGCTTTACCACGAGGCTTTTGCACAGGGCTGTGCCACGTTCCACCTTGTGTGAGTCGATCCTCGACGTGAAAGACGAGCCGGAGAAGGGAAAAGAGGTTCCTCTGGAATGGACTGAGACAACAGGGGGACTCTTGGAATGGTGGCACGACCCTGGAATTCCTCTCGCCATTCCTGTTGAGAGGGCCTCCTGTTGAGATGCGACGGGAAGGCCGGGAACTCTTTCCCGACGAAGCTGGGAAAGGATCCCTCATCTCGAGGTATGAGGCGGAAACGGGGCTCCTCTGGATGTGGGCGGGACCCTCGTGTTTCCTCTCAAGGGAGACGGGTATGTCGGGGAACTTCTTGATTTGCACCAAGGGTGTGAAGGACCCTTTCGAATTTCCAGAGTTGAGGTGTGATAGGCCTAGAGACGCCTCAGCGGAAATGGGCCTCATCTCGCCTGGAGGGGAGAACCTCCTGGATTTTTTCGAGTTGCGGCAGGTCTTCTCGAGTTACGACGGGGACCTCAGGGACCCGCTCTGGTGGCCTCAGGAAAGGCCAGTCCCTATGCGAGTTGCTAGGGGACCTCTCGGGATTCGTCTCCCGTACATGCCGGGGCCTCAGTCCTTGTGTGGAGACGGGGACGTAACCTGAGGATTCCTCTCCAGTGTTGTCATGGATCTTGGGGTGCTTCTGAGTCTCCCCAGGGGAGTCAGGCCTCGTTTGGAATGTGGACATACACTTGGGCTTTCCTCCCGAGCTGAAACAGTAGTGTCACGCTTCCTGTCACGTGTATCAAGAAATCTGTGGCTTTCCCTCGAGGCTGTCCCTCGAGGCTTTCCCACGAGGCTTTCCCACAGGGCTGTGCCACGTGACACCGTGGTGTGAGTCGATCCTCGGCGTGAAAGACGAGCCGGTGTAGGGAAAAGAGGTTCCTCTGGAATGGACTGAGACATCTGGGGGACTCTTGGAATGGTGGCACGACCCTGGAGTTCCTCTCGCCGTTCCTGTTGAGAGGGCCTCCTCTTGAGATGCGACGGGAACGCCGGGAACTCTTTCCCGACGAAGCAGGGAAAGGATCCCTCATCTCGAGCTACCAGGCGGAAACGGGGCTCCTCTGGATGTGGGCGGGACCCTCGTGTTTCCTCTCGAGTGGAGACGGGTATGTCGGGGAACTTCTTGATTTGCACCAAGGGTGTGAAGGACCCTTTCGAAGTTCCAGAGGTGAGGTGTGATCAGCCTCGAGACGCCTCAGCGGAAATGGGCCTCATCTCGCCTGGAGGGGAGAACCTCCTGGATTTTCTCGAGTTGCGGCAGGTGTCTCGCGTTACGACGGAGACCTCAGGGACCCGCTCTGTTGGCCTCAGGAAAGGCGAGTCCCCATGCGAGTTGCTAGGGGACCTCTCGGGATTCGTCTCCAGTCCATGCCGGGGCCTCAGTCCTTGTGTGGAGTCGGGTCGTAACCTGAGGATACCTCTACAGTGTTGTCATGGATCTTGGGGTGCTTCTGAGTGTCCCCAGGGGAGTCAGGCCCAGTTTCGAATGTGGGCATGCACGTGCGCTTTCCTCCCAAGCTGAAACAGTACTGTCACGCTTCCTGTCACGTGTATCAAGAAATCTGTGGCTTTCCCTCAAGGCTGTCCCTCGAGGCTTTCCCACGAGGCTTTCCCACAGGGCTGTGCCACGTGCCACCGTGGTGTGAGTTGATCCTCGGCGTGAAAGACGAGCCGGTGAAGGGAAAAGAGGTTCCTCTGGAATGGACTGAGACATCTGGGGGACTCTTGGAATGGTGGCACGACCCTGGAGTTCCTCGCGCCGTTCCTGTTGAGAGGGCCTCCTCTTGAGATGCGACGGGAACGCCGGGAACTCTTTCCCGACGAAGCAGGGAAAGGATCCCTCATCTCGAGCTACCAGGCGGAAACGGGCCTCCTCTGGATGTGGGCGGGACCCTCGTGTTTCCTCTCGAGTGGAGACGGGTATGTCGGGGAACTTCTTGATTTGCACCAAGGGTGTGAAGGACCCTTTCGAAGTTCCAGAGGTGAGGTGTGATCAGCCTCGAGACGCCTCAGTGGAATTGGGCCTCATCTCGCTTGGAGGGGAGAACCTCCTGGATTTTCTTGACTTGCGGCAGGTCTTCTCTAGGTACAACGGGGACCTCAGGGACCCGCTCTGGTGGCCTCAGAAAACGCCAGTCCCCATGCGAGTTGCTAGGGGACCTCTCGTGATTCCTCTCCCGTTCATGCCGGGGCCTCAGTCCTTGTGTGGAGTCGGGGCCGGAACCTGAGGATTCCTCTCCAGTGTTGCCATGGAACTTGGGGTGCTTCTGAGTCTCCCCAGGGGAGTCAGGCCTCGTTTCTAGGGGGGGCATGCACGTGTGCTTTCCTCCCGAATTGCAGCAGTAGTGTCACGTTTCCTGTCATGTGGATCAAGGGATCTGCGGCTTCCCCTCGAGGCTTTCCCACGAGGCTTTTGCACAGGGCTGTGCCACGTTCCACCTTGTGTGAGTCGATCCTCGACGTGAAAGACGAGCCGGTGAAGGGAAAAGAGGTTCCTCTGGAATGGACTGAGACAACAGGGGGACTCTTGGAATGGTGGCACGACCCTGGAATTCCTCTCGCCATTCCTGTTGAGAGGGCCTCCTGTTGAGATGCGACGGGAAGGCCGGGAACTCTTTCCCGACGAAGCTGGGAAAGGATCCCTCATCTCGAGGTACGAGGCGGAAACGGGGCTTCTCTGGATGTGGGCGGGACCCTCGTGTTTCCGCTCGAGTGGAGACGGGTATGTCGGGGAACTTCTTGATATGCACCAAGGGTGTGAAGGACCCTTTCGAAGTTCCAGAGGTGAGGTGTGATCAGCCTCGAGACGCCTCAGCGGAAATGGGCCTCATCTCGCCTGGAGGGGAGAACCTCCTGGATTTTCTCGAGTTGCGGCAGGTCTTCTCGAGTTACGACGGGGACATCAGGGACCCGGTCTGGTGGCCTCAGGAAAGGCCAGTCCCCATGCTAGTTGCTAGGGGCCCTCTCGGGATTCCTCTCCCGTCCATGCCGGGGCCTAAGACCTTGTGTGGAGTCGGGGCCGGAACCTCAGGATTCCTCTCGAGTGTTGCCATGGATCTTGGGGTGCTTCTGAGTCTCCCCAGGGGAGTCAGGCCTCGTCTCGAGTGGGGGCATGCACGTGCGCTTTCCTCCCGAACTGCAGCAGTAGTGTCACGCTTTCTGTCACGAGGATCAAGGGATCTGGGGCTTCCCCAAGAGGCTTTCCCACGAGGCTTTCCCACAGGGCTGTGCCACGTTCCACCTTGTGTGAGTCGATCCTCGACGTGAAAGACGAGCCGGTGAAGGGAAAAGAGGTTCCTCTGGAATGGACTGAGACAACAGGGGGACTCTTGGAATGGTGGCACGACCCTGGAGTTCCTCTCGCCATTCCTGTTGAGAGGGCCTCCTCTTGGGATGCGACGGGAAGGCTGGAAACTCTTGCCCGACGAAGCAGGGAAAGGATCCCTCATCTAGAGCTACGAGGCGGAAACGGGGCTTCTCTGGATGTGGGCGGGACTCTCGTGTTTCCTCTCGAGTGGAGACGGGTATGTCGGGGAACTTCTTGATTTGCACCAAGGGTGTGGAGGACCCTTTCGAAGTTCCAGAGGTGAGGTGTGATCAGCCTAGAGATGCCTCAGCAGAAATGTGCCTATCTCGCCTGGAGCGGAGAACCTCCTGGATTTTCTCGAGTTGCGGCAGGTTTCTCGCGTTACGACGGGGACCTCAGGGACCCGCTCTGGTGGCCTCAGGAAAGGCGAGACCCCATGCGAGTTGCTAGGGGACCTCTCGGGATTCGTCTCCCGTCCATGCCGGGGCCTCAGTCCTTGTGTGGAGTCGGGTTGTAACCTGAGGATACCTCTACAGTGTTGTCATGAATCTTGGGGTGCTTCTGAGTGTCCCCAGGGGAGTCAGGCCTCGTTTCGAATGTGGGCATGCACGTGCGCTTTCCTCCCGAGCTGAAACAGTACTGTCACGCTTCCTGTCACGTGTATCAAGAAATCTGTGGCTTTCCCTCAAGGCTGTCCCTCGAGGCTTTCCCACGAGGCTTTCCCACAGGGCTGTGCCAAGTGCCACCTTGGTGTGAGTCGATCCTCGGCATGAAAGACGAGCCGGTGAAGGGAAAAGAGGTTCCTCTGGAATGGACTGAGACATCTGGGGGACTCTTGGAATGGTGGCACGAACCGGGAGTTCTTCTCGCCGTTCCTGTTGAGAGGATCTCCTCTTGAGATGCGACGGGAATGCCAGGAACTCTTTCCCGACGAAGCAGGGAAAGGATCCCTCATCTTGAGATACGAGGCGGAAACGGAGATCCTCTGGATGTGGGTGGGACACTCGTGTTTCCTCTCGAGTGGAGACGGGTATGTCGGGGAACTTCTAGATTTGCACCAAGGGTGTGAAAGACCCTTTTGAAGTTCCAGAGGTGAGGTGTGCTCGGCCTCGAGACGCCTCAGCGGAAATGGGCCTCATCTCGCCTGGACGGGAGAACCTCCTGGATTTTCTCGAGTTGCGGCAGGTCTTCTCGAGGTACGACGGGGACTTCAGGGACCGCTCTGGTGGCCTCAGGAAAGGTCAGTCCCCATGCGAGTTGCTAGGGGCCAACTCGGGATTCCTCTCCCGTCCATGCCGGGGCCTCAGTCCTTGTGTGAAGTCGGGCCGGAACCTGAGGATTCCTCTCCGGTGTTGCCATGGATCTTGGGGTGCTTCTGAGTCTCCCGAGGGGAGTCAGGCCTCGTCTCGAATGGGGGCATGCACGTGTGCTTTCCTCCCGAGCTGCAGCAGTAGTGTCACGCTTCCTGTCACGTGGATCAAGGGATCTGTGGCTTTCCCTCGAGGCTTTCCCTCGAGGCTTTCCCACGAGGCTTTCCCACAGGCCTTTGTCACGTGCCACGTTTGTGTGAGTCGTTCCTCGGCGTAAAAGGCGAGCCGGTGAAGGGAAAAGAGTTTCCTCTGGAATGGACTGAGACATCTGGGGGACTCTTGGAATGGTGGCACGACCCTGGAGTTCCTCTCGCCATTCCTGTTGAGAAGGCCTCCTCTTGAGACGCGACGGGAACGCCCTGAACTCTTTCCCGACGAAGCAGGGAAAGGATCCCTCATCTCGAGCTACGAGGCGGAAACGGGGCTCCTCTGGATGTGGGCGGGACCCTCGTGTTTCCTCTCGAGTGGAGACGGGTATGTCAGCGAACTTCTTGATTTGCACCAAGGGTGTGAGGGAACCTTTCGAAGTTCCAGAGGTGAGGTGTGTTCAGTCTAGAGACGCCTCAGCGGAAATGGGCCTCATCTCGCCTGGAGGGGAGAACCTCCTGGATTTTCTCGAGTTGTGGCAGGTCTTCTCGAGTTTCGAAGGGGACCTCAGGGACCCGCTCTGGTGGCCTCAGGAAAGGCCAGTCCCCATGCGAGTTGCTATGGGACCTCTCGGGATTCCTCTCCCGTCTATGCCGGGGCCTCAGTGCTGGTGTGGTGTCGGGGCCGGAACCTGAGGATTCCTATCCAGTGTTGCCATGGATCTTGGGGTGCTTCTGAGTCTCCACAGGGGAGTCAGGCCTCGTCTCGTGTGGGGGCATGCACATGTGCTTTCCTCCTGAGCTGCAGCAGTAGTGTCAGGCTTCCTGTCACGTGGGTCAAGGGATCTGTGGCTTTCCCTCGAGGCTGTCCCTCGAGGCTTTCCCACGAGGCTTTCCCAGAGGGCTGTGCAACGTGCCACCTCGGTGTGAGTCGATCGTCGGTGTGAAAAGGGAGCTGGTGTAGGGAAAAGAGGTTCCTCTGTTATGGACGGAGACATCAGGGGGACTCTTGGAATGGTGGCACGACCCTGGAGTTCCTATCGCCGTTCCAGTTGAGAGGGCCTCCTCTTGAGATGCGACGGGAACGCCAGGAACTCTTAACCGATGAAGCAGGGAAAGGATCATTCATCTCGAGCTACGAGGCGGAAACGGGGCTCCTATGGATGTGGGCGGGACCCTCGTGATTCCTCTCGAGTTGAGACGGGTATGTCGGGGAACTTCTTGATTTGCACCAAGGGTGTGAAGGACCCTTTCGAAGTTCCAGAGGAGAGGTGTGATCAGCCTCGAGACGCCTCAGCAGAAATGGGCCTCATCTGGCCTGGAGGGGAGAACCTCCTGGATTTTCTCGAGTTGCGGCAGGTGTTCTCGAGTTACGACGGGGACCTCAGGGACCCGCTCTGGTGGCCTCAGGAAAGGCTAGTTCATATGGGAGTTGCTAGGGGACCTGTCGGGTTTCCTCTCCCGTCCATGCTGGGGCCACAGTCCTTCTGTGGTTTCGGTGCCGGAACCTGAGGATTCCTCTCCAGTGTTGCCATGGATCTTGGGGTGCTTCTGAGTCTCCCCAGGGGAGTCAGGCCTCGTCTCGAGTGGGGGCATGCACGTGCGCTTTCCTCCCGAGCTGCAGCAGTAGTGTCACGCTTCCTGTCACGTGGATCAAGGGATCTGTGGCTTTCCCTCGAGGCTGTCCCTCGAGGCTTTCCCACGAGGCTTTCCCACAGGGCTGTGCCACGTGCCACCTTGGTGTGAGTCGATCCTCGGCGTGAAACACGAGCCGGCGTAGGGAAAAGAGGTTCCTCTGGTATGGACTGAGACATCTGTTGGACTCTTGGAATGGTGGCACGACCCTGAAGTTCCTCTCGCCGTTCCTGTTGAGAGGGCCTCCTCTTGAGATGCGACGGGAACGCCGGGAACTCTTTTCTGACGAAGCAGGGAATGGATCCCTCATCTCGAGTTACGAGGCGGAAACGGGGCTCCTCTGGATGTGGGCGGGACCTTCGTCCTTCCTCTCGAGTGGAGACGGGTATATCGGGGAACTTCTGGATTGGCACCAAGGGTGTGAAGGACCCTTTCGAAGTTCCAGAGGTGAGGTGTGATCAGCCTCGAGACGCCTCAGCAGAAAAGGGCCTCATCTCGCCTGGAGGGGAGAACCTCCTGGATTTTCTCGAGTTGCGGCAGGTCTTCTCGAGGTACGACGGGGACCTCAGGGACCCGCTCTTGTGGCCTCAGGAAAAGCCAGTCCCCATGCGAGTTGCTAGGGGACCTCTCGGGATTCCTCTCCCGTCCATGCCGGGGCCTAAGACCTTGTGTGGAGTCTGGGCTGGAACCTGAGGATTCCTCTCCACTGTTGCCATGGATCTTGGGTTGCTTCTGAGTCTCCCCAGGGGAGTCAGGCCGCGTCTCGAGTGGGGGAATGCACGTGCGCATTCCTCCCAAGCTGCAGCAGTAGGGTCACTCTTCCTGTCACTTGGATCAAGGGATCTGTGGCTTTCCCTCGAGGCTTTCCCTCGAGGTTTTCCCGCGAGGCTTTCCCACAGGGCTGTGCCACGTGCCACCTTGGTGTGAGTCGATCCTCGGCGTGAAAGACGAGCCGGTGAAGGGAAAAGAGGATCCTCTGGAATGGACTGAGACATCTGGGGGACTCTTGGAATGGTGGCATGACCCTGGAGTTCCTCTCGCCGTTCCGGTTCAGAGGGCCTCCTCTTGAGATGCGACGGGAAGGCTGGGAACTCTTTCCCGACGAAGCACGGAAAGGATCCTTCATCTCGAGCTACGAGGCGGAAACGGGGCTCCAATGGATGTGGGCGGGACCCTCGTGATTCCTCTCGAGTGGAGACGGGTATGTCGGGGAACTTCTTGATTTGCACCAAGGGTGTGAAGGACCCTTTCGAAGTTCCAGAGGTGAGGTGTGATCAGCCTCGAGACGCCTCAGCAGAAAAGGGCCTCATCTCGCCTGGAGGCGAGAACCTCCTGGATTTTCTCGAGTTGCGGCAGGTCTTCTCGAGTTTCGAAGGGGACCTCAGGGACCCGCTCTGGAGGCCTCAGGAAAGGCCAGTCCCCATGCGAGTTGCTAGGGGACCTCTCGGGATTCCTCTCCCGTCCATTCCGGGGCCTAAGACCTTGTGTGCAGTCGGGGCCGGAACCTGAGGATTCCTCTCTAGTGTTGCCATGGATCTTGTGGTGCTTCTGAGTCTCCACAGGGGAGTCAGGCCTCATCTCGTGTGGGCATGCACGTGTGCTTTCCTCCTGAGCTGCAGCAGTAGTGTCACGCTTCCTGTCACGTGGATCAAGGGATCTGTGGCTTTCCCTCGAGGCTGTCCCTCTAGGCTTTCCCACGAGGCTTTCCCAGAGGGCTGTGCAACGTGCCACCTTGGTGTGAATCGATCCTCGGTGTGAAAAGGGAGCCGGTGTAGGGAAAAGAGGTTCCTCTGTTATGGACTGAGACATCAGGGGGACTCTTGGAATGGTGGCACGACCCTGGAGTTCCTCTCGCCGTTCCAGTTGAGAGGGCCTCCTCTTGAGATGCGACGGGAACGCCAGGAACTCTTAACCGATGAAGCAGGGAAAGGATCATTCATCTCGAGCTACGAGGCGGAAACGGGGCTCCTATGGATGTGGGCGGGACCCTCGTGATTCCTCTCGAGTGGAGACGGGTATGTCGGGGAACTTCTTGATTTGCACCAAGGGTGTGAAGGACCCTTTCGAAGTTCCAGAGGTGAGGTGTGATCAGCCTCGAGACGCCTCAGCAGAAATGGGCCTCATCTGGCCTGCAGGGGAGAACCTCCTGGATTTTCTCGAGTTGCGGCAGGTGTTCTCGAGTTACGACGGGGACCTCAGGGACCCGCTCTGGTGGCCTCAGGAAAGGCCAGTCCCCATGCGAGTTGCTAGGGGACCTCTCGGGATTCCTCTCCCGTCCATGCCGGGGCCTAAGATCTTGTGTGGAGTCGGGGCCGGAACCTGAGGATTCCTCTCCAATGTTGCCATGGATCTTGGGGTGCTTCTGAGTCTCCCCAGGGGAGTCAGGCCTCGTCTCGAGTGGGGGCATGCACGTGCGCTTTCCTCCCGAGCTGCAGCAATAGTGTCACGCTTCCTGTCACATGGATAAAGAGATCTGTGGCTTTCCCTTGAGGCTGTCCCTCGAGGCTTTCCCCCGAGGCTTTCCCACAGGGCTGTGCCACGTTCCACGTTGGTGTGAGTCGATCCTCGGCGTGAAAGACGAGCCGGTGAAGGGAAAAGAGGTTCCTCTGGAATGGACTCAGACATCTGGGGGACTCTTGGAATGGTGGCACGACCCTGGAGTTCCTCTCGCCGTTCCTGTTGAGAGGGCCTCCTCTTGAGATGCGACGGGAAGCCCGGGAACTCTTTCCCGACGAAGCAGGGAAAGGATCCCTCATCTCGAGCTACCAGGCGGAAACGGGGCTCCTCTGGATTTGGGCGGGACCCTAGTGTTTCCTCTCGAGTGGAGACGGGTATGTCGGGGAACTTCTTGATTTGCACCAAGGGTGTGAAGGACCCTTTCGAAGTTCCAGAGGTGAGGTGAGATCAGCCTCGAGACACTTCAGCGGAAATGGGCCTCATCTCGCCTGGAGGGTAGAACCTCCTGGATTTTCTCGAGTTGCGGCAGGTCTTCTCGAGTTACGACGGGGACATCAGGGACCCGGTCTGGTGGCCTCAGGAAAGGCCAGTCCCCATGCTAGTTGCTAGGGGCCCTCTCGGGATTCCTCTCCCGTCCATGCCGGTGCCTAAGACCTTGTGTGGAGTCGGGGCCGGAACCTCAGGATTCCTCTCCAGTGTTGCCATTGAACTTGGGGTGCTTCTGAGTCTCCCCAGGGGAGTCAGGCCTCGTTTCTAGTGGGGGCATGCACGTGCGCTTTCCTCCCGAACTGCAGCAGTAGTGTCACGTTTCCTGTCATGTGGATCAAGGGATCTGCGGCTTCCCCTCGAGGCTTTACCACGAGGCTTTTGCACAGGGCTGTGCCACGTTCCACCTTGTGTGAGTCGATCCTCGACGTGAAAGACGAGCCGGAGAAGGGAAAAGAGGTTCCTCTGGAATGGACTGAGACAACAGGGGGACTCTTGGAATGGTGGCACGACCCTGGAATTCCTCTCGCCATTCCTGTTGAGAGGGCCTCCTGTTGAGATGCGACGGGAAGGCCGGGAACTCTTTCCCGACGAAGCTGGGAAAGGATCCCTTATCTCGAGGTATGAGGCGGAAACGGGGCTCCTCTGGATGTGGGCGGGACCCTCGTGTTTCCTCTCAAGTGGAGACGGGTATGTCGGGGAACTTCTTGATTTGCACCAAGGGTGTGAAGGACCCTTTCGAATTTCCAGAGTTGAGGTGTGATAGGCCTAGAGACGCCTCAGCGGAAATGGGCCTCATCTCGCCTGGAGGGGAGAACCTCCTGGATTTTTTCGAGTTGCGGCAGGTCTTCTCGAGTTACGACGGGGACCTCAGGGACCCGCTCTGGTGGCCTCAGGAAAGGCCAGTCCCTATGCGAGTTGCTAGGGGACCTCTCGGGATTCGTCTCCCGTACATGCCGGGGCCTCAGTCCTTGTGTGGAGACGGGGACGTAACCTGAGGATTACTCTCCAGTGTTGTCATGGATCTTGGGGTGCTTCTGAGTCTCCCCAGGGGAGTCAGGCCTCGTTTGGAATGTGGACATACACGTGGGCTTTCCTCCCGAGCTGAAACAGTAGTGTCACGCTTCCTGTCACGTGTATCAAGAAATCTGTGGCTTTCCCTCGAGGCTGTCCCTCGAGGCTTTCCCACGAGGCTTTCCCACAGGGCTGTGCCACGTGACACCGTGGTGTGAGTCGATCCTCGGCGTGAAAGACGAGCCGGTGTAGGGAAAAGAGGTTCCTCTGGAATGGACTGAGACATCTGGGGGACTCTTGGAATGGTGGCACGACCCTGGAGTTCCTCGCGCCGTTCCTGTTGAGAGGGCCTCCTCTTGAGATGCGACGGGAACGCCGGGAACTCTTTCCCGACGAAGCAGGGAAAGGATCCCTCATCTCGAGCTACCAGGCGGAAACGGGGCTCCTCTGGATGTGGGCGGGACCCTCGTGTTTCCTCTCGAGTGGAGACGGGTATGTCGGGGAACTTCTTGATTTGCACCAAGGGTGTGAAGGACCCTTTCGAAGTTCCAGAGGTGAGGTGTGATCAGCCTCGAGACGCCTCAGCGGAAATGGGCCTCATCTCGCCTGGAGGGGAGAACCTCCTGGATTTTCTCGAGTTGCGGCAGGTGTCTCGCGTTACGACGGAGACCTCAGGGACCCGCTCTGTTGGCCTCAGGAAAGGCGAGTCCCCATGCGAGTTGCTAGGGGACCTCTCGGGATTCGTCTCCAGTCCATGCCGGGGCCTCAGTCCTTGTGTGGAGTCGGGTCGTAACCTGAGGATACCTCTACAGTGTTGTCATGGATCTTGGGGTGCTTCTGAGTGTCCCCAGGGGAGTCAGGCCCAGTTTCGAATGTGGGCATGCACGTGCGCTTTCCTCCCAAGCTGAAACAGTACTGTCACGCTTCCTGTCACGTGTATCAAGAAATCTGTGGCTTTCCCTCAAGGCTGTCCCTCGAGGCTTTCCCACGAGGCTTTCCCACAGGGCTGTGCCACGTGCCACCGTGGTGTGAGTTGATCCTCGGCGTGAAAGACGAGCCGGTGAAGGGAAAAGAGGTTCCTCTGGAATGGACTGAGACATCTGGGGGACTCTTGGAATGGTGGCACGACCCTGGAGTTCCTCTCGCCGTTCCTGTTGAGAGTGCCTCCTCTTGAGATGCGACGGGAACGCCGGGAACTCTTTCCCGACGAAGCAGGGAAAGGATCCCTCATCTCGAGCTACCAGGCGGAAACGGGGCTCCTCTGGATGTGGGCGGGACCCTCGTGTTTCCTCTCGAGTGGAGACGGGTATGTCGGGGAACTTCTTGATTTGCACCAAGGGTGTGAAGGACCCTTTCGAAGTTCCAGAGGTGAGGTGTGATCAGCCTCGAGACGCCTCAGTGGAATTGGGCCTCATCTCGCTTGGAGGGGAGAACCTCCTGGATTTTCTTGACTTGCGGCAGGTCTTCTCTAGGTACAACGGGGACCTCAGGGACCCGCTCTGGTGGCCTCAGAAAACGCCAGTCCCCATGCGAGTTGCTAGGGGACCTCTCGTGATTCCTCTCCCGTTCATGCCGGGGCCTCAGTCCTTGTGTGGAGTCGGGGCCGGAACCTGAGGATTCCTCTCCAGTGTTGCCATGGAACTTGGGGTGCTTCTGAGTCTCCCCAGGGGAGTCAGGCCTCGTTTCTAGGGGGGGCATGCACGTGTGCTTTCCTCCCGAATTGCAGCAGTAGTGTCACGTTTCCTGTCATGTGGATCAAGGGATCTGCGGCTTCCCCTCGAGGCTTTCCCACGAGGCTTTTGCACAGGGCTGTGCCACGTTCCACCTTGTGTGAGTCGATCCTCGACGTGAAAGACGAGCCGGTGAAGGGAAAAGAGGTTCCTCTGGAATGGACTGAGACAACAGGGGGACTCTTGGAATGGTGGCACGACCCTGGAATTCCTCTCGCCATTCCTGTTGAGAGGGCCTCCTGTTGAGATGCGACGGGAAGGCCGGGAACTCTTTCCCGACGAAGCTGGGAAAGGATCCCTCATCTCGAGGTACGAGGCGGAAACGGGGCTTCTCTGGATGTGGGCGGGACCCTCGTGTTTCCGCTCGAGTGGAGACGGGTATGTCGGGGAACTTCTTGATATGCACCAAGGGTGTGAAGGACCCTTTCGAAGTTCCAGAGGTGAGGTGTGATCAGCCTCGAGACGCCTCAGCGGAAATGGGCCTCATCTCGCCTGGAGGGGAGAACCTCCTGGATTTTCTCGAGTTGCGGCAGGTCTTCTCGAGTTACGACGGGGACATCAGGGACCCGGTCTGGTGGCCTCAGGAAAGGCCAGTCCCCATGCTAGTTGCTAGGGGCCCTCTCGGGATTCCTCTCCCGTCCATGCCGGGGCCTAAGACCTTGTGTGGAGTCGGGGCCGGAACCTCAGGATTCCTCTCGAGTGTTGCCATGGATCTTGGGGTGCTTCTGAGTCTCCCCAGGGGAGTCAGGCCTCGTCTCGAGTGGGGGCATGCACGTGCGCTTTCCTCCCGAACTGCAGCAGTAGTGTCACGCTTTCTGTCACGAGGATCAAGGGATCTGGGGCTTCCCCAAGAGGCTTTCCCACGAGGCTTTCCCACAGGGCTGTGCCACGTTCCACCTTGTGTGAGTCGATCCTCGACGTGAAAGACGAGCCGGTGAAGGGAAAAGAGGTTCCTCTGGAATGGACTGAGACAACAGGGGGACTCTTGGAATGGTGGCACGACCCTGGAGTTCCTCTCGCCATTCCTGTTGAGAGGGCCTCCTCTTGGGATGCGACGGGAAGGCTGGAAACTCTTGCCCGACGAAGCAGGGAAAGGATCCCTCATCTAGAGCTACGAGGCGGAAACGGGGCTTCTCTGGATGTGGGCGGGACTCTCGTGTTTCCTCTCGAGTGGAGACGGGTATGTCGGGGAACTTCTTGATTTGCACCAAGGGTGTGGAGGACCCTTTCGAAGTTCCAGAGGTGAGGTGTGATCAGCCTAGAGATGCCTCAGCAGAAATGTGCCTATCTCGCCTGGAGCGGAGAACCTCCTGGATTTTCTCGAGTTGCGGCAGGTTTCTCGCGTTACGACGGGGACCTCAGGGACCCGCTCTGGTGGCCTCAGGAAAGGCGAGACCCCATGCGAGTTGCTAGGGGACCTCTCGGGATTCGTCTCCCGTCCATGCCGGGGCCTCAGTCCTTGTGTGGAGTCGGGTTGTAACCTGAGGATACCTCTACAGTGTTGTCATGAATCTTGGGGTGCTTCTGAGTGTCCCCAGGGGAGTCAGGCCTCGTTTCGAATGTGGGCATGCACGTGCGCTTTCCTCCCGAGCTGAAACAGTACTGTCACGCTTCCTGTCACGTGTATCAAGAAATCTGTGGCTTTCCCTCAAGGCTGTCCCTCGAGGCTTTCCAACGAGGCTTTCCCACAGGGCTGTGCCACGTGCCACCGTGGTGTGAGTCGATCCTCGGCGTGAAAGACGAGCCGGTGAAGGGAAAAGAGGTTCCTCTGGAATGGACTGAGACATCTGGGGGACTCTTGGAATGGTGGCACGACCCTGGAGTTCCTCTCGCCGTTCTTGTTGAGAGGGCCTCCTCTTGAGATGCGACGGGAACGCCGGGAACTCTTTCCCGATGAAGCAGGGAAAGGATCCCTCATCTCGAGCTACGAGGCGGAAACGGGGCTCCTCTGAATGTGGGCGGGACCCTCGTGTTTCCTCTCGAGTGGAGACGGGTATGTCGGGGAACTTCTTGATTTGCACCAAGGGTGTGAAGGACCCTTTCGAAGTTCCAGAGGGGAGGTGTGATCAGCCTCGAGACGTCTCAGCGGAAATGGGCCTCATCTCGCCTGGAGGGTAGAACCTCCTGGATTTTCTCGAGTTGCGGCAGGTCTTCTCGAGTTACGACGGGGACATCAGGGACCCGCTCTGGTGGCCTCAGGAAAGGCCAGTCCCCATGCGAGTTGCTAGGGGCCATCTCGGGATTCCTCTCCCGTCCATGCCGGTGCCTAAGACCTTGTGTGGAGTCGGGGCCGGAACCTGAGGATTCCTCTCCAGTGTTGCCATGGATCTTGGGGTGCTTCTGAGTCTCCCCAGGGGAGTCAGGCCTCGTCTCGAGTGGGGGCATGGATGTGCGGTTTCCTCCCGAGCTGCAGCAGTAGTGTGACGCTTCCTGTCACGTGGATCAAGGGATCTGTGGCTTTCCCTCGAGGCTTTCCCACGAGGCTTTCCCACAGGCCTGTGTCACGTGCCACCTTGGTGTGAGTCGTTCCTCGGCGAAAAAGGCGAGCCGGTGAAGGGAAAAGAGGTTCCTCTGGAATGGACTCAGACATCTGGTTGCCTCTTGGAATGGTGGCACGACCCTGGAGTTCCTCTCGCCGTTCCTGTTGAGAGGGCCTCCTCTTGAGATGCGACGGGAAGCCCGGGAACTCTTTCCCGACGAAGCAGGGAAAGGATCCCTCATCTCGAGCTACCAGGCGGAAACGGGGCTCCTCTGGATGTGGGCGGGACCCTCGTGTTTCCTCTCGAGTGGAGACGGGTATGTCGGGGAACTTCGTGATTTGCACCAAGGGTGTGAAGGACCCTTTCGAAGTTCCAGAGGTGAGGTGTGATCAGCCTCGAGACGCTTCAGCGGAAATGGGCCTCATCTCGCCTGGAGGGGAGAACCTCCTGGATTTTCTCGAGTTGCGGAAGGTCTTCTCGAGTTACGACGGGGACATCAGGGACCCGGTCTGGTGGCCTCAGGAAAGGCCAGTCCCCATGCTAGTTGCTAGGGGCCCTCTCGGGATTCCTCTCCCGTCCATGCCGCTGCCTAAGACCTTGTGTGGAGACGGGGCCGGAACCTCAGGATTCCTCTCGAGTGTTGCCATGGATCTTGGGGTGCTTCTGAGTCTCCCCAGGGGAGTCAGGCCTCGTCTCGAGTGGGGGCATGCACGTGCACTTTCCTCCCGAACTGCAGCAGTAGTGTCACGCTTCCTGTCACGAGGATCAAGGGATCTGGGGCTTCCCCTCGAGGCTTTCCCACGAGGCTTTCCCACAGGGCTGTGCCACGTTCCACCTTGTGTGAGTCGATCCTCGACGTGAAAGACGAGCCGGTGAAGGGAAAAGAGGTTCCTCTGGAATGGACTGAGACAACAGGGGGACTCTTGGAATGGTGGCACGACCCTGGAGTTCCTCTCGCCGTTCCTGTTGAGAGGGCCTCCTCTTGAGATCCGACGGGAACGCCGGGAACTCTTTCCCGACGAAGCAGGGAAAGGATCCCTCATCTCCAGCTACGAGGCGGAAACGGGGCTCCTCTGGATGTGGGCGGGACCCTCGTGTTTCCTCTCGAGTGGAGACGGGTATGTCGGGGAACTTCTTGATTTGCACCAAGGGTGTGAAGGACCCTTTCGAAGTTCCAGAGGTGAGGTGTGATCAGCCTCGAGACGCCTCAGCGGAATTGGGCCTCATCTCGCTTGGAGGGGAGAACCTCCTGGATTTTCTCGAGTTGCGGCAGGTCTTCTCTAGGTACGACGGGGACCTCAGGGACCCGCTCTGGTGGCCTCAGAAAACGCCAGTCCCCATGCAAGTTGCTAGGGGACCTCTCGTGATTCCTCTCCCGTTCATGCCGGGGCCTCAGTCCTTGTGTGGAGTCGGGGCCGGAACCTGAGGATTCCTCTCCAGTGTTGCCATGGAACTTGGGGTGATTCTGAGTCTCCCCAGGGGAGTCAGGCCTCGTTTCTAGTGGGGGCATGCACGTGCGCTTTCCTCCCGAACTGCAGCAGTAGTGTCACGCTTCCTGTCATGTGGATCAAGGGATCTGCGGCTTCCCCTCGAGGCTTTACCACGAGGCTTTTGCACTGGGCTGTACCACGTTCCACCTTGTGTGAGTCGATCCTCGACGTGAAAGACGAGCCGGTGAAGGGAAAAGAGGTTCCTCTGGAATGGACTGAGACAAGAGGGGTACTCTTGGAATGGTGGCACGACCCTGGAATTCCTCTCGCCATTCCTGTTGAGAGGGCCTCCTGTTGAGATGCGACGGGAACGCCGGGAACTCTTTCCCGACGAAGCAGGGAAAGGATCCCTCATCTCGAGCTACCAGGCGGAAACGGGGCTCCTCTGGATGTGGGCGGGACCCTCGTGTTTCCTCTCGAGTGGAGACGGGTATGTCGGGGAACTTCTTGATTTGCACCAAGGGTGTGAAGGAGCCTTTCGAAGTTCCAGAGGTGAGGTGTGATCAGCCTCGAGACGCCTCAGCGGAAATGGGCCTCATCTCGCCTGGAGGGTAGAACCTCCTGGATTTTCTCGAGTTGCGGCAGGTCTTCTCGAGTTACGACGGGGACATCAGGGACCCGGTCTGGTGGCCTCAGGAAAGGCCAGTCCCCATGCTAGTTGCTAGGGGCCCTCTCAGGATTCCTCTCCCGTCCATGCCGGTGCCTAAGACCTTGTGTGGAGTCGGGGCCGGAACCTCAGGATTCCTCTCGAGTGTTGCCATGGATCTTGGGGTGCTTCTGAGTCTCCCCAGGGGAGTCAGGCCTCGTCTCGAGTGGGGGCATGCACGTGCGCTTTCCTCCCGAACTGCAGCAGTAGTGTCACGCTTCCTGTCACGAGGATCAAGGGATCTGGGGCTTCCCCTCGAGGCTTTCCCACGAGGCTTTCCCACAGGGCTGTGCCACGTTCCACCTTGTGTGAGTCGATATTCGACGTGAAAGACGAGCCGGTGAAGGGAAAAGAGGTTCCTCTGGAATGGACTGAGACAACAGGGGGACTCTTGGAATGGTGGCACGACCCTGGAGTCCCTCTCGTCATTCCTGTTGAGAGGGCCTCCTCTTGGGATGCGACGGGAAGGCTGGAAACTCTTTCCCGACGAAGCAGGGAAAGGATCCCTCATCTAGAGCTACGAGGCGGAAACGGGTCTTCTCTGGATGTGGGCGGGACTCTCGTGTTTCCTCTCGAGTGGAGACGGGTATGTCGGGGAACTTCTTGATTTGCACCAAGGGTGTGGAGGACCCTTTCGAAGTTCCAGAGGTGAGGTGTGATCAGCCTAGAGACGCCTCAGCAGAAATGTGCCTCATCTCGCCTGGAGGGGAGAACCTCCTGGATTTTCTCCAGTTGCGGCAGGTTTCTCGCGTTACGACGGGGACCTCAGGGACCCGCTCTGGTGGCCTCAGGAAAGGCGAGTCCCATGTGAGTTGCTAGGGGACCTCTCGGGATTCGTCTCCCGTCCATGCCGGGGCCTCAGTCCTTGTGTGGAGTCGGGTCGTAACCTGAGGATACCTCTACAGTGTTGTCATGGATCTTGGGGTGCTTCTGAGTGTCCCCAGGGGAGTCAGGCCTCGTTTCGAATGTGGGCATGAACGTTCGCTTTCCTCCCGAGCTGAAACAGTACTGTCACGCTTCCTGTCACGTGTATCAAGAAATCTGTGGCTTTCCCTCAAGGCTGTCCCTCGAGGCTTTCCCACGAGGCTTTCCCACAGGGCTGTGCCACGTGCCACCGTGGTGTGAGTTGATCCTCGGCGTGAAAGACGAGCCGGTGAAGGGAAAAGAGGTTCCTCTGGAATGGACTGAGACATCTGGGGGACTCTTGGAATGGTGGCACGACCCTGGAGTTCCTCTTGCCGTTCTTGTTGAGAGGGCCTCCTCTTGAGATGCGACGGGAACGCCGGGAGCTCTTTCCGGATGAAGCAGGGAAAGGATCCCTCATCTCGAGCTACGAGGCGGAAACGGGGCTCCTCTGAATGTGGGCGGGACCCTCATGTTTCCTCTCGAGTGGAGACGGGTATGTCGGGGAACTTCTTGATTTGCACCAAGGGTGTGAAGGACCCTTTCGAAGTTCCAGAGGGGAGGTGTGATCAGCCTCGAGACGCCTCAGCGGAAATGGGCCTCATCTCGCCTGGAGGGTAGAACCTCCTGGATTTCCTCGAGTTGCGGCAGGTCTTCTCGAGTTACGACGGGGACATCAGGGACCCGCTCTGGTGGCCTCAGGAAAGGCCAGTCCCCATGCGAGTTGCTAGGGGCCATCTCGGGATACCTCTCCCGTCCATGCCAGGGCCTAAGTCCTTGTGTGGAGTCGGGGCCGTAACCTGAGGACTCCTCTCGAGTGTTGCCATGGATCTTGGGTTGCTTCTGAGTCTCCCCAGGGGAGTCAGGCCTCGTCTCGCGTGGGGGCATGGATGTGCGCTTTCCTCCCGAGCTGCAGCAGTAGTGTGACGCTTCCTGTCACGTGGATCAAGGGATCTGTGGCTTCCCCTCGAGGCTTTCCCACGAGGCTTTCCCACAGGCCTGTGTCACGTGCCACCTTGTTGTGAGTCGTTCCTCGGCGAAAAAGGCGAGCCGGTGAAGGGAAAAGAGGTTCCTCTGGAATGGACTGAGACATCTGGGGGACTCTTGGAATGGTGGCACGACCCTGGAGTTCCTCTCACATTCCTGTTGAGAAGGCCTCCACGTGAGACGCGACGGGAATGCCGGGAACTCTTTCCGGATGAAGCAGGGAAAGGATCCCTCATCTCGAGCTACGAGGCGGAAACGGGGCTCCTCTGGATGTGGGCGGGACTCTCGTGTTTCCTCTCGAGTGGAGACTGGTATGTCGGGGAACTTCTTGATTTGCACCAAGGGTGTGAAGGACCCTTTCGAAGTTCCAGCGGTGAGGTGTTATCAGCCTCAAGACGCCTCAGCGGAAATGGGCCTCATCTCGCCTGGAGGGGAGAACCTCCTGGAGTTTCTCGAGTTGCGGCAGGTCTTCTCGAGTTACGACGGGGACCTCAGGGACCCGCTCTGGTGGCCTCAGAAAACGCCAGTCCCCAGGCGAGTTGCTAGGGGACCTCTCGTGATTCCTCTCCCGTTCATGCCGGGGCGTCAGTCCTTGTGTGGAGTCGGGGCCGGAACCTGAGGTTTCCTCTCCAGTGTTGCCATGGATCTTGGGGTGCTTCTGAGTCTCCCCAGGGGAGTCAGGCCTCGTTTCTAGTGGGGGCATGCACGTGCGCTTTCCTCCCGTACTGCAGCAGTAGTGTCACGCTTCCTGTCATGTGGATCAAGGGATCTGCGGCTTCCCCTCGAGGCTTTACCACGAGGCTTTTGCACAGGGCTGTGCCACGTTCCACCTTGTGTGAGTCGATCTTCGACGTGAAAGACGAGCCGGTGAAGGGAAAAGAGGTTCCTCTGGAATGGACTGAGACAACAGGGGGACTCTTGGAATGGTGGCACGACCCTGGAGTTCCTCTCGCCATTCCTGTTGAGAGGGCCTCCTCTTGAGATGCGACGGGAAGGCCGGGAACTCTTTCCCGACGAAGCGGGGAAAGGATCCCTCATCTCGAGCTACGAGGCGGAAACGGGGCTTCTTTGGATGTGGGCGGGACCCTCGCGTTTCCTCTCGAGTGGAGACGGGTATGTCGGGGAACTTCTTGATTTGCACCAAGGGTGTGAAGGACCCTTTCGAAGTTCCAGAGGTGAGGTGTGATCAGCCTCGAGATGCCTCAGCGGAAATGGGCCTCATCTCGCCTGGAGGGGAGAACCTCCTGGATTTTCTCAAGTTGCGGCAGGTCTTCTTGAGTTACGACGGGGACCTCAGGGACCCGCTCTGGTGGCCTCAGGAAAGGCCAGTCCCCATGCGAGTTGCTAGGGGACCTCTCGGGATTCCTCTCCCGTCCATGCCGGGACCTCAATCCTTGTGTGGAGTCGGGGCCGGAACATGAGGATTGCTCTCCAGTGTTGCCATGGATCTTGGGGTGCTTCTGAGTCTCCCCAGGGGAGTCAGGCCTTGTCTCGAGTGGGGGCATGCACGTGCGCTTTCCTCCCGAGCTGCAGCAGTAGTGTCACGCTTCCTGTCACGTGGATCAAGGGATCTGTGGCTTTCCCTCGAGGCTGTCCCTCGAGGCTTTCCCACGATGCTTTCCCACAGGGCTGTGCCACGTGCCACCTTGGTGTGAGTCGATCCTCGGCGTGAAAGACGAGCCGGTGAAGGGAAAAGAGGTTCCTCTGGAATGGACTGAGACATCTGGGGTGCTCTTGGAATGCTGGCATGACCATGGAGTTCCTCTCGACGTTCCTGTTGAGAGGGCTTCCTCTTGAGATGCGACGGGAACGCCGGGAACTCTTTCCCGACGAAGCAGGGAAAGGATCCCTCATCTCGAGATAAGAGGCGGAAACGGGGCTCCTCTGGATGTGGGCGGGACCCTCGAGATTCATCTCGGGTGGAGACGGGTGTGTCGGGGAACTTCTTGATTTGCACCACGTGTGTGAAGGACCCTTTCGAATATCCAGAAGTGAGGTGTGATCAGCCTTGAGACGCCTCAGCGGAAATGGGCCTCATCTCGCCTGCAGGGAAAACCTCCTGGATTTTCTCGAGTTGCGGCTGGTCTTCTCGAGTGACGACGGGGACCTCAGGGACCCGATCTGGTGGCCTCAGGAAAGGCCAGTCCCCATGCGAGTTGCTAGGGGGCATCTCGGGATTCCTCTCCCGTCCATGCCGGGGCGTAAGACCTTGTGTGGAGTCGGGGCCGGAACCTGAGGATCCTCTCCAGTGTTGCCATGGATCTCGGGGTGCTTCTGAGTCTCCCCAGGGGAGTCAGGCCTCGTCTCGAGTGGGGGCATGCACATCCGCTTTCCTCCTGAGCTGCAGCAATAGTGTCACGCTTCCTGTCACGGGGATCAAGGGATCTGTGGCTTTCCATCGAGGCTGTCCCTCGAGGCTTTCCCACGAGGCTTTCCCACAGGGCTGTGCCACGTGCCACCTTGGTGTGAGTCGATCCTCGGCTTGAAAGACGAGCCGGTGAAGGGAAAAGAGGTTCCTCTGGAATGGTCTGAGACATCTGGGTGACTCTTGGAATGGTGGCACGACCCTGGAGTTCCTCTCGCCGTTCCTGTTGAGAGGGCCTCCACTTGAGATGCGACGGAAACGCCGGGAACTCTTTCCCGACGAAGCAGGGAAAGGATCCCTCATCTCGAGCTACGAGGCGGAAACGAGGCGCCTCTGGATGTGGGCGGGACCCTCGTGTTTCCTCTCGAGTGGAGACGGGTATGTCGGGGAACTTCTTGATTTGCACCGCGTGTGTGAAGGACCCTTTCGATGTTTCAGAGGTGAAGTGTGATCAGCCTCGAGACGCCTCAGCGGAAATGGGCCTCATCTCGCCTGGAGGGGAGAACCTCCTGGATTTCTCGAGTTGCGGCAGGTCTTCTCGAGTTACGACGGTGACCTCAGGGACCCGCTCTGGTGGCCTCAGGAAAGGCCAGTGCCCATGCGAGTTGCTAGGGGACCTCTCGGGATTCCTCTCCCGTCCATGCCGGGACCTCAATCCTTGTGTGGAGTCGGGGCCGGAACATGAGGATTCCTTTCCAGTTTGCCATGGATCTTGGGGTGCTTCTGAGTCTCCCCAGGGGAGTCAGGCCTCATCTCGCCTGGGGGCATGCACGTGCGCTTTCCTCCCGAGCTGCAGCAGTACTGTCACGCTTCCTGTCACGTGGATCAAGGGATCTGTGGCTTTCCCTCGAGGCTGTCCCTCGAGGCTTTCCCACGATGCTTTCCCAAAGGGCTGTGCCACGTGCCATCTTGGTGTGAGTCGATCCTCGGCATGAAAGACGAGCCGGTGAAGGGAAAAGTGGTTCCTCTGGAATGGACTGAGACATCTGGGGTGATCTTGGAATGCTGGCACGACCATGGAGTTCCTCTCGCCGTTCCTGTTGAGAGGGCTTCCTCTTGAGATGCGACGGGAACGCCGGGAACTCTTTCCTGACGAAGCAGGGAAAGGATCCTTCATCTCGAGATTATAGGCGGAAACGGGGCTCCTCTGGATGTGGGCGGGACCCTCGAGATTCATCTCGGGTGGAGACGGGTGTGTCGGGGAACTTCGTGATTTGCACCAAGGGTGTGAAGGACCCTTTCGAAGTTCCAGAGGTGAGGTGTGATCAGCCTCGAGACGCTTCAGCGGAAATGGGCCTCATCTCGCCTGGAGGGGAGAACCTCCTGGATTTTCTCGAGTTGCGGCAGGTCTTCTCGAGTTACGACGGGGACATCAGGGACCCGGTCTGGTGGCCTCAGGAAAGGCCAGTCCCCATGCTAGTTGCTAGGGGCCCTCTCGGGATTCCTCTCCCGTCCATGCCGGGGCCTAAGACCTTGTGTGGAGACGGGGCCGGAACCTCAGTATTCCTCTCGAGTGTTGCCATGGATCTTGGGGTGCTTCTGAGTCTCCCCAGGGGAGTCAGGCCTCGTCTCGAGTGGGGGCATGCACGTGCGCTTTCCTCCCGAACTGCAGCAGTAGTGTCACGCTTCCTGTCACGAGGATCAAGGGATCTGGGGCTTCCCCTCGAGGCTTTCCCACGAGGCTTTCCCACAGGGCTGTGCCACGTTCAACCTTGTGTGAGTCGATCCTCGACGTGAAAGACGAGCCGGTGAAGGGAAAAGAGGTTCCTCTGGAATGGACTGAGACAACAGGGGGACTCTTGGAATGGTGGCACGACCCTGGAGTTCCTCGCTCCGTTCCTGTTGAGAGGGCCTCCTCTTGAGATCCGACGGGAACGCCGGGAACTCTTTCCCGACGAAGCAGGGAAAGGATCCCTCATCTCGAGCTACGAGGCGGAAACGGGGCTCCTCTGGATGTGGGCGGGACCCTCGTGTTTCCTCTCGAGTGGAGACGGGTATGTCGGGGAACTTCTTGATTTGCACCGCGTGTGTGAAGGACCCTTTCGAAGTTCCAGAAGTGAGGTGAGATCAGCCTTGAGACGCCTCAGCAGAATTGGGCCTCATCTCGCTTGGAGGGGAGAACCTCCTGGATTTTCTCGAGTTGCGGCAGGTCTTCTCAAGGTAGGACGGGGACCTCAGGGACACGATCTGGTGGCCTCAGAAAACGCCAGTCCCCATGCGAGTTGCTAGGGGGCATCTCGGGATTCCTCTCCCGTCCATGCCGGGGCGTAAGACCTTGTGTGGAGTCGGGGCCGGAACCTGAGGATCCTCTCCAGTGTTGCCATGGATCTCGGGGTGCTTCTGAGTCTCCCCAGGGGAGTCAGGCCTCGTCTCGAGTGGGGGCATGCACGTCCGCTTTCCTCCCGAGCTGCAGCAATAGTGTCACGCTTCCTGTCACGGGGATCAAGAAATCTGTGGCTTTCCCTCAAGGCTGTCCCTCGAGGCTTTCCCACGAGGCTTTCCCACTGGGCTGTGCCACGTGCCACCGTGGTATGAGTCGATCCTCGGCGTGAAAGACGAGCCGGTGAAGGGAAAAGAGGTTCCTCTGGAATGGACTGAGACATCTGGGGGACTCTTGGAATGGTGGCACGACCCTGGAGTACCTCTCGCCGTTCTTGTTGAGAGGGCCTCCTCTTGAGATGCGACGGGAACGCCGGGAACTCTTTCCGGATGAAGCAGGGAAAGGATCCCTCATCTCGAGCTACGAGGCGGAAACGGGGCTCCTATGGATGTGGGCGGGACTCTCGTGTTTCCTCTCGAGTGGAGACGGGTATGTCGGGGAACTTCTTGATTTGCACCAAGGGTGTGAAGGACCCTTTCGAAGTTCCAGCGGTGAGGTGTGATCAGCCTCAAGACGCCTCAGCGGAATTGGGACTCATCTCGCCTGGAGGGGAGAACCTCCTGGAGTTTCTCGAGTTGCGGCAGGTCTTCTCGAGTTACGACGGGGACCTCAGGGACCCGCTCTGGTGGCCTCAGAAAAGACCAGTCCCCATGCGAGTTGCTAGGGGACCTCTCGTGATTCCTCTCCCGTTCATGCCGGGGCGTCAGTCCTTGTGTGGAGTCGGGGCCGTAACCTGAGGATTCCTCTCCAGTGTTGCCATGGATCTTGTGGTGCTTCTGAGTCTCCCCAGGGGAGTCAGGCCTCGTCTCGCGTGGGGGCATGGATGTGCGGTTTCCTCCCGAGCTGCAGCAGTAGTGTGACGCTTCCTGTCACGTGGATCAAGGGATCTGTGGCTTTCCCTCGAGGCTTTCCCAAGAGGCTTTCCCACAGGCCTGTGTCACGTGCCACCTTGGTGTGAGTCGTTCCTCGGCGAAAAAGGCGAGCCGGTGAAGGGAAAAGAGGTTCCTCTGGAATGGACTCAGAAATCTGGTGGACTCTTGGAATGGTGGCACGACCCTGGAGTTCCTCTCGCCGTTCCTGTTGAGAGGGCCTCCTCTTGAGATGCGACGGGAAGCCCGGGAACTCTTTCCCGACGAAGCAGGGAAAGGATCCCTCATCTCGAGCTACCAGGCGGAAACGGGGCTCCTCTGGATGTGGGCGGGACCCTCGTGTTTCCTCTCGAGTGGAGACGGGTATGTCGGGGAACTTCTTGATTTGCACCAAGGGTGTGAAGGACCCTTTCGAAGTTCCAGAGGTGAGGTGTGATCAGCCTCGTGACGCTTCAGCGGAAATGGGCCTCATCTCGCCTGGAGGGGAGAACCTCCTGGATTTTCTCGAGTTGCGGCAGGTCTTCTCGAGTTACGACGGGGACATCAGGGACCCGGTCTGGTGGCCTCAGGAAAGGCCAGTCCCCATGCTAGTTGCTAGGGGCCCTCTCGGGATTCCTCTCCCGTCCATGCCGGTGCCTAAGACCTTGTGTGGAGACGGGGCCGGAACCTCAGGATTCCTCTCGAGTGTTGCCATGGATCTTGGGGTGCTTCTGAGTCTCCCCAGGGGAGTCAGGCCTCGTCTCGAGGGGGGCATGCACGTGCGCTTTCCTCCCGAACTGCAGCAGTAGTGTCACGCTTCCTGTCACGAGGATCAAGGGATCTGGGGCTTCCCCTCGAGGCTTTCCCACGAGGCTTTCCCACAGGGCTGTGCCACGTTCCACCTTGTGTGAGTCGATATTCGACGTGAAAGACGAGCCGGTGAAGGGAAAAGAGGTTCCTCTGGAATGGACTGAGACAACAGGGGGACTCTTGGAATGGTGGCACGACCCTGGAGTTCCTCGCGCCGTTCCTGTTGAGAGGGCCTCCTCTTGAGATGCGACGGGAACGCCGGGAACTCTTTCCCGACGAAGCAGGGAAAGGATCCCTCATCTCGAGCTACGAGGCGGAAACGGGGCTCCTCTGGATGTGGGCGGGACCCTCGTGTTTCCTCTCGAGTGGAGACGGGTATGTCGGGGAACTTCTTGATTTGCACCAAGGGTGTGAAGGACCCTTTCGAAGTTCCAGAGGTGAGGTGTGATCAGCCTCGAGACCCCTAGCGGAATTGGGCCTCATCTCGCTTGGAGGGGAGAACCTCCTGGATTTTCTCGAGTTGCGGCAGGTCTTCTCTAGGTACGACGGGGACCTCAGGGACCCGCTCTGGTGGCCTCAGAAAACGCCAGTCCCCATGCGAGTTGCTAGGGGACCTCTCGTGATTCCTCTCCCGTTCATGCTGGGGCCTCAGTCCTTGTGTGGAGTCGGGGCCGGAACCTGAGGATTTCTCTCCAGTGTTGCCATGGAACTTGGGGTGCTTCTGAGTCTCCCCAGGGGAGTCAGGCCTCGTTTCTAGTGGGGGCATGCACGTGCGCTTTCCTCCCGAACTGCAGCAGTAGTGTCACGCTTCCTGTCATGTGGATCAAGGGATCTGCGGCTTCCCCTCGAGGCTTTACCACGAGGCTTTTGCACTTGGCTGTACCACGTTCCACCTTGTGTGAGTCGATCCTCGACGTGAAAGACGAGCCGGTGAAGGGAAAAGAGGTTCCTCTGGAATGGACTGAGACAAGAGGGGGACTCTTGGAATGGTGGCACTACCCTGGAATTCCTCTCGCCATTCCTGTTGAGAGGGCCTCCTCTTGAGATGCGACGGGAACGCCGGGAACTCTTTCCCGACGAAGCAGGGAAAGGATACCTCATCTCGAGCTACGAGGCGGAAACGGGGCTCCTCTGGATGTGGGCGGGACCCTCGTGATTCCTCTCGAATGGAGACGGGTATGTCGGGGAACTTCTTGATTTGCACCAAGGGTGTGAAGGACCCTTTCGAAGTTCCAGAGGTGAGGTGTGATCAGCCTCGAGACGCCTCAGCGGAAATGGGCCTCATCTCGCCTGGAGGGGAGAACCTCCTGGATTTTCTCGAGTTGCAGCAGGTCTTCTCGAGTTACGACGGGGACCTCAGGGACCCGCTCTGGTGGCCTCAGGAAAGGCCAGTCCCCATGCGACTTGCTAGGGGACCTCTCGGGATTCCTCTCCCGTCCATGCCGGTGCCTCAGTCCTTGTGTGGAGTCGGGGCCGGAACCTGAGGATTCCTCTCCAGTGTTGCCATGGATCTTGGGGTGCTTCTGAGTCTCCCCAGGGGAGTCAGGCCTCGTCTCGAGTGGGGGCATGCACGTGCGCTTTCCTCCCGAGCTGCAGCAGTAGTGTCACGCTTCCTGTCACGTGGATCAAGGGATCTGTGGCTTTCCCTGGAGGCTGTCCCTAGAGGCTTTCCCACGAGGCTTTCCCACAGGGCTGTGCCACGTGCCACCTTGGTGTGAGTCGATCCACGGCGTGAAAGACGAGCCGGTGAAGGGAAAAGAGGTTCCTCTCTAATGGACTGAGACATCTGGGGGACTCTTGGAATGGTGGCACGACCATGGAGTTCCTCTCGCCGTTCCTGTTGAGAGGGCCTCCTCTTGGGATGCGACGGGAACGCCGGGAACTCTTTCCCGACGAAGAAGGGAAAGGATCCCTCATCTCGAGCTACGAGGCGGAAACGGGGCTCCTCTGGATGTGGGCGGGACCCTCGTGACTCCTCTCGAGTGGAGACGGCTATGTCGGGGAACTTCTTGATTTGCACCAAGGTGTGAAGAACCGTTTCGAAGTTCCAGAGGTGAGGTGTGATCAGCCTCGAGACGCCTCAGCGGAAATGGGCCTCATCTCGCCTGGAGGGGAGAACTTCCTGGATTGTCTCGAGTTGCGGCAGGTCTTCTCGAGTTACGAGGGGACCTCAGGGACCCGCTCTGGTGGCGTCAGGAAAGGCCAGTCCCCATGCAAGTTGCTAGGGGCCATCTCGGGTTCCCTCTCCCGTCCATGCCAGGGCCTGAGTCCTTGTGTGGAGTCGGGGCCGGAACCTGAGGATTCCTCTCCAGTGTTGCCATGGATCTTGGGGTGCTTCTGAGTCTCCCCAGGGGGGTCAGGCATCGTCTCGTGTGGGGGAATGCATGCGCTTTCCTCCCGAGCTGCAGCAGTAGTTTCACGCTTCCTGTCACGTGGATCAAGGGATATTTGGCTTTTCCTCGAGGCTGGCCATCGAGGATTTCCCACGAGGCTTTCCCACAGGGCTGTGCCACGTGCCACCTTGGTGTGAGTCGATCCTCGGCGTGAATGACGAGCCGGTGAAGGGAAAAGAGGTTCCTCTGAAATGGACTGAGACATCTGGGGAACTCTAGGAATGCTGACACGACCCTGGAGTTCCTCTCGCCGTTCCTGTTGAGAGGGCCTCCTCTTGAGATGCGACGGGAACGCCGGGAACTCTTTCCCGACGAAGCAGGGAAAGGATCCCTCATCTCGAGCTACGAGGCGGAAACGGGGCTCCTCTGGATGTGGGCGGGACCCTCGGGTTTCCTCAGGAGTGGAGACGGGTATGTCGGGGAACTTCTTGATTTGCACCAAGGGTGTTAAAGACCCTTTCGAAGTTCCAGAGGTGAGGTGTGATCAGCCTCGAGACACCTCAGCGGAATTGGGCCTCATCTCGCATGGAGGGGAGAACCTCCTGAATTTTCTCGAGTTGCGGCAGGTCTTCTCAAGTTACGACGGGGACCTCAGGGACCCGCTCTGGTGGCCTCAGGAAAGGCCAGTCCCCATGCGAGTTGCTAGGGGACCTCTAGGGATTCCTCTACCGTTCATGCCAGGGCCTGAGTCCTTGTGTGGATCGTGGCAGGAACCTGAGGATTCCTCTCCAGTGTTGCCATGGATCTTGGGGTGCTTCTGAGTCTCCCCAGGGGAGTCAGGCCTCGTCTCGAGTTGGGGCATGCACGTGCGCTTTCCTCCCGAGCTGCAACAGTAGTGTCACGCTTCCTGTCACGTGGATCAAGGGATCTGTGGCTTTCCCTCGAGGCTGTCCCTCGAGGCTTTCCCACGAGGCTTTCCCACAGAGCTGTGCCACGTGCCACCTTGGTGTGAGTCGATCCTCGGCATGAAAGACGAGCCGGTGAAGGGAAAAGAGGTTCCTCTCTAATGGACTGAGACATCTGGGGGACTCTTGGAATGCTGGCACGACCCTGGAGTTCCTCTCGCCGTTTCTGTTGAGAGGGCCTCCTCTTGAGATGCGACGGGAACGCCAGGAACTATTTCCCGACGAAGCAGCTAAAGGATCCCTCATTTCGAGATACGAGGCGGAAACGGGGCTCCTCTGGATGTGGGCGGGACACTCGTGATTCCTCTCGAGTAGAGACGGGTATGTCGGGGAACTTCTTGAATTCCACCAAGGGTGTGAAGGACCCTTTCCAAGTTCCAGAGGTGAGGTGTGATCAGCCTCGAGATGCCTCAGCAGAAATGGGCCTCATCTCGCCTCGAGGGGAGAACCTCCTGGATATTCTCGAGTTGCTGCAGGTCTTCTCGAGTTACGACGGGGACCTCAGTGACCCCCTCTGGTGGCCACAGGAAAGGCCAGTCCCCATGCGAGTTGCCAAGGGCCATCTCGGGTTCCCTCTCCCGTCCATGCCAGGGCCTGAGTCCTTGTGTGGAGTCGGGGCCGGAACCTGAGGATTCCTCTCTAGTGTTGCCAAGGATCTTGGGGTACTTCTGAGTCTCCCCAGGGGAGTCAGGCCTCGTCTCGAGTGGGGGCATGCACGTGCGCTTTCCTCCCGAGCTGCAGCATTAGTGTCACGCTTCCTGTCACGTGGATCAAGGGATTTTTGACTTTTCCTCGAGGCTGGCGTTTGAGGATTTCCCACGAGACTTTTCCACAGGGCTGTGCCACGTGCCACCTTTGTGTGAGTCGATCCTCGGCGTGAAAGACGAGCCGGTGAAGGGAAAAGAGGTTCCTCTGGAATGGACTGAGACATCTGGGGGACTCTTGGAATGGTGGCACGACCCGGGAGTTCCTCTCGCCGTTCCTGTTGAGAGGGCCTCCTCTTGAGATGCGACGGGAACGCCGGGAACTCTTTCCCGACGAAGCAGGGAAAGGATCCCTCATCTCGAACTACAAGGCGGAAACGGGGCTCCTCTGGATATGGGCGGGACCCTCGTGATTCCTCTCGAGTGGAGACGGGTATGTCGGGGAACTTCTAGATTTGCACCAACGGTGTGAAGGACCCTTTCGAAGTTCCAGAGGGGAGGTGTGATCAGCCTCGAGACGCCTCAGCAGAAATGGGCCTCATCTCGCCTGGAGGGGAGAACCTCCAGGATTTTCTCGAGTTGCGGCAGGTCTTCTCGAGTTACGACGGGGACCTCTGGGACCCGCTCTGGTGGCCTCAGGAAAGGCCAGTCCCCATGCGAGTTGCTAGGGGACCTCTCGGGATTCCAATCCGGTCCATGCCGGGGCCTCAGTCCTTGTGTGGAGTCGGGGCCGGAACCTGAGGATTCCTCTACAGTGTTGCCATGGATCTTGGGGTGCTTCTGAGTCTCCCCAGGGGAGTCAGGCCTCGTCTCGAGTGGGGGCATGCACGTGCGCTTTCCTCCCGAGCTGCAACAGTAGTGTCACGCTGCCTGTCACGTGGATCAAGGGATCTGTGGCTTTCCCTCGAGGCTGTCCCTCGAGGCTTTCCCACGAGGCTTTCCCACAGAGCTGTGCCACGTGCCACCTTGGTGTGAGTCGATCCTCGGCGTGAAAGACGAGCCGGTGAAGGGAAAAGAGGATCCTCTGGAATGGACTGAGACATCTGGGGGACTCTTGGAATGGTGGCACGACCCGGGAGTTCCTCTCGCCGTTCCTGTTGAGAGGGCCTCCTCTTGAGATGCGACGGGAACGCCAGGAACTATTTCCCGACGAAGCAGCTAAAGGATCCCTCATCTCGAGATACGAGGCGGAAACGGGGCTCCTCTGGATGTGGGCGGGACACTCGTGATTCCTCTCGAGTGGAGACGGGTATGTCGGGGAACTTCTTGAATTCCACCAAGGGTGTGAAGGACCCTTTCGAAGTTCCAGAGGTGAGGTGTGATCAGCTTCGAGATTCCTCAGCAGAAATGGGCCTCATCTCGCCTCGAGGGGAGAACCTCCTGGATATTCTCGAGGTGCTGCAGGTCTTCTCGAGTTACGACGGGGACCTCAGTGACCCCCTCTGGTGGCCACAGGAAAGGCCAGTCCCCATGCGAGTTGCAAGGGGACCTCTCGGGATTCCTCTCCCGTCAATGCCGGGTCCTCAGTCCTTGTGTGGTGTCGGGGCCGGAACCTGAGGATTCCTCTCCAGTGTTGCCATGGATCTTGGGGTGCTTCTGAGTCTCCCCAGGGGAGTCAGGCCTCGTCTCGAGTGGGGGCATGCATGTGCGCTTTCCTCCCCAGCTGCAGCAATAGGGTCACGCTTCCTGTCACGTGGATAAAGGGGTCTGTGGCTTTCCGTCGAGGCTTTCCCTCGAGGATTTCCCACGAAGCTTTCCCACAGGGCTGTGCCACGTGCCACCTTGGTGTGAGCCGATCCTCGGCGTGAAAGACGAGCCGGTGAAGGGAAAAGAGGTTCCTCTGGAATGGACTGAGACATCTGGGGGACTCTTGGAATGGTGGCACGACCCTGGAGTTCCTCTCGCCGTTCCTGCTGAGAGGGCATCTTCTTGAGATGCGACGGGAACGCCGGGAACTCTTTCCCGACGAAGCAGGGAAAGGATCCCTCATCTCGAGCTACGAGGCGGAAACGGGTCTCCTCTGTATGTGGGCGGGAGCCTCGTGATTCCTCTCGAGTGAAGACGGGTATGTCGGGGAACTTCTTGATTTGCACGAACGGTGTGAAGGACCCTTTCGAAGTTCCAGAGGTGAGGTGTGATCAGCCTCGAGACGCCTCAGCGGAAATGGGCCTCATCTCGCCTGGAGGGGAGAACCTCCTGGACTTTCTCGAGTTGGGGCAGGTATTCTCGAGTTACGACGGGGACCTCAGGGACCCGCTCTGGTGGCCTCAGGAAAGGCCAGTCCCCATGCGAGTTGCTAGGGGCCATCTTGGGATTCCTCTCCCGTCCATGTCGGGGCCTAAGACCTTGTTTGGAGTCGGGGCCGGAACAAGAGGATTCCTCTCCAGTGTTCCCATGGATCTTGGGGTGCTTCTGAGTCTCTCCAGGGGAGTCAGGCATCGTCTCGTGTGGGGGAATGCATGCGCTTTCCTCCCGAGCTGCAGCAGTAGTTTCACGCTTCCTGTCACGTGGATCTAGGGATATTTGGCTTTCCCTCGAGGCTGGCCGTCGAGGATTTCCCACGAGGCTTTCCCACAGGGCTGTGCCACGTGCCACCTTGGTGTGAGTTGATCCTCGGCGTGAAAGACGAGCCGGTGAAGGGAAAAGAGGTTCCTCTGGAATGGACTGAGACATCTGGGGGACTCTTGGAATGCTGACACGACCCTGGAGTTCCTCTCGCCGTTCCTGTTGAGAGGGCCTCCTCTTGAGATGCGACGGGAACGCCGGGAACTCTTTCCCGACGAAGCAGGGAAAGGATACCTCATCTCGAGCTACGAGGCGGAAACGGGGCTCCTCTGGATGTGGGCGGGACCCTCGTGATTCCTCTCGAATGGAGACGGGTATGTCGGGGAACTTCTTGATTTGCACCAAGGGTGTGAAGGACCCTTTCGAAGTTCCAGAGGTGAGGTGTGATCAGCTTCGAGACGCCGCAGCGGAAATGGGACTCATCTCGCCTGGAACGGAGAACCTCCTGGATTTTCTCGAGTTGCGGCAGGTCTTCTCGAGTAACGACGGGGACCTCAGGGACCCACTCTGGTGGCCTCAGGAAAGGCAAGTCCCCATGCGAGTTGCTAGGGGCCATCTCGTTATTCCTCTCCCGTCCATGCCGGGGCTTAAGACCTTGTGTGGAGTCGGGGCCAGAACCTGAGGATTCCTCTCCAGTGTTACCGTGGATCTTGGGGTGCTTCTGAGTCTCCCCAGGGGAGTCAGGCCTCGTCTCGAGTGGGGGCATGCATGTGCGCTTTCCTCCCGAGCTGCAGCAGAAGTGTCACGCTTCCTGTCACGTGGATCAAGGGATCTATGGCTTTCCCTCGAGGCTGGCCGTCGATGATTTCCCACGAGGCTTTCCCACAGGGCTTTGCCACGTGCCATCTTGGTGTGAGTCGATACTCGGCGTGAAAGACGAGCCGGTGAAGGGAAAAGAGGTTCCTCTGGAATGGACTGAGACATCTGGGGAACTCTAGGAATGCTGACACGACCCTGGAGTTCCTCTCGCCGTTCCTGTTGAGAGGGCCTCCTCTTGAGATGCGACGGGAACGCCGGGAACTCTTTCCCGACGAAGCAGGGAAAGGATCCCTCATCTCGAGATACGAGGCGGAAACGGGGCTCCTCTGGATGTGGGCGGGACCCTCGTGTTTCCTCTCGAGTGGAGACGGGTATGTCGGGGAACTTCTTGATTTGCACCAAGGGTGTGAAGGACCCTTTCGAAGTTCCAGAGGTGAGGTGTGATCAGCCTCGAGACGCCTCAGCGGAAATGGGCCTCATCTCGCCTGGAGGGGAGAACCTCCTGGACTTTCTCGAGTTGGGGCAGGTCTTCTCGAGTTACGACGGGGACCTCAGGGACCCGCTCTGGTGGCCTCAGGAAAGGCCAGTCCCCATGCGAGTTGCTAGGGGCCATCTTGGGATTCCTCTCCCGTCCATGTCGGGGCCTAAGACCTTGTTTGGAGTCGGGGCCGGAACAAGAGGATTCCTCTCCAGTGTTCCCATGGATCTTGGGGTGCTTCTGAGTCTCTCCAGGGGAGTCAGGCATCGTCTCGTGTGGGGGAATGCATGCGCTTTCCTCCCGAGCTGCAGCAGTAGTTTCACGCTTCCTGTCACGTGGATCTAGGGATATTTGGCTTTCCCTCGAGGCTGGCCGTCGAGGATTTCCCACGAGGCTTTCCCACAGGGCTGTGCCACGTGCCACCTTGGTGTGAGTTGATCCTCGGCGTGAAAGACGAGCCGGTGAAGGGAAAAGAGGTTCCTCTGGAATGGACTGAGATATCTGGGGGACTCTTGGAATGCTGACAAGACCCTGGAGTTCCTCTCGCCGTTCCTGTTGAGAGGGCCTCCTCTTAAGATGCGACGGGAACGCCGGGAACTCTTTCCCGACGAAGCAGGGAAAGGATCCCTCATCTCGAGCTACGAGGCGGAAACGGGGCTCCTCTGGATGTGGGCGGGACCCTCGTGATTCCTCTCGAATGGAGACGGGTATGTCGGGGAACTTCTTGATTTGCACCAAGGGTGTGAAGGACCCTTTCGAAGTTCCAGAGGTGAGGTGTGATCAGCTTCGAGACGCCGCAGCGTAAATGGGCCTCATCTCGCCTGGACGGGAGAACCTCCTGGATTTTCTCGAGTTGCGGCAGGTCTTCTCGAGTAACGACGGGGACCTCAGGGTCCCGCTCTGGTGGCCTCAGGAAAGGCAAGTCCCCATGCGAGTTGCTAGGGGCCATCTCGTTATTCCTCTCCCGTCCATGCCGGGGCTTAAGACCTTGTGTGGAGTCGGGGCCAGAACCTGAGGATTCCTCTCCAGTGTTGCCGTGGATCTTGGGGTGCTTCTGAGTCTCCCCAGGGGAGTCAGGCCTCGTCTCGAGTGGGGGCATGCACGTGCGCTTTCCTCCCGAGCTGCAGCAGAAGTGTCACGCTTCCTGTCACGTGGATCAAGGGATCTGTGGCTTTCCCTCGAGGCTGGCCGTCGATGATTTCCCACGAGGCTTTCCCACAGGGCTGTGCCACGTGCCATCTTGGTGTGAGTCGATCCACGGCGTGAAAGACGAGCCGGTGAAGGGAAAAGAGGTTCCTCTCTAATGGACTGAGACATCTGGGGGACTCTTGGAATGCTGGCACGACCCTGGAGTTCCTCTCGCCGTTCCTGTTGAGAGGGCCTCCTCTTGAGATGCGACGGGAACTCCAGGAACTATTTCCCGACGAAGCAGCTAAAGGATCCCTCATCTCGAGATACGAGGCGGAAACGGGGCTCCTCTGGATGTGGGCGGGACCCTTGTGACTCCTCTCGAGTGGAGACGGGTATGTCGGGGAACTTCTTGATTTGCACCAAGGGTGTGAAGAACCGTTTCGAAGTTCCAGAGTTGAGGTGTGATCAGCCTCGAGACGCCTCAGCGGAAATGGGCCTCATCTCGCCTGGAGGGGAGAACCTCCTGGATTGTCTCGAGTTGCGGCAGGTCTTCTCAAGTTACGACGGGGACCTCAGGGACCCGCTCTGGTGGCGTCAGGAAAGGCCAGTCCCCATGCAAGTTGCTAGGGGCCATCTCGGGTTCCCTCTCCCGTCCATGCCAGGGCCTGAGTCCTTGTGTGGAGTCGGGGCCGGAACCTGAGGATTCCTCTCCAGTGTTGCCATGGATCTTGGGGTGCTTCTGAGTCTCCCCAGGGGAGTCAGGCCTCATCTCGAGTGGGGGCATGCACGTGCGCTTTCCTCCCGAGCTGCAGCAGTAGTGTCACGCTTCCTGTCACGTGGATCAAGGGATATTTGGCTTTTCCTCAAGGCTGGCGTTTGAGGATTTCCCACGAGACTTTTCCACAGGGCTGTGCCACGTGCCACCTTGGTGTGAGTCGATCCTCGGCGTGAAAGACGAGCCGGTGAAGGGAAAAGAGGTTCCTCTGGAATGGACTGAGACATCTGGGGAACTCTTGGAATGGTGGCACGACCCTGAGGTTCCTCTCGCCGTTCCTGTTGAGAGGGCCTCCTCTTGAGATGCGACGGGAAGGCCGGGACAGGAGGGAAAGGATCCCTCATCTCGAGCTACGAGGCGGAAACCGGGCTCCTCTGGATGTGGGCGGGACCCTCGTGTTTCCTCACGAGTGGAGACGGGTATGTCGGGCAACTTCTTGATTTGCACCAAGCGTGTTAAAGACCCTTTCGAAGTTCCAGAGATGAGGTGTGATCAGCCTCGAGACGCCTCAGCGGAAATGGGCCTCATCTCGCCTGGAGGGTAGAACCTCCTGGATTTTCTCGAGCTGCGGCAGGTCTTCTCGAGTTACGACGGGGACCACTGTGACCCGCTCTGGTGGCCTCAGGAAAGGCCAGTCCCCATGCGAGTTGCTAGGGGACCTATAGGGATTCCTCTCCCGTCCATGCCGGGGCCTCAGTCCTTGTGTGGGGTCGGGGCCGGAACCTGAGGATTCTTCTCCAGTGTTGCCGTGGATCTTCGGGTGCTTCTGAGTCTCCCCAGGGGAGTCACGCCTCATCTCCAGTGGGGGCATGCACGTGCGCTTTCCTCCCGAGCTGCAGCAGCAGTGTCACGCTTCCTGTCACGTGGATCAAGGGATCCGTGGCTTTCCTTCGAGGCTTTCCCTCGAGGCTTTCCCACGAGGCTTTCCCACAGGGCTGTGACACGTGCCACCTTGGTGTGAGTCTATCCTCGGCGTGAAAAAGGAGCCGGTGTAGGGAAAAGAGGTTCCTCTGTTATGGACTGAGACATCAGGGGGACTCTTGGAATGGTGGCACGACCCTGGAGTTTCTCTCGCCTTTCCTGTTGAGAGGGCCTCCTCTTGAGATGCGACGGGAACGCCAGGAACTCTTTCCCGATGAAGCAGGGAAAGGATCCTTCATCTCGAGCTACGAGGCGGAAACGGGGCTCCTATGGATGTGGGCGGGACCCTCGTGATTCCTCTCGAGTGGAGACGGGTATGTCGGGGAACTTCTTGATTTGCACCAAGGGTGTGAAGGACCCTTTCGAACTTCCAGAGGTGAGGTGTGTTCAGCCTCGAGACGCCTCAGCAGAAATGGGCCTCATCTCGCCTGGAGGGGAGAACCTCCTGGATTTTCTCGAGTTGCGGCAGGTCTTCTCGAGTTACGATGGGGACCTCAGGGACCCGCTTTGGTGGTCTCAGGAAAGGCCAGTCCCCATGCGAGTTGCTAGGGGACCTCTAGGGATTCCTCTCCCATCCATGCCGGGGACTCAGTCCTTGTGTGGAGTCGGGGCCGGAACCTGAGGATTCCTCTCCAGTGTTGCCATGGATCTTGGGGTGCTTCTGAGTCTCCCCAGGGGAGTCACGCCTCATCTCGAGTGGGGGCATGCACGTGCGCTTTCCTCCCGAGCTGCAGCAGTAGTGTCACGCTTCCTGTCAGGTGGATCAAGGGATCTGTTTCTTTCCCTCGAGGCTGTCCCTCGAGGCTTTCCCACGAGGCTATCCCACAGAGCTGTACAACGTGCCACCTTGGTGTGAGTCGATGCTCGGCGTGAAAGACGAGCCGGTGAAGGGAAAAGAGGTTCCTCTGGAATGGACTGAGACATCTGGGGGACTCTTGGAATGCTGGCACGACCCTGGAGTTCTCTCGCCGTTCCTGTTGAGAGGGCCTCCCCTTGAGGTGCGACGGGAACGCCTGGAACTCTTTCTCGACGAAGCAGGGAAAGGATCCTTCATCTCGAGCTACGAGGCGGAAACGGGGCTCCTATGGATGTGGGCGGGACCCTCGTGATTCCTCTCGAGTGGAGACGGGTATGTCGGGGAACTTCTTGATTTGCACCAAGGGTGTGAAGAACCCTTTCGAAGTTCCAGAGGTGAGGTGTGTTCAGCCTCGAGACGCCTCAGCCGAAATGGGCCTCATCTCGCCTGGAGGGGAGAACCTCCTGGATTTTCTCGAGTTGGGGCAGGTCTTCTCGAGTTAAGATGGGGACCTCAGGGACCCGCTCTGGTGGCCTCAGGAAAGGCCAGTCCCCATGCGAGTTGCTGGGGACCTCTCGGGATTCCTCTCCCGTCCATGCCAGGACCTCAGTCCTTGTGTGGAGTCGGGGCCGGAACCTGAGGTTTCCTCTCCAGTGTTTCCATGGATCTTGGGATGCTTCTGAGTCTCCCCAGGGGAGTCAGGCCTCGTCTCGAGTGTGGGAATGCACGTGCGCTTTCCTCCCGAGCTGCAGCAGTAGTGTCACGCTTCCTGTCACGTGGATCAAGGGATCTGTGGCTTTCCCTCGAGGCTCTCCCTCGAGGCTTTCGCACGAGGCTTTCCCACAGGGCTGTGCCAAGTGCCACCTTGGTGTGAGTCGATCCTCGGCATGAAAGACGAGCCGGTGAAGGGAAAAGAGGTTCCTCTGGAATGGACTGAGACATCTGGGGGACTCTTGGAATGGTGGCACGAACCGGGAGTTCTTCTCGCCGTTCCTGTTGAGAGGATCTCCTCTTGAGATGCGACGGGAATGCCAGGAACTCTTTCCCGACGAAGCAGGGAAAGGATCCCTCATCTTGAGATACGAGGCGGAAACGGAGATCCTCTGGATGTGGGCGGGACACTCGTGTTTCCTCTCGAGTGGAGACGGGTATGTCGGGGAACTTCTAGATTTGCACCAAGGGTGTGAAAGACCCTTTTGAAGTTCCAGAGGTGAGGTGTGCTCGGCCTCGAGACGCCTCAGCGGAAATGGGCCTCATCTCGCCTGGACGGGAGAACCTCCTGGATTTTCTCGAGTTGCGGCAGGTCTTCTCGAGGTACGACGGGGACTTCAGGGACCGCTCTGGTGGCCTCAGGAAAGGTCAGTCCCCATGCGAGTTGCTAGGGGCCAACTCGGGATTCCTCTCCCGTCCATGCCGGGGCCTCAGTCCTTGTGTGAATTCGGGCCGGAACCTGAGGATTCCTCTCCGGTGTTGCCATGGATCTTGGGGTGCTTCTGAGTCTCCCGAGGGGAGTCAGGCCTCGTCTCGAATGGGGGCATGCACGTGTGCTTTCCTCCCGAGCTGCAGCAGTAGTGTCACGCTTCCTGTCACGTGGATCAAGGGATCTGTCGCTTTCCCTCGAGGCTGTCCCTCGAGGCTTTCCCACGAGGATTTCCCACAGGGCTGTGCCACGTGCCACCTTGGTGTGAGTTGATCCTCGGCGTGAAAAAGGAGCCGGTGTAGGGAAAAGAGGTTTCTCTGTTATGGACTGAGATATCAGGGGGACTCTTGGAATGGTGGCACGACCCTGGAGATCCTCTCGTCGATCCTCTTGAGAGGGTCTCCTCTTGAGATGCGACGGGAACGCCAGGAACTCTTAACCGATGAAGCAGGGAAAGGATCCTTCATCTCGAGCTACGAGGCGGAAACGGTGCTCCTATGGATGTGGGCGGGACCCTCGTGATTCCTCTCGAGTGAAGACGGGTATGTTGGGGAACTTCTTGATTTGCACCAAGGGTGTGAAGGACCCTTTCGAAGTTCCAGAGGTGAGGTGTGATCAGCCTCGAGACGCCTCAGCAGAAATGGGCCTCATCTCGCCTGGAGGGGAGAACCTCCTGGATTATCTCGAGTTGCGGAAGGTCTTCTCGAGTTACGACGGGGACCTCAGGGACCCGCTCTGGTGGCCTCAGGAAAGGCCAGTCCCCATGCGAGTTGCTAGGGGACTTCTCGGGATTCCTCTCCCGTCCATGCCGGTGCCTCAGTCTTGTGTGGTGTCGGGGCCGGAACCTGAGAATTCCTCTCCTGTGTTGCCATGGAACTTGGGGTGCATCTGAGTCTCCCCAGGGGAGTCAGGCCTCGTCTCGAGTGGGGGCATGCACGTGCGCTTTCCTCCCGAGGTGCAGCAGTAGTCTCACGCTTCCTGTCACGTGGATCAAGGGATCTGTTGCTTTCACTCGAGGCTTTCCCTCGAGGCTTTCCCACGAGGCTTTCCCACAGGGCTGTGCCACGTGCCACCTTGGTGTGAGTCGATCCTCGGCGTGAAAGACGAGCCGGTGAAGGGAAAAGAGGTTCCTCTGGAATGGACTGAGACATGTGGGGAACTCTTGGAATGGTGGCACGACCCTGGAGTTCCTCTCGCCGTTCCTGTTGAGAGGGCCTCCTCTTGAGATGCGACGGGAAGGCCGGGAAAGGAGGGAAAGGATCCCTCATCTCGAGCTACGAGGCGGAAACGGGGCTCCTCTGGATGTGGGCGGGACCCACGTGTTTCCTCACGAGTGGAGACGGGTATGTCGGGGAACTTCTTGATTTGCACCAAGGGTGTTAAAGACCCTTTCGAAGTTCCAGAGATGAGGTGTGATCAGCCTCGAGACGCCTCAGCGGAAATGGGCCTCATCTCGCCTGGAGGGGAGAACCTCCTGGATTTTCTCGAGCTGCGGCAGGTCTTCTCGAGTTACGACGGGGACCACAGGGACCCGCTCTGGTGGCCTCAGGAAAGGCCAGTCCCCATGCGAGTTGCTAGGGGACCTCTAGGGATTCCTCTCCCGTCCATGCCGGGGCCTCAGTCCTTGTGTGGAGTCGGGGCCGGAACCTGAGGATTCCTCTCCAGTGTTGCCGTGGATCTTGGGGTGCTTCTGAGTCTCCCCAGGGGAGTCACGCCTCATCTCCAGTGGGGGCATGCACGTGCGCTTTCCTCTCGAGCTGCAGCAGTAGTGTCACGCTTCCTGTCACGTGGATCAAGGGATCTGTGGCTTTCCCTCGAGGCTGTCCCTCGAGGCTTTCCCACGAGGCTTTCCCACAGGGCTGTGCAACGTGCCACCTTGGTGTGAGTCGATCCTCGGCGTGAAAGACAAGCCGGTGAAGGGAAAAGAGGTTCCTCTGGAATGGACTGAGACATCTGGGGGACTCTTGGAATGCTGGCACTACCATGGAGTTTCTCTCGCCGTTCCTGTTGAGAGGGCCTCCTCTTGAGGTGCGACGGGAACGCCTGGAACTCTTTCCCGACGAAGCAGGGAAAGGATCCCTCATCTCGAGCTACGAGGCGGAATCGGGGCTCCTCTGGATGTGGGCGGGACCCTCGTGTATCCTCTCGAGTGGAGACGGGTATGTCGGAGAACTTCTTGATTTGCACCAAGGGTGTGAAGGACCCTTTCGAAGTTCCAGAGGTGAGGTGTGATCAGCCTCGAGACGCCTCAGCGGTAATGGGCCTCATCTCGCCTGGAGGGGAGAACCTCCTGGACTTTCTCGAGGTGCGGCAGGTCTTCTCGAGTTACGACGGGGACCTCAGGGACAGGCTCTGGTGGCCTCAGGAAAGGCCAGTTCCCATGCGAGTTGCTAGGAGCCATCTCGGGATTCCTTTCCCGTCCATGCCGGGGCCTAAGACCCTGTGTGGAGTCGGGCCCGGAACAAGAGGATTCCTCTCCAGTGTTGCCATGGATCTTGGGGTGCTTCTGAGTCTCCCCAGGGGAGTCAGGCCTCCTCTCGAGTGGGGGCTTGCACGTGCGCTTTCCTCCCGAGCTGCAGCAGCAGTGTCACGCTTCCTGTCAGGTGGATCAAGGGATCTGTTTCTTTCCCTCGAGGCTGTCCCTCGAGGCTTTCCCACGAGGCTATCCCACAGGGCTGTACAACGTGCCACCTTGGTGTGAGTCGATCCTCGGCGTGAAAGACGAGCCGGTGAAGGGAAAAGAGGTTCCTCTGGAATGGACTGAGACATCTGGGTGACTCTTGGAATGCTGGCACGACCCTGGAGTTCTCTCGCCGTTCCTGTTGAGAGGGCCTCCCCTTGAGGTGCGACGGGAACGCCTGGAACTCTTTCCCGATGAAGCAGGGAAAGGATCCTTCATCTCGAGCTACGAGGCGGAAACGGGGCTCCTATGGATGTGGGCGGGACCCTCGTGATTCCTCTCGAGTGGAGACGGGTATGTCGGGGAACTTCTTGATTTGCACCAAGGGTGTGAAGAACCCTTTCGAAGTTCCAGAGGTGAGGTGTGTTCAGCCTCGAGACGCCTCAGCCGAAATGGGCCTCATCTCGCCTGGAGGGGAGAACCTCCTGGATTTTCTCGAGTTGCGGCAGGTCTTCTCGAGTTAAGATGGGGACCTCAGGGACCCGCTCTGGTGGCCTCAGGAAAGGCCAGTCCCCATGCGAGTTGCTGGGGACCTCTCGGGATTCCTCTCCCGTCCATGCCGGGACCTCAGTCCTTGTGTGGAGTCGGGGCCGGAACCTGAGGTTTCCTCTCCAGTGTTTCCATGGATCTTGGGATGCTTCTGAGTCTCCCCAGGGGAGTCAGGCCTCGTCTCGAGTGTGGGAATGCACGTGCGCTTTCCTCCCGAGCTGCAGCAGTAGTGTCACGCTTCCTGTCACGTGGATCAAGGGATCTGTGGCTTTCCCTCGAGGCTTTCCCTCGAGGCTTTCGCACGAGGCTTTCCCACAGGGCTGTGCCAAGTGCCACCTTGGTGTGAGTCGATCCTCGGCATGAAAGACGAGCCGGTGAAGGGAAAAGAGGTTCCTCTGGAATGGACTGAGACATCTGGGGGACTCTTGGAATGGTGGCACGAACCGGGAGTTCTTCTCGCCGTTCCTGTTGAGAGGATCTCCTCTTGAGATGCGACGGGAATGCCAGGAACTCTTTCCCGACGAAGCAGGGAAAGGATCCCTGATCTTGAGATACGAGGCGGAAACGGAGATCCTCTGGATGTGGGCGGGACACTCGTGTTTCCTCTCGAGTGGAGACGGGTATGTCGGGGAACTTCTAGATTTGCACCAAGGGTGTGAAAGACCCTTTTGAAGTTCCAGAGGTGAGGTGTGCTCGGCCTCGAGACGCCTCAGCGGAAATGGGCCTCATCTCGCCTGGACGGGAGAACCTCCTGGATTTTCTCGAGTTGCGGCAGGTCTTCTCGAGGTACGACGGGGACTTCAGGGACCGCTCTGGTGGCCTCAGGAAAGGTCAGTCCCCATGCGAGTTGCTAGGGGCCAACTCGGGATTCCTCTCCCGTCCATGCCGGGGCCTCAGTCCTTGTGTGAAGTCGGGCCGGAACCTGAGGATTCCTCTCCGGTGTTGCCATGGATCTTGGGGTGCTTCTGAGTCTCCCGAGGGGAGTCAGGCCTCGTCTCGAATGGGGGCATGCACGTGTGCTTTCCTCCCGAGCTGCAGCAGTAGTGTCACGCTTCCTGTCACGTGGATCAAGGGATCTGTGGCTTTCCCTCGAGGCTTTCCCTCGAGGCTTTCCCACGAGGCTTTCCCACAGGCCTTTGTCACGTGCCACGTTTGTGTGAGTCGTTCCTCGGCGTAAAAGGCGAGCCGGTGAAGGGAAAAGAGTTTCCTCTGGAATGGACTGAGACATCTGGGGGACTCTTGGAATGGTGGCACGACCCTGGAGTTCCTCTCGCCATTCCTGTTGAGAAGGCCTCCTCTTGAGACGCGACGGGAACGCCCTGAACTCTTTCCCGACGAAGCAGGGAAAGGATCCCTCATCTCGAGCTACGAGGCGGAAACGGGGCTCCTCTGGATGTGGGCGGGACCCTCGTGTTTCCTCTCGAGTGGAGACGGGTATGTCAGCGAACTTCTTGATTTGCACCAAGGGTGTGAGGGAACCTTTCGAAGTTCCAGAGGTGAGGTGTGTTCAGTCTAGAGACGCCTCAGCGGAAATGGGCCTCATCTCGCCTGGAGGGTAGAACCTCCTGGATTTTCTCCAGTTGCGGCAGGTCTTCTCGAGTTTCGAAGGGGACCTCAGGGACCCGCTCTGGTGGCCTCAGGAAAGGCCAGTCCCCATGCGAGTTGCTATGGGACCTCTCGGGATTCCTCTCCCGTCTATGCCGGGGCCTCAGTGCTGGTGTGGTGTCGGGGCCGGAACCTGAGGATTCCTATCCAGTGTTGCCATGGATCTTGGGGTGCTTCTGAGTCTCCACAGGGGAGTCAGGCCTCGTCTCGTGTGGGGGCATGCACATGTGCTTTCCTCCTGAGCTGCAGCAGTAGTGTCAGGCTTCCTGTCACGTGGGTCAAGGGATCTGTGGCTTTCCCTCGAGGCTGTCCCTCGAGGCTTTTCTACGAGGCTTTCCCAGAGGGCTGTGCAACGTGCCACCTCGGTGTGAGTCGATCCTCGGTGTGAAAAGGGAGCTGGTGTAGGGAAAAGAGGTTCCTCTGTTATGGACGGAGACATCAGGGGGACTCTTGGAATGGTGGCACGACCCTGGAGTTCCTATCGCCGTTCCAGTTGAGAGGGCCTCCTCTTGAGATGCGACGGGAACGCCAGGAACTCTTAACCGATGAAGCAGGGAAAGGATCATTCATCTCGAGCTACGAGGCGGAAACGGGGCTCCTATGGATGTGGGCGGGACCCTCGTGATTCCTCTCGAGTGGAGACGGGTATGTCGGGGAACTTCTTGATTTGCACCAAGGGTGTGAAGGACCCTTTCGAAGTTCCAGAGGAGAGGTGTGATCAGCCTCGAGACGCCTCAGCAGAAATGGGCCTCATCTGGCCTGGAGGGGAGAACCTCCTGGATTTTCTCGAGTTGCGGCAGGTGTTCTCGAGTTACGACGGGGACCTCAGGGACCCGCTCTGGTGGCCTCAGGAAAGGCTAGTTCATATGGGAGTTGCTAGGGGACCTGTCGGGTTTCCTCTCCCGTCCATGCTGGGGCCACAGTCCTTCTGTGGTTTCGGTGCCGGAACCTGAGGATTCCTCTCCAGTGTTGCCATGGATCTTGGGGTGCTTCTGAGTCTCCCCAGGGGAGTCAGGCCTCGTCTCGAGTGGGGGCATGCACGTGCGCTTTCCTCCCGAGCTGCAGCAGTAGTGTCACGCTTCCTGTCACGTGGATCAAGGGATCTGTGGCTTTCCCTCGAGGCTGTCCCTCGAGGCTTTCCCACGAGGCTTTCCCACAGGGCTGTGCCACGTGCCACCTTGGTGTGAGTCGATCCTCGGCGTGAAACACGAGCCGGCGTAGGGAAAAGAGGTTCCTCTGGTATGGACTGAGACATCTGTTGGACTCTTGGAATGATGGCACGACCCTGAAGTTCCTCTCGCCGTTCCTGTTGAGAGGGCCTCCTCTTGAGATGCGACGGGAACGCCGGGAACTCTTTTCTGACGAAGCAGGGAATGGATCCCTCATCTCGAGTTACGAGGCGGAAACGGGGCTCCTCTGGATGTGGGCGGGACCTTCGTCCTTCCTCTCGAGTGGAGACGGGTATATCGGGGAACTTCTGGATTGGCACCAAGGGTGTGAAGGACCCTTTCGAAGTTCCAGAGGTGAGGTGTGATCAGCCTCGAGACGCCTCAGCAGAAAAGGGCCTCATCTCGCCTGGAGGGGAGAACCTCCTGGATTTTCTCGAGTTGCGGCAGGTCTTCTCGAGGTACGACGGGGACCTCAGGGACCCGCTCTTGTGGCCTCAGGAAAAGCCAGTCCCCATGCGAGTTGCTAGGGGACCTCTCGGGATTCCTCTCCCGTCCATGCCGGGGCCTAAGACCTTGTGTGGAGTCTGGGCTGGAACCTGAGGATTCCTCTCCACTGTTGCCATGGATCTTGGGTTGCTTCTGAGTCTCCCCAGGGGAGTCAGGCCTCGTCTCGAGTGGGGGAATGCACGTGCGCATTCCTCCCAAGCTGCAGCAGTAGGGTCACTCTTCCTGTCACTTGGATCAAGGGATCTGTGGCTTTCCCTCGAGGCTTTCCCTCGAGGTTTTCCCGCGAGGCTTTCCCACAGGGCTGTGCCACGTGCCACCTTGGTGTGAGTCGATCCTCGGCGTGAAAGACGAGCCGGTGAAGGGAAAAGAGGATCCTCTGGAATGGACTGAGACATCTGGGGGACTCTTGGAATGGTGGCATGACCCTGGAGTTCCTCTCGCCGTTCCGGTTCAGAGGGCCTCCTCTTGAGATGCGACGGGAAGGCTGGGAACTCTTTCCCGACGAAGCACGGAAAGGATCCTTCATCTCGAGCTACGAGGCGGAAACGGGGCTCCAATGGATGTGGGCGGGACCCTCGTGATTCCTCTCGAGTGGAGACGGGTATGTCGGGGAACTTCTTGATTTGCACCAAGGGAGTGAAGGACCCTTTCGAAGTTCCAGAGGTGAGGTGTGATCAGCCTCGAGACGCCTCAGCAGAAAAGGGCCTCATCTCGCCTGGAGGCGAGAACCTCCTGGATTTTCTCGAGTTGCGGCAGGTCTTCTCGAGTTTCGAAGGGGACCTCAGGGACCCGCTCTGGTGGCCTCAGGAAAGGCCAGTCCCCATGCGAGTTGCTAGGGGACCTCTCGGGATTCCTCTCCCGTCCATTCCGGGGCCTAAGACCTTGTGTGGAGTCGGGGCCGGAACCTGAGGATTCCTCTCTAGTGTTGCCATGGATCTTGTGGTGCTTCTGAGTCTCCACAGGGGAGTCAGGCTTCATCTCGTGTGGGCATGCACGTGTGCTTTCCTCCTGAGCTGCAGCAGTAGTGTCACGCTTCCTGTCACGTGGATCAAGGGATCTGTGGCTTTCCCTCGAGGCTGTCCCTCGAGGCTTTCCCACGAGGCTTTCCCAGAGGGCTGTGCAACGTGCCACCTTGGTGTGAATCGATCCTCGGTGTGAAAAGGGAGCCGGTGTAGGGAAAAGAGGTTCCTCTGTTATGGACTGAGACATCAGGGGGACTCTTGGAATGGTGGCACGACCCTGGAGTTCCTCTCGCCGTTCCAGTTGAGAGGGCCTCCTCTTGAGATGCGACGGGAACGCCAGGAACTCTTAACCGATGAAGCAGGGAAAGGATCATTCATCTCGACCTACGAGGCGGAAACGGGGCTCCTATGGATGTGGGCGGGACCCTCGTGATTCCTCTCGAGTGGAGACGGGTATGTCGGGGAACTTCTTGATTTGCACCAAGGGTGTGAAGGACCCTTTCGAAGTTCCAGAGGTGAGGTGTGATCAGCCTCGAGACGCCTCAGCAGAAATGGGCCTCATCTGGCCTGCAGGGGAGAACCTCCTGGATTTTCTCGAGTTGCGGCAGGTGTTCTCGAGTTACGAGGGGAACTCAGGGACCCGCTCTGGTGGCCTCAGGAAAGGCCAGTCCCCATGCGAGTTGCTAGGGGACCTCTCGGGATTCCTCTCCCGTCCATGCTGGGGCCTAAGATCTTGTGTGGAGTCGGGGCCGGAACCTGAGGATTCCTCTCCAATGTTGCCATGGATCTTGGGGTGCTTCTGTGTCTCCCCAGGGGAGTCAGGCCTCGTCTCGAGTGGGGGCATGCACGTGCGCTTTCCTCCCGAGCTGCAGCAATAGTGTCACGCTTCCTGTCACATGGATAAAGAGATCTGTGGCTTTCCCTTGAGGCTGTCCCTCGAGGCTTTCCCACGAGGCTTTCCCACAGGGCTGTGCCACGTTCCACGTTGGTGTGAGTCGATCCTCGGCGTGAAAGACGAGCCGGTGAAGGGAAAAGAGGTTCCTCTGGAATGGACTGAGACATCTGGGGGACTCTTGGAATGGTGGCACGACCCTGGAGTTCCTCTCGCCGTTCCTGTTGAGAGGGCCTCCTCTTGAGATGCGACGGGAAGCCCGGGAACTCTTTCCCGACGAAGCAGGGAAAGGATCCCTCATCTCGAGCTACCAGGCGGAAACGGGGCTCCTCTGGATTTGGGCGGGACCCTAGTGTTTCCTCTCGAGTGGAGACGGGTATGTCGGGGAACTTCTTGATTTGCACCAAGGGTGTGAAGGACCCTTTCGAAGTTCCAGAGGTGAGGTGAGATCAGCCTCGAGACACTTCAGCGGAAATGGGCCTCATCTCGCCTGGAGGGTAGAACCTCCTGGATTTTCTCGAGTTGCGGCAGGTCTTCTCGAGTTACGACGGGGACATCAGGGACCCGGTCTGGTGGCCTCAGGAAAGGCCAGTCCCCATGCTAGTTGCTAGGGGCCCTCTCGGGATTCCTCTCCCGTCCATGCCGGTGCCTAAGACCTTGTGTGGAGTCGGGGCCGGAACCTCAGGATTCCTCTCCAGTGTTGCCATTGAACTTGGGGTGCTTCTGAGTCTCCCCAGGGGAGTCAGGCCTCGTTTCTAGTGGGGGCATGCACGTGCGCTTTCCTCCCGAACTGCAGCAGTAGTGTCACGTTTCCTGTCATGTGGATCAAGGGATCTGCGGCTTCCCCTCGAGGCTTTACCACGAGGCTTTTGCACAGGGCTGTGCCACGTTCCACCTTGTGTGAGTCGATCCTCGACGTGAAAGACGAGCCGGAGAAGGGAAAAGAGGTTCCTCTGGAATGGACTGAGACAACAGGGGGACTCTTGGAATGGTGCACGACCCTGGAATTCCTCTCGCCATTCCTGTTGAGAGGGCCTCCTGTTGAGATGCGACGGGAAGGCCGGGAACTCTTTCCCGACGAAGCTGGGAAAGGATCCCTCATCTCGAGGTATGAGGCGGAAACGGGGCTCCTCTGGATGTGGGCGGGACCCTCGTGTTTCCTCTCAAGTGGAGACGGGTATGTCGGGGAACTTCTTGATTTGCACCAAGGGTGTGAAGGACCCTTTCGAATTTCCAGAGTTGAGGTGTGATAGGCCTAGAGACGCCTCAGCGGAAATGGGCCTCATCTCGCCGGGAGGGGAGAACCTCCTGGATTTTTTCGAGTTGCGGCAGGTCTTCTCGAGTTACGACGGGGACCTCAGGGACCCGCTCTGGTGGCCTCAGGAAAGGCCAGTCCCTATGCGAGTTGCTAGGGGACCTCTCGGGATTCGTCTCCCGTACATGCCGGGGCCTCAGTCCTTGTGTGGAGACGGGGACGTAACCTGAGGATTCCTCTCCAGTGTTGTCATGGATCTTGGGGTGCTTCTGAGTCTCCCCAGGAGAGTCAGGCCTCGTTTGGAATGTGGACATACACTTGGGCTTTCCTCCCGAGCTGAAACAGTAGTGTCACGCTTCCTGTCACGTGTATCAAGAAATCTGTGGCTTTCCCTCGAGGCTGTCCCTCGAGGCTTTCCCACGAGGCTTTCCCACAGGGCTGTGCCACGTGACACCGTGGTGTGAGTCGATCCTCGGCGTGAAAGACGAGCCGGTGTAGGGAAAAGAGGTTCCTCTGGAATGGACTGAGACATCTGGGGGACTCTTGGAATGGTGGCACGACCCTGGAGTTCCTCTCGCCGTTCCTGTTGAGAGGGCCTCCTCTTGAGATGCGACGGGAACGCCGGGAACTCTTTCCCGACGAAGCAGGGAAAGGATCCCTCATCTCGAGCTACCAGGCGGAAACGGGGCTCCTCTGGATGTGGGCGGGACCCTCGTGTTTCCTCTCGAGTGGAGACGGGTATGTCGGGGAACTTCTTGATTTGCACCAAGGGTGTGAAGGACCCTTTCGAAGTTCCAGAGGTGAGGTGTGATCAGCCTCGAGACGCCTCAGCGGAAATGGGCCTCATCTCGCCTGGAGGGGAGAACCTCCTGGATTTTCTCGAGTTGCGGCAGGTGTCTCGCGTTACGACGGAGACCTCAGGGACCCGCTCTGTTGGCCTCAGGAAAGGCGAGTCCCCATGCGAGTTGCTAGGGGACCTCTCGGGATTCGTCTCCAGTCCATGCCGGGGCCTCAGTCCTTGTGTGGAGTCGGGTCGTAACCTGAGGATACCTCTACAGTGTTGTCATGGATCTTGGGGTGCTTCTGAGTGTCCCCAGGGGAGTCAGGCCCAGTTTCGAATGTGGGCATGCACGTGCGCTTTCCTCCCAAGCTGAAACAGTACTGTCACGCTTCCTGTCACGTGTATCAAGAAATCTGTGGCTTTCCCTCAAGGCTGTCCCTCGAGGCTTTCCCACGAGGCTTTCCCACAGGGCTGTGCCACGTGCCACCGTGGTGTGAGTTGATCCTCGGCGTGAAAGACGAGCCGGTGAAGGGAAAAGAGGTTCCTCTGGAATGGACTTAGACATCTGGGGGACTCTTGGAATGGTGGCACGACCCTGGAGTTCCTCGCGCCGTTCCTGTTGAGAGGGCCTCCTCTTGAGATGCGACGGGAACGCCGGGAACTCTTTCCCGACGAAGCAGGGAAAGGATCCCTCATCTCGAGCTACCAGGCGGAAACGGGGCTCCTCTGGATGTGGGCGGGACCCTCGTGTTTCCTCTCGAGTGGAGACGGGTATGTCGGGGAACTTCTTGATTTGCACCAAGGGTGTGAAGGACCCTTTCGAAGTTCCAGAGGTGAGGTGTGATCAGCCTCGAGACGCCTCAGTGGAATTGGGCCTCATCTCGCTTGGAGGGGAGAACCTCCTGGATATTCTTGACTTGCGGCAGGTCTTCTCTAGGTACAACGGGGACCTCAGGGACCCGCTCTGGTGGCCTCAGAAAACGCCAGTCCCCATGCGAGTTGCTAGGGGACCTCTCGTGATTCCTCTCCCGTTCATGCCGGGGCCTCAGTCCTTGTGTGGTGTCGGGGCCGGAACCTGAGGATTCCTCTCCAGTGTTGCCATGGAACTTGGGGTGCTTCTGAGTCTCCCCAGGGGAGTCAGGCCTCGTTTCTAGGGGGGGCATGCACGTGTGCTTTCCTCCCGAATTGCAGCAGTAGTGTCACGTTTCCTGTCATGTGGATCAAGGGATCTGCGGCTTCCCCTCGAGGCTTTCCCACGAGGCTTTTGCACAGGGCTGTGCCACGTTCCACCTTGTGTGAGTCGATCCTCGACGTGAAAGACGAGCCGGTGAAGGGAAAAGAGGTTCCTCTGGAATGGACTGAGACAACAGGGGGACTCTTGGAATGGTGGCACGACCCTGGAATTCCTCTCGCCATTCCTGTTGAGAGGGCCTCCTGTTGAGATGCGACGGGAAGGCCGGGAACTCTTTCCCGACGAAGCTGGGAAAGGATCCCTCATCTCGAGGTACGAGGCGGAAACGGGGCTTCTCTGGATGTGGGCGGGACCCTCGTGTTTCCGCTCGAGTGGAGACGGGTATGTCGGGGAACTTCTTGATATGCACCAAGGGTGTGAAGGACCCTTTCGAAGTTCCAGAGGTGAGGTGTGATCAGCCTCGAGACGCCTCAGCGGAAATGGGCCTCATCTCGCCTGGAGGGGAGAACCTCCTGGACTTTCTCGAGTTGCGGCAGGTCTTCTCGAGTTACGACGGGGACATCAGGGACCCGGTCTGGTGGCCTCAGGAAAGGCCAGTCCCCATGCTAGTTGCTAGGGGCCCTCTCGGGATTCCTCTCCCGTCCATGCCGGGGCCTAAGACCTTGTGTGGAGTCGGGGCCGGAACCTCAGGATTCCTCTCGAGTGTTGCCATGGATCTTGGGGTGCTTCTGAGTCTCCCCAGGGGAGTCAGGCCTCGTCTCGAGTGGGGGCATGCACGTGCGCTTTCCTCCCGAACTGCAGCAGTAGTGTCACGCTTTCTGTCACGAGGATCAAGGGATCTGGGGCTTCCCCAAGAGGCTTTCCCACGAGGCTTTCCCACAGGGCTGTGCCACGTTCCACCTTGTGTGAGTCGATCCTCGACGTGAAAGACGAGCCGGTGAAGGGAAAAGAGGTTCCTCTGGAATGGACTGAGACAACAGGGGGACTCTTGGAATGGTGGCACGACCCTGGAGTTCCTCTCGCCATTCCTGTTGAGAGGGCCTCCTCTTGGGATGCGACGGGAAGGCTGGAAACTCTTGCCCGACGAAGCAGGGAAAGGATCCCTCATCTAGAGCTACGAGGCGGAAACGGGGCTTCTCTGGATGTGGGCGGGACTCTCGTGTTTCCTCTCGAGTGGAGACGGGTATGTCGGGGAACTTCTTGATTTGCACCAAGGGTGTGGAGGACCCTTTCGAAGTTCCAGAGGTGAGGTGTGATCAGCCTAGAGATGCCTCAGCAGAAATGTGCCTATCTCGCCTGGAGCGGAGAACCTCCTGGATTTTCTCGAGTTGCGGCAGGTTTCTCGCGTTACGACGGGGACCTCAGGGACCCGCTCTGGTGGCCTCAGGAAAGGCGAGACCCCATGCGAGTTGCTAGGGGACCTCTCGGGATTCGTCTCCCGTCCATGCCGGGGCCTCAGTCCTTGTGTGGAGTCGGGTTGTAACCTGAGGATACCTCTACAGTGTTGTCATGAATCTTGGGGTGCTTCTGAGTGTCCCCAGGGGAGTCAGGCCTCGTTTCGAATGTGGGCATGCACGTGCGCTTTCCTCCCGAGCTGAAACAGTACTGTCACGCTTCCTGTCACGTGTATCAAGAAATCTGTGGCTTTCCCTCAAGGCTGTCCCTCGAGGCTTTCCCACGAGGCTTTCCCACAGGGCTGTGCCAAGTGCCACCTTGGTGTGAGTCGATCCTCGGCATGAAAGACGAGCCGGTGAAGGGAAAAGAGGTTCCTCTGGAATGGACTGAGACATCTGGGGGACTCTTGGAATGGTGGCACGAACCGGGAGTTCTTCTCGCCGTTCCTGTTGAGAGGATCTCCTCTTGAGATGCGACGGGAATGCCAGGAACTCTTTCCCGACGAAGCAGGGAAAGGATCCCTCATCTTGAGATACGAGGCGGAAACGGAGATCCTCTGGATGTGGGCGGGACACTCGTGTTTCCTCTCGAGTGGAGACGGGTATGTCGGGGAACTTCTAGATTTGCACCAAGGGTGTGAAAGACCCTTTTGAAGTTCCAGAGGTGAGGTGTGCTCGGCCTCGAGACGCCTCAGCGGAAATGGGCCTCATCTCGCCTGGACGGGAGAACCTCCTGGATTTTCTCGAGTTGCGGCAGGTCTTCTCGAGGTACGACGGGGACTTCAGGGACCGCTCTGGTGGCCTCAGGAAAGGTCAGTCCCCATGCGAGTTGCTAGGGGCCAACTCGGGATTCCTCTCCCGTCCATGCCGGGGCCTCAGTCCTTGTGTGAAGTCGGGCCGGAACCTGAGGATTCCTCTCCGGTGTTGCCATGGATCTTGGGGTGCTTCTGAGTCTCCCGAGGGGAGTCAGGCCTCGTCTCGAATGGGGGCATGCACGTGTGCTTTCCTCCCGAGCTGCAGCAGTAGTGTCACGCTTCCTGTCACGTGGATCAAGGGATCTGTGGCTTTCCCTCGAAGCTTTCCCTCGAGGCTTTCCCACGAGGCTTTCCCACAGGCCTTTGTCACGTGCCACGTTTGTGTGAGTCGTTCCTCGGCGTAAAAGGCGAGCCGGTGAAGGGAAAAGAGTTTCCTCTGGAATGGACTGAGACATCTGGGGGACTCTTGGAATGGTGGCACGACCCTGGAGTTCCTCTCGCCATTCCTGTTGAGAGGCCTCCTCTTGAGACGCGACGGGAACGCCCTGAACTCTTTCCCGACGAAGCAGGTAAAGGATCCCTCATCTCGAGCTACGAGGCGGAAACGGGGCTCCTCTGGATGTGGGCGGGACCCTCGTGTTTCCTCTCGAGTGGAGACGGGTATGTCAGCGAACTTCTTGATTTGCACCAAGGGTGTGAGGGAACCTTTCGAAGTTCCAGAGGTGAGGTGTGTTCAGTCTAGAGACGCCTCAGCGGAAATGGGCCTCATCTCGCCTGGAGGGGAGAACCTCCTGGATTTTCTCGAGTTGTGGCAGGTCTTCTCGAGTTTCGAAGGGGACCTCAGGGACCCGCTCTGGTGGCCTCAGGAAAGGCCAGTCCCCATGCGAGTTGCTATGGGACCTCTCGGGATTCCTCTCCGTCTATGCCGGGGCCTCAGTGCTGGTGTGGTGTCGGGGCCGGAACCTGAGGATTCCTATCCAGTGTTGCCATGGATCTTGGGGTGCTTCTGAGTCTCCACAGGGGAGTCAGGCCTCGTCTCGTGTGGGGGCATGCACATGTGCTTTCCTCCTGAGCTGCAGCAGTAGTGTCAGGCTTCCTGTCACGTGGGTCAAGGGATCTGTGGCTTTCCCTCGAGGCTGTCCCTCGAGGCTTTCCCACGAGGCTTTCCCAGAGGGCTGTGCAACGTGCCACCTCGGTGTGAGTCGATCGTCGGTGTGAAAAGGGAGCTGGTGTAGGGAAAAGAGGTTCCTCTGTTATGGACGGAGACATCAGGGGGACTCTTGGAATGGTGGCACGACCCTGGAGTTCCTATCGCCGTTCCAGTTGAGAGGGCCTCCTCTTGAGATGCGACGGGAACGCCAGGAACTCTTACCGATGAAGCAGGGAAAGGATCATTCATCTCGAGCTACGAGGCGGAAACGGGGCTCCTATGGATGTGGGCGGGACCCTCGTGATTCCTCTCGAGTGGAGACGGGTATGTCGGGGAACTTCTTGATTTGCACCAAGGGTGTGAAGGACCCTTTCGAAGTTCCAGAGGAGAGGTGTGATCAGCCTCGAGACGCCTCAGCAGAAATGGGCCTCATCTGGCCTGGAGGGGGAGAACCTCCTGGATTTTCTCGAGTTGCGGCAGGTGTTCTCGAGTTACGACGGGGACCTCAGGGACCCGCTCTGGTGGCCTCAGGAAAGGCTAGTTCATATGGGAGTTGCTAGGGGACCTGTCGGGTTTCCTCTCCCGTCCATGCTGGGGCCACAGTCCTTCTGTGGTTTTCGGTGCCGGAACCTGAGGATTCCTCTCCAGTGTTGCCATGGATCTTGGGGTGCTTCTGAGTCTCCCCAGGGGAGTCAGGCCTCGTCTCGAGTGGGGGCATGCACCGTGCGCTTTCCTCCCGAGCTGCAGCAGTAGTGTCACGCTTCCTGTCACGTGGATCAAGGGATCTGTGGCTTTCCCCTCGAGGCTGTCCCTCGAGGCTTTCCCACGAGGCTTTCCCACAGGGCTGTGCCACGTGCCACCTTGGTGTGAGTCGATCCTCGGCGTGAAACACGAGCCGGCGTAGGGAAAAGAGGTTCCTCTGGTATGACTGAGACATCTGTTGGACTCTTGGAATGGTGGCACGACCCTGAAGTTCCTCTCGCCGTTCCTGTTGAGAGGGCCTCCTCTTGAGATGCGACGGGAACGCCGGGGAACTCTTTTCTGACGAAGCAGGGAATGGATCCCTCATCTCGAGTTACGAGGCGGAAACGGGGCTCCTCTGGATGTGGGCGGGACCTTCGTCCTTCCTCTCGAGTGGAGACGGGTATATCGGGGAACTTCTGGATTGGCACCAAGGGTGTGAAGGACCCTTTCGAAGTTCCAGAGGTGAGGTGTGATCAGCCTCGAGACGCCTCAGCAGAAAAGGGCCTCATCTCGCTGGAGGGGAGAACCTCCTGGATTTTCTCGAGTTGCGGCAGGTCTTCTCGAGGTACGACGGGGACCTCAGGGACCCGCTCTTGTGGCCTCAGGAAAAGCCAGTCCCCATGCGAGTTGCTAGGGGACCTCTCGGGATTCCTCTCCCGTCCATGCGGGGCCTAAGACCTTGTGTGGAGTCTGGGCTGGAACCTGAGGATTCCTCTCCACTGTTGCCATGGATCTTGGGTTGCTTCTGAGTCTCCCCAGGGGAGTCAGGCCTCGTCTCGAGTGGGGGAATGCACGTGCGCATTCCTCCCAAGCTGCAGCAGTAGGGTCACTCTTCCTGTCACTTGGATCAAGGGATCTGTGGCTTTCCCTCGAGGCTTTCCCTCGAGGTTTTCCCGCGAGGCTTTCCCACAGGGCTGTGCCACGTGCCACCTTGGTGTGAGTCGATCCTCGGCGTGAAAGACGAGCCGGTGAAGGGAAAAGAGGATCCTCTGGAATGGACTGAGACATCTGGGGGACTCTTGGAATGGTGGCATGACCCTGGAGTTCCTCTCGCCGTTCCGGTTCAGAGGGCCTCCTCTTGAGATGCGACGGGGAAGGCTGGGAACTCTTTCCCGACGAAGCACGGAAAGGATCCTTCATCTCGAGCTACGAGGCGGAAACGGGGCTCCAATGGATGTGGGCGGGACCCTCGTGATTCCTCTCGAGTGGAGACGGGTATGTCGGGGAACTTCTTGATTTGCACCAAGGGTGTGAAGGACCCTTTCGAAGTTCCAGAGGTGAGGTGTGATCAGCCTCGAGACGCCTCAGCAGAAAAGGGCCTCATCTCGCCTGGAGGCGAGAACCTCCTGGATTTTCTCGAGTTGCGGCAGGTCTTCTCGAGTTTCGAAGGGGACCTCAGGGACCCGCTCTGGAGGCCTCAGGAAAGGCCAGTCCCCATGCGAGTTGCTAGGGGACCTCTCGGGATTCCTCTCCCGTCCATTCCGGGGCCTAAGACCTTGTGTGGAGTCGGGGCCGGAACCTGAGGATTCCTCTCTAGTGTTGCCATGGATCTTGTGGTGCTTCTGAGTCTCCACAGGGGAGTCAGGCCTCATCTCGTGTGGGCATGCACGTGTGCTTTCCTCCCGAGCTGCAGCAGTAGTGTCACGCTTCCTGTCACGTGGATCAAGGGATCTGTGGCTTTCCCTCGAGGCTGTCCCTCTAGGCTTTCCCACGAGGCTTTCCCAGAGGGCTGTGCAACGTGCCACCTTGGTGTGAATCGATCCTCGGTGTGAAAAGGGAGCCGGTGTAGGGAAAAGAGGTTCCTCTGTTATGGACTGAGACATCAGGGGGACTCTTGGAATGGTGGCACGACCCTGGAGTTCCTCTCGCCGTTCCAGTTGAGAGGGCCTCCTCTTGAGATGCGACGGGAACGCCAGGAACTCTTAACCGATGAAGCAGGGAAAGGATCATTCATCTCGAGCTACGAGGCGGAAACGGGGCTCCTATGGATGTGGGCGGGACCCTCGTGATTCCTCTCGAGTGGAGACGGGTATGTCGGGGAACTTCTTGATTTGCACCAAGGGTGTGAAGGACCCTTTCGAAGTTCCAGAGGTGAGGTGTGATCAGCCTCGAGACGCCTCAGCAGAAATGGGCCTCATCTGGCCTGCAGGGGAGAACCTCCTGGATTTTCTCGAGTTGCGGCAGGTGTTCTCGAGTTACGACGGGGACCTCAGGGACCCGCTCTGGTGGCCTCAGGAAAGGCCAGTCCCCATGCGAGTTGCTAGGGGACCTCTCGGGATTCCTCTCCCGTCCATGCCGGGGCCTAAGATCTTGTGTGGAGTCGGGGCCGGAACCTGAGGATTCCTCTCCAATGTTGCCATGGATCTTGGGGTGCTTCTGAGTCTCCCAGGGGAGTCAGGCCTCGTCTCGAGTGGGGGCATGCACGTGCGCTTTCCTCCCGAGCTGCAGCAATAGTGTCACGCTTCCTGTCACATGGATAAAGAGATCTGTGGCTTTCCCTTGAGGCTGTCCCTCGAGGCTTTCCCACGAGGCTTTCCCACAGGGCTGTGCCACGTTCCACGTTGGTGTGAGTCGATCCTCGGCGTGAAAGACGAGCCGGTGAAGGGAAAAGAGGTTCCTCTGGAATGGACTCAGACATCTGGGGGACTCTTGGAATGGTGGCACGACCCTGGAGTTCCTCTCGCCGTTCCTGTTGAGAGGGCCTCCTCTTGAGATGCGACGGGAAGCCCGGGAACTCTTTCCCGACGAAGCAGGGAAAGGATCCCTCATCTCGAGCTACCAGGCGGAAACAGGGCTCCTCTGGATTTGGGCGGGACCCTAGTGTTTCCTCTCGAGTGGAGACGGGTATGTCGGGGAACTTCTTGATTTGCACCAAGGGTGTGAAGGACCCTTTCGAAGTTCCAGAGGTGAGGTGAGATCAGCCTCGAGACACTTCAGCGGAAATGGGCCTCATCTCGCCTGGAGGGTAGAACCTCCTGGATTTTCTCGAGTTGCGGCAGGTCTTCTCGAGTTACGACGGGGACATCAGGGACCCGGTCTGGTGGCCTCAGGAAAGGCCAGTCCCCATGCTAGTTGCTAGGGGCCCTCTCGGGATTCCTCTCCCGTCCATGCCGGTGCCTAAGACCTTGTGTGGAGTCGGGGCCGGAACCTCAGGATTCCTCTCCAGTGTTGCCATTGAACTTGGGGTGCTTCTGAGTCTCCCCAGGGGAGTCAGGCCTCGTTTCTAGTGGGGGCATGCACGTGCGCTTTCCTCCCGAACTGCAGCAGTAGTGTCACGTTTCCTGTCATGTGGATCAAGGGATCTGCGGCTTCCCCTCGAGGCTTTACCACGAGGCTTTTGCACAGGGCTGTGCCACGTTCCACCTTGTGTGAGTCGATCCTCGACGTGAAAGACGAGCCGGAGAAGGGAAAAGAGGTTCCTCTGGAATGGACTGAGACAACAGGGGGACTCTTGGAATGGTGGCACGACCCTGGAATTCCTCTCGCCATTCCTGTTGAGAGGGCCTCCTGTTGAGATGCGACGGAAAGGCCGGGAACTCTTTCCCGACGAAGCTGGGAAAGGATCCCTTATCTCGAGGTATGAGGCGGAAACGGGGCTCCTCTGGATGTGGGCGGGACCCTCGTGTTTCCTCTCAAGTGGAGACGGGTATGTCGGGGAACTTCTTGATTTGCACCAAGGGTGTGAAGGACCCTTTCGAATTTCCAGAGTTGAGGTGTGATAGGCCTAGAGACGCCTCAGCGGAAATGGGCCTCATCTCGCCTGGAGGGGAGAACCTCCTGGATTTTTTCGAGTTGCGGCAGGTCTTCTCGAGTTACGACGGGGACCTCAGGGACCCGCTCTGGTGGCCTCAGGAAAGGCCAGTCCCTATGCGAGTTGCTAGGGGACCTCTCGGGATTCGTCTCCCGTACATGCCGGGGCCTCAGTCCTTGTGTGGAGACGGGGACGTAACCTGAGGATTACTCTCCAGTGTTGTCATGGATCTTGGGGTGCTTCTGAGTCTCCCCAGGGGAGTCAGGCCTCGTTTGGAATGTGGACATACACGTGGGCTTTCCTCCCGAGCTGAAACAGTAGTGTCACGCTTCCTGTCACGTGTATCAAGAAATCTGTGGCTTTCCCTCGAGGCTGTCCCTCGAGGCTTTCCCACGAGGCTTTCCCACAGGGCTGTGCCACGTGACACCGTGGTGTGAGTCGATCCTCGGCGTGAAAGACGAGCCGGTGTAGGGAAAAGAGGTTCCTCTGGAATGGACTGAGACATCTGGGGGACTCTTGGAATGGTGGCACGACCCTGGAGTTCCTCTCGCCGTTCCTGTTGAGAGGGCCTCCTCTTGAGATGCGACGGGAACGCCGGGAACTCTTTCCCGACGAAGCAGGGAAAGGATCCCTCATCTCGAGCTACCAGGCGGAAACGGGGCTCCTCTGGATGTGGGCGGGACCCTCGTGTTTCCTCTCGAGTGGAGACGGGTATGTCGGGGAACTTCTTGATTTGCACCAAGGGTGTGAAGGACCCTTTCGAAGTTCCAGAGGTGAGCTGTGATCAGCCTCGAGACGCCTCAGCGGAAATGGGCCTCATCTCGCCTGGAGGGGAGAACCTCCTGGATTTTCTCGAGTTGCGGCAGGTGTCTCGCGTTACGACGGAGACCTCAGGGACCCGCTCTGTTGGCCTCAGGAAAGGCGAGTCCCCATGCGAGTTGCTAGGGGACCTCTCGGGATTCGTCTCCAGTCCATGCCGGGGCCTCAGTCCTTGTGTGGAGTCGGGTCGTAACCTGAGGATACCTCTACAGTGTTGTCATGGATCTTGGGGTGCTTCTGAGTGTCCCCAGGGGAGTCAGGCCCAGTTTCGAATGTGGGCATGCACGTGCGCTTTCCTCCCAAGCTGAAACAGTACTGTCACGCTTCCTGTCACGTGTATCAAGAAATCTGTGGCTTTCCCTCAAGGCTGTCCCTCGAGGCTTTCCCACGAGGCTTTCCCACAGGGCTGTGCCACGTGCCACCGTGGTGTGAGTTGATCCTCGGCGTGAAAGACGAGCCGGTGAAGGGAAAAGAGGTTCCTCTGGAATGGACTGAGACATCTGGGGGACTCTTGGAATGGTGGCACGACCCTGGAGTTCCTCGCGCCGTTCCTGTTGAGAGTGCCTCCTCTTGAGATGCGACGGGAACGCCGGGAACTCTTTCCCGACGAAGCAGGGAAAGGATCCCTCATCTCGAGCTACCAGGCGGAAACGGGGCTCCTCTGGATGTGGGCGGGACCCTCGTGTTTCCTCTCGAGTGGAGACGGGTATGTCGGGGAACTTCTTGATTTGCACCAAGGGTGTGAAGGACCCTTTCGAAGTTCCAGAGGTGAGGTGTGATCAGCCTCGAGACGCCTCAGTGGAATTGGGCCTCATCTCGCTTGGAGGGGAGAACCTCCTGGATTTTCTTGACTTGCGGCAGGTCTTCTCTAGGTACAACGAGGACCTCAGGGACCCGCTCTGGTGGCCTCAGAAAACGCCAGTCCCCATGCGAGTTGCTAGGGGACCTCTCGTGATTCCTCTCCCGTTCATGCCGGGGCCTCAGTCCTTGTGTGGAGTCGGGGCCGGAACCTGAGGATTCCTCTCCAGTGTTGCCATGGAACTTGGGGTGATTCTGAGTCTCCCCAGGGGAGTCAGGCCTCGTTTCTAGGGGGGGCATGCACGTGTGCTTTCCTCCCGAATTGCAGCAGTAGTGTCACGTTTCCTGTCATGTGGATCAAGGGATCTGCGGCTTCCCCTCGAGGCTTTCCCACGAGGCTTTTGCACAGGGCTGTGCCACGTTCCACCTTGTGTGAGTCGATCCTCGACGTGAAAGACGAGCCGGTGAAGGGAAAAGAGGTTCCTCTGGAATGGACTGAGACAACAGGGGGACTCTTGGAATGGTGGCACGACCCTGGAATTCCTCTCGCCATTCCTGTTGAGAGGGCCTCCTGTTGAGATGCGACGGGAAGGCCGGGAACTCTTTCCCGACGAAGCTGGGAAAGGATCCCTCATCTCGAGGTACGAGGCGGAAACGGGGCTTCTCTGGATGTGGGCGGGACCCTCGTGTTTCCGCTCGAGTGGAGACGGGTATGTCGGGGAACTTCTTGATATGCACCAAGGGTGTGAAGGACCCTTTCGAAGTTCCAGAGGTGAGGTGTGATCAGCCTCGAGACGCCTCAGCGGAAATGGGCCTCATCTCGCCTGGAGGGGAGAACCTCCTGGATTTTCTCGAGTTGCGGCAGGTCTTCTCGAGTTACGACGGGGACATCAGGGACCCGGTCTGGTGGCCTCAGGAAAGGCCAGTCCCCATGCTAGTTGCTAGGGGCCCTCTCGGGATTCCTCTCCCGTCCATGCCGGGGCCTAAGACCTTGTGTGGAGTCGGGGCCGGAACCTCAGGATTCCTCTCGAGTGTTGCCATGGATCTTGGGGTGCTTCTGAGTCTCCCCAGGGGAGTCAGGCCTCGTCTCGAGTGGGGGCATGCACGTGCGCTTTCCTCCCGAACTGCAGCAGTAGTGTCACGCTTTCTGTCACGAGGATCAAGGGATCTGGGGCTTCCCCAAGAGGCTTTCCCACGAGGCTTTCCCACAGGGCTGTGCCACGTTCCACCTTGTGTGAGTCGATCCTCGACGTGAAAGACGAGCCGGTGAAGGGAAAAGAGGTTCCTCTGGAATGGACTGAGACAACAGGGGGACTCTTGGAATGGTGGCACGACCCTGGAGTTCCTCTCGCCATTCCTGTTGAGAGGGCCTCCTCTTGGGATGCGACGGGAAGGCTGGAAACTCTTGCCCGACGAAGCAGGGAAAGGATCCCTCATCTAGAGCTACGAGGCGGAAACGGGGCTTCTCTGGATGTGGGCGGGACTCTCGTGTTTCCTCTCGAGTGGAGACGGGTATGTCGGGGAACTTCTTGATTTGCACCAAGGGTGTGGAGGACCCTTTCGAAGTTCCAGAGGTGAGGTGTGATCAGCCTAGAGATGCCTCAGCAGAAATGTGCCTATCTCGCCTGGAGCGGAGAACCTCCTGGATTTTCTCGAGTTGCGGCAGGTTTCTCGCGTTACGACGGGGACCTCAGGGACCCGCTCTGGTGGCCTCAGGAAAGGCGAGACCCCATGCGAGTTGCTAGGGGACCTCTCGGGATTCGTCTCCCGTCCATGCCGGGGCCTCAGTCCTTGTGTGGAGTCGGGTTGTAACCTGAGGATACCTCTACAGTGTTGTCATGAATCTTGGGGTGCTTCTGAGTGTCCCCAGGGGAGTCAGGCCTCGTTTCGAATGTGGGCATGCACGTGCGCTTTCCTCCCGAGCTGAAACAGTACTGTCACGCTTCCTGTCACGTGTATCAAGAAATCTGTGGCTTTCCCTCAAGGCTGTCCCTCGAGGCTTTCCCACGAGGCTTTCCCACAGGGCTGTGCCACGTGCCACCGTGGTGTGAGTCGATCCTCGGCGTGAAAGACGAGCCGGTGAAGGGAAAAGAGGTTCCTCTGGAATGGACTGAGACATCTGGGGGACTCTTGGAATGGTGGCACGACCCTGGAGTTCCTCTCGCCGTTCTTGTTGAGAGGGCCTCCTCTTGAGATGCGACGGGAACGCCGGGAACTCTTTCCCGATGAAGCAGGGAAAGGATCCCTCATCTCGAGCTACGAGGCGGAAACGGGGCTCCTCTGAATGTGGGCGGGACCCTCGTGTTTCCTCTCGAGTGGAGACGGGTATGTCGGGGAACTTCTTGATTTGCACCAAGGGTGTGAAGGACCCTTTCGAAGTTCCAGAGGGGAGGTGTGATCAGCCTCGAGACGTCTCAGCGGAAATGGGCCTCATCTCGCCTGGAGGGTAGAACCTCCTGGATTTTCTCGAGTTGCGGCAGGTCTTCTCGAGTTACGACGGGGACATCAGGGACCCTCTCTGGTGGCCTCAGGAAAGGCCAGTCCCCATGCGAGTTGCTAGGGGCCATCTCGGGATTCCTCTCCCGTCCATGCCGGTGCCTAAGACCTTGTGTGGAGTCGGGGCCGGAACCTGAGGATTCCTCTCCAGTGTTGCCATGGATCTTGGGGTGCTTCTGAGTCTCCCCAGGGGAGTCAGGCCTCGTCTCGAGTGGGGGCATGTATGTGCGGTTTCCTCCCGAGCTGCAGCAGTAGTGTGACGCTTCCTGTCACGTGGATCAAGGGATCTGTGGCTTTCCCTCGAGGCTTTCCCACGAGGCTTTCCCACAGGCCTGTGTCACGTGCCACCTTGGTGTGAGTCGTTCCTCGGCGAAAAAGGCGAGCCGGTGAAGGGAAAAGAGGTTCCTCTGGAATGGACTCAGACATCTGGTTGCCTCTTGGAATGGTGGCACGACCCTGGAGTTCCTCTCGCCGTTCCTGTTGAGAGGGCCTCCTCTTGAGATGCGACGGGAAGCCCGGGAACTCTTTCCCGACGAAGCAGGGAAAGGATCCCTCATCTCGAGCTACCAGGCGGAAACGGGGCTCCTCTGGATGTGGGCGGGACCCTCGTGTTTCCTCTCGAGTGGAGACGGGTATGTCGGGGAACTTCTTGATTTGCACCAAGGGTGTGAAGGAGCCTTTCGAAGTTCCAGAGGTGAGGTGTGATCAGCCTCGAGACGCCTCAGCGGAAATGGGCCTCATCTCGCCTGGAGGGTAGAACCTCCTGGATTTTCTCGAGTTGCGGCAGGTCTTCTCGAGTTACGACGGGGACATCAGGGACCCGGTCTGGTGGCCTCAGGAAAGGCCAGTCCCCATGCTAGTTGCTAGGGGCCCTCTCGGGATTCCTCTCCCGTCCATGCCGGTGCCTAAGACCTTGTGTGGAGTCGGGGCCGGAACCTCAGGATTCCTCTCGAGTGTTGCCATGGATCTTGGGGTGCTTCTGAGTCTCCCCAGGGGAGTCAGGCCTCGTCTCGAGTGGGGGCATGCACGTGCGCTTTCCTCCCGAACTGCAGCAGTAGTGTCACGCTTCCTGTCACGAGGATCAAGGGATCTGGGGCTTCCCCTCGAGGCTTTCCCACGAGGCTTTCCCACAGGGCTGTGCCACGTTCCACCTTGTGTGAGTCGATATTCGACGTGAAAGACGAGCCGGTGAAGGGAAAAGAGGTTCCTCTGGAATGGACTGAGACAACAGGGGGACTCTTGGAATGGTGGCACGACCCTGGAGTCCCTCTCGCCATTCCTGTTGAGAGGGCCTCCTCTTGGGATGCGACGGGAAGGCTGGAAACTCTTTCCCGACGAAGCAGGGAAAGGATCCCTCATCTAGAGCTACGAGGCGGAAACGGGGCTTCTCTGGATGTGGGCGGGACTCTCGTGTTTCCTCTCGAGTGGAGACGGGTATGTCGGGGAACTTCTTGATTTGCACCAAGGGTGTGGAGGACCCTTTCGAAGTTCCAGAGGTGAGGTGTGATCAGCCTAGAGACGCCTCAGCAGAAATGTGCCTCATCTCGCCTGGAGGGGAGAACCTCCTGGATTTTCTCCAGTTGCGGCAGGTTTCTCGCGTTACGACGGGGACCTCAGGGACCCGCTCTGGTGGCCTCAGGAAAGGCGAGTCCCATGTGAGTTGCTAGGGGACCTCTCGGGATTCGTCTCCCGTCCATGCCGGGGCCTCAGTCCTTGTGTGGAGTCGGGTCGTAACCTGAGGATACCTCTACAGTGTTGTCATGGATCTTGGGGTGCTTCTGAGTGTCCCCAGGGGAGTCAGGCCTCGTTTCGAATGTGGGCATGAACGTTCGCTTTCCTCCCGAGCTGAAACAGTACTGTCACGCTTCCTGTCACGTGTATCAAGAAATCTGTGGCTTTCCCTCAAGGCTGTCCCTCGAGGCTTTCCCACGAGGCTTTCCCACAGGGCTGTGCCACGTGCCACCGTGGTGTGAGTTGATCCTCGGCGTGAAAGACGAGCCGGTGAAGGGAAAAGAGGTTCCTCTGGAATGGACTGAGACATCTGGGGGACTCTTGGAATGGTGGCACGACCCTGGAGTTCCTCTCGCCGTTCTTGTTGAGAGGGCCTCCTCTTGAGATGCGACGGGAACGCCGGGAGCTCTTTCCGGATGAAGCAGGGAAAGGATCCCTCATCTCGAGCTACGAGGCGGAAACGGGGCTCCTCTGAATGTGGGCGGGACCCTCGTGTTTCCTCTCGAGTGGAGACGGGTATGTCGGGGAACTTCTTGATTTGCACCAAGGGTGTGAAGGACCCTTTCGAAGTTCCAGAGGGGAGGTGTGATCAGCCTCGAGACGCCTCAGCGGAAATGGGCCTCATCTCGCCTGGAGGGTAGAACCTCCTGGATTTCCTCGAGTTGCGGCAGGTCTTCTCGAGTTACGACGGGGACATCAGGGACCCGCTCTGGTGGCCTCAGGAAAGGCCAGTCCCCATGCGAGTTGCTAGGGGCCATCTCGGGATACCTCTCCCGTCCATGCCAGGGCCTAAGTCCTTGTGTGGAGTCGGGGCCGTAACCTGAGGACTCCTCTCGAGTGTTGCCATGGATCTTGGGTTGCTTCTGAGTCTCCCCAGGGGAGTCAGGCCTCGTCTCGCGTGGGGGCATGGATGTGCGCTTTCCTCCCGAGCTGCAGCAGTAGTGTGACGCTTCCTGTCACGTGGATCAAGGGATCTGTGGCTTCCCCTCGAGGCTTTCCCACGAGGCTTTCCCACAGGCCTGTGTCACGTGCCACCTTGTTGTGAGTCGTTCCTCGGCGAAAAAGGCGAGCCGGTGAAGGGAAAAGAGGTTCCTCTGGAATGGACTGAGACATCTGGGGGACTCTTGGAATGGTGGCACGACCCTGGAGTTCCTCTCACATTCCTGTTGAGAAGGCCTCCACGTGAGACGCGACGGGAATGCCGGGAACTCTTTCCGGATGAAGCAGGGAAAGGATCCCTCATCTCGAGCTACGAGGCGGAAACGGGGCTCCTCTGGATGTGGGCGGGACTCTCGTGTTTCCTCTCGAGTGGAGACTGGTATGTCGGGGAACTTCTTGATTTGCACCAAGGGTGTGAAGGACCCTTTCGAAGTTCCAGCGGTGAGGTGTTATCAGCCTCAAGACGCCTCAGCGGAAATGGGCCTCATCTCGCCTGGAGGGGAGAACCTCCTGGAGTTTCTCGAGTTGCGGCAGGTCTTCTCGAGTTACGACGGGGACCTCAGGGACCCGCTCTGGTGGCCTCAGAAAACGCCAGTCCCCAGGCGAGTTGCTAGGGGACCTCTCGTGATTCCTCTCCCGTTCATGCCGGGGCGTCAGTCCTTGTGTGGAGTCGGGGCCGGAACCTGAGGTTTCCTCTCCAGTGTTGCCATGGATCTTGGGGTGCTTCTGAGTCTCCCCAGGGGAGTCAGGCCTCGTTTCTAGTGGGGGCATGCACGTGCGCTTTCCTCCCGTACTGCAGCAGTAGTGTCACGCTTCCTGTCATGTGGATCAAGGGATCTGCGGCTTCCCCTCGAGGCTTTACCACGAGGCTTTTGCACAGGGCTGTGCCACGTTCCACCTTGTGTGAGTCGATCTTCGACGTGAAAGACGAGCCGGTGAAGGGAAAAGAGGTTCCTCTGGAATGGACTGAGACAACAGGGGGACTCTTGGAATGGTGGCACGACCCTGGAGTTCCTCTCGCCATTCCTGTTGAGAGGGCCTCCTCTTGAGATGCGACGGGAAGGCCGGGAACTCTTTCCCGACGAAGCGGGGAAAGGATCCCTCATCTCGAGCTACGAGGCGGAAACGGGGCTTCTTTGGATGTGGGCGGGACCCTCGCATTTCCTCTCGAGTGGAGACGGGTATGTCGGGGAACTTCTTGATTTGCACCAAGGGTGTGAAGGACCCTTTCGAAGTTCCAGAGGTGAGGTGTGATCAGCCTCGAGATGCCTCAGCGGAAATGGGCCTCATCTCGCCTGGAGGGGAGAACCTCCAGGATTTTCTCGAGTTGCGGCAGGTCTTCTTGAGTTACGACGGGGACCTCAGGGACCCGCTCTGGTGGCCTCAGGAAAGGCCAGTCCCCATGCGAGTTGCTAGGGGACCTCTCGGGATTCCTCTCCCGTCCATGCCGGGACCTCAATCCTTGTGTGGAGTCGGGGCCGGAACATGAGGATTCCTTTCCAGTTTGCCATGGATCTTGGGGTGCTTCTGAGTCTCCCCAGGGGAGTCAGGCCTCATCTCGCCTGGGGGCATGCACGTGCGCTTTCCTCCCGAGCTGCAGCAGTACTGTCACGCTTCCTGTCACGTGGATCAAGGGATCTGTGGCTTTCCCTCGAGGCTGTCCCTCGAGGCTTTCCCACGATGCTTTCCCAAAGGGCTGTGCCACGTGCCATCTTGGTGTGAGTCGATCCTCGGCATGAAAGACGAGCCGGTGAAGGGAAAAGTGGTTCCTCTGGAATGGACTGAGACATCTGGGGTGATCTTGGAATGCTGGCACGACCATGGAGTTCCTCTCGCCGTTCCTGTTGAGAGGGCTTCCTCTTGAGATGCGACGGGAACGCCGGGAACTCTTTCCTGACGAAGCAGGGAAAGGATCCTTCATCTCGAGATTATAGGCGGAAACGGGGCTCCTCTGGATGTGGGCGGGACCCTCGAGATTCATCTCGGGTGGAGACGGGTGTGTCGGGGAACTTCGTGATTTGCACCAAGGGTGTGAAGGACCCTTTCGAAGTTCCAGAGGTGAGGTGTGATCAGCCTCGAGACGCTTCAGCGGAAATGGGCCTCATCTCGCCTGGAGGGGAGAACCTCCTGGATTTTCTCGAGTTGCGGCAGGTCTTCTCGAGTTACGACGGGGACATCAGGGACCCGGTCTGGTGGCCTCAGGAAAGGCCAGTCCCCATGCTAGTTGCTAGGGGCCCTCTCGGGATTCCTCTCCCGTCCATGCCGGGGCCTAAGACCTTGTGTGGAGACGGGGCCGGAACCTCAGTATTCCTCTCGAGTGTTGCCATGGATCTTGGGGTGCTTCTGAGTCTCCCCAGGGGAGTCAGGCCTCGTCTCGAGTGGGGGCATGCACGTGCGCTTTCCTCCCGAACTGCAGCAGTAGTGTCACGCTTCCTGTCACGAGGATCAAGGGATCTGGGGCTTCCCCTCGAGGCTTTCCCACGAGGCTTTCCCACAGGGCTGTGCCACGTTCCACCTTGTGTGAGTCGATCCTCGACGTGAAAGACGAGCCGGTGAAGGGAAAAGAGGTTCCTCTGGAATGGACTGAGACAACAGGGGGACTCTTGGAATGGTGGCACGACCCTGGAATTCCTCTCGCCATTCCTGTTGAGAGGGCCTCCTGTTGAGATGCGACGGGAAGGCCGGGAACTCTTTCCCGACGAAGCAGGGAAAGGATCCCTCATCTCGAGCTACCAGGCGGAAACGGGGCTTCTCTGGATGTGGGCGGGACCCTCGTGTTTCCTCTCGAGTGGAGACGGGTATGTCGGGGAACTTCTTGATTTGCACCAAGGGTGTGAAGGACCCTTTCGAATTTCCAGAGTTGAGGTGTGATCGGCCTAGAGACGCCTCAGCGGAAATGGGCCTCATCTCGCCTGGAGGGGAGAACCTCCTGGATTTTCTCGAGTTGCGGCAGGTCTTCTCGAGTTACGACGGGGACCTCAGGTACCCGCTCTGGTGGCCTCAGGAAAGGCCAGTCCCTATGCGAGTTGCTAGGGGACCTCTCGGATTTCGTCTCCTGTCCATGCCGGGGCGTCAGTCCTTGTGTGGAGACGGGGCCGTAACCTGAGGATTCCTCTCCAGTGTTGTCATGGATCTTGGGGTGCTTCTGAGTCTCCCCAGGGCAGTCAGGCCTCGTTTCGAATGTGGGCATACACGTGGGCTTTCCTCCCGAGCTGAAACAGTACTGTCACGCTTCCTGTCACGTGTATCAAGAAATCTGTGGCTTTCCCTCAAGGCTGTCCCTCGAGGCTTTCCCACGAGGCTTTCCCACTGGGCTGTGCCACGTGCCACCGTGGTATGAGTCGATCCTCGGCGTGAAAGACGAGCCGGTGAAGGGAAAAGAGGTTCCTCTGGAATGGACTGAGACATCTGGGGGACTCTTGGAATGGTGGCACGACCCTGGAGTACCTCTCGCCGTTCTTGTTGAGAGGGCCTCCTCTTGAGATGCGACGGGAACGCCGGGAACTCTTTCCGGATGAAGCAGGGAAAGGATCCCTCATCTCGAGCTACGAGGCGGAAACGGGGCTCCTATGGATGTGGGCGGGACTCTCGTGTTTCCTCTCGAGTGGAGACGGGTATGTCGGGGAACTTCTTGATTTGCACCAAGGGTGTGAAGGACCCTTTCGAAGTTCCAGCGGTGAGGTGTGATCAGCCTCAAGACGCCTCAGCGGAATTGGGACTCATCTCGCCTGGAGGGGAGAACCTCCTGGAGTTTCTCGAGTTGCGGCAGGTCTTCTCGAGTTACGACGGGGACCTCAGGGACCCGCTCTGGTGGCCTCAGAAAAGACCAGTCCCCATGCGAGTTGCTAGGGGACCTCTCGTGATTCCTCTCCCGTTCATGCCGGGGCGTCAGTCCTTGTGTGGAGTCGGGGCCGTAACCTGAGGATTCCTCTCCAGTGTTGCCATGGATCTTGTGGTGCTTCTGAGTCTCCCCAGGGGAGTCAGGCCTCGTCTCGCGTGGGGGCATGGATGTGCGGTTTCCTCCCGAGCTGCAGCAGTAGTGTGACGCTTCCTGTCACGTGGATCAAGGGATCTGTGGCTTTCCCTCGAGGCTTTCCCAAGAGGCTTTCCCACAGGCCTGTGTCACGTGCCACCTTGGTGTGAGTCGTTCCTCGGCGAAAAAGGCGAGCCGGTGAAGGGAAAAGAGGTTCCTCTGGAATGGACTCAGAAATCTGGTGGACTCTTGGAATGGTGGCACGACCCTGGAGTTCCTCTCGCCGTTCCTGTTGAGAGGGCCTCCTCTTGAGATGCGACGGGAAGCCCGGGAACTCTTTCCCGACGAAGCAGGGAAAGGATCCCTCATCTCGAGCTACCAGGCGGAAACGGGGCTCCTCTGGATGTGGGCGGGACCCTCGTGTTTCCTCTCGAGTGGAGACGGGTATGTCGGGGAACTTCTTGATTTGCACCAAGGGTGTGAAGGACCCTTTCGAAGTTCCAGAGGTGAGGTGTGATCAGCCTCGTGACGCTTCAGCGGAAATGGGCCTCATCTCGCCTGGAGGGGAGAACCTCCTGGATTTTCTCGAGTTGCGGCAGGTCTTCTCGAGTTACGACGGGGACATCCGGGACCCGGTCTGGTGGCCTCAGGAAAGGCCAGTCCCCATGCTAGTTGCTAGGGGCCCTCTCGGGATTCCTCTCCCGTCCATGCCGGTGCCTAAGACCTTGTGTGGAGACGGGGCCGGAACCTCAGGATTCCTCTCGAGTGTTGCCATGGATCTTGGGGTGCTTCTGAGTCTCCCCAGGGGAGTCAGGCCTCGTCTCGAGGGGGGCATGCACGTGCGCTTTCCTCCCGAACTGCAGCAGTAGTGTCACGCTTCCTGTCACGAGGATCAAGGGATCTGGGGCTTCCCCTCGAGGCTTTCCCACGAGGCTTTCCCACAGGGCTGTGCCACGTTCCACCTTGTGTGAGTCGATATTCGACGTGAAAGACGAGCCGGTGAAGGGAAAAGAGGTTCCTCTGGAATGGACTGAGACAACAGGGGGACTCTTGGAATGGTGGCACGACCCTGGAGTTCCTCGCGCCGTTCCTGTTGAGAGGGCCTCCTCTTGAGATCCGACGGGAACGCCGGGAACTCTTTCCCGACGAAGCAGGGAAAGGATCCCTCATCTCGAGCTACGAGGCGGAAACGGGGCTCCTCTGGATGTGGGCGGGACCCTCGTGTTTCCTCTCGAGTGGAGACGGGTATGTCGGGGAACTTCTTGATTTGCACCAAGGGTGTGAAGGACCCTTTCGAAGTTCCAGAGGTGAGGTGTGATCAGCCTCGAGACCCCTAGCGGAATTGGGCCTCATCTCGCTTGGAGGGGAGAACCTCCTGGATTTTCTCGAGTTGCGGCAGGTCTTCTCTAGGTACGACGGGGACCTCAGGGACCCGCTCTGGTGGCCTCAGAAAACGCCAGTCCCCATGCGAGTTGCTAGGGGACCTCTCGTGATTCCTCTCCCGTTCATGCTGGGGCCTCAGTCCTTGTGTGGAGTCGGGGCCGGAACCTGAGGATTTCTCTCCAGTGTTGCCATGGAACTTGGGGTGCTTCTGAGTCTCCCCAGGGGAGTCAGGCCTCGTTTCTAGTGGGGGCATGCACGTGCGCTTTCCTCCCGAACTGCAGCAGTAGTGTCACGCTTCCTGTCATGTGGATCAAGGGATCTGCGGCTTCCCCTCGAGGCTTTACCACGAGGCTTTTGCACTTGGCTGTACCACGTTCCACCTTGTGTGAGTCGATCCTCGACGTGAAAGACGAGCCGGTGAAGGGAAAAGAGGTTCCTCTGGAATGGACTGAGACAAGAGGGGGACTCTTGGAATGGTGGCACTACCCTGGAATTCCTCTCGCCATTCCTGTTGAGAGGGCCTCCTCTTGAGATGCGACGGGAACGCCGGGAACTCTTTCCCGACGAAGCAGGGAAAGGATCCCTCATCTCGAGCTACCAGGCGGAAACGGGGCTCCTCTGGATGTGGGCGGGACCCTCGTGTTTCCTCTCGAGTGGAGACGGGTATGTCGGGGAACTTCTTGATTTGCACCAAGGGTGTGAAGGACCCTTTCGAAGTTCCAGAGGTGAGGTGTGATCAGCCTCGAGACGCCTCAGCGGAAATGGGCCTCATCTCGCCTGGAGGGGAGAACCTCCTGGATTTTCTCGAGTTGCGGCAGGTCTTCTCGAGTTACGACGGGGACATCAGGGACCCGGTCTGGTGGCCTCAGGAAAGGCCAGTCCCCATGCTAGTTGCTAGGGGCCCTCTCGGGATTCCTCTCCCGTCCATGCCGGTGCCTAAGACCTTGTGTGGAGTCGGGGCCGGAACCTCAGGATTCCTCTCGAGTGTTGCCATGGATCTTGGGGTGCTTCTGAGTCTCCCCAGGGGAGTCAGGCCTCGTCTCGAGTGGGGGCATGCACGTGCGCTTTCCTCCCGAACTGCAGCAGTAGTGTCACGCTTCCTGTCACGAGGATCAAGGGATCTGGGGCTTCCCCTCGAGGCTTTCCCACGAGGCTTTCCCACAGGGCTGTGCCGCGTTCCACCTTGTGTGAGTCGATATTCGACGTGAAAGACGAGCCGGTGAAGGGAAAAGAGGTTCCTCTGGAATGGACTGAGACAACAGGGGGACTCTTGGAATGGTGGCACGACCCTGGAGTCCCTCTCGCCATTCCTGTTGAGAGGGCCTCCTCTTGGGATGCGACGGGAAGGCTGGAAACTCTTTCCCGACGAAGCAGGGAAAGGATCCCTCATCTAGAGCTACGAGGCGGAAACGGGGCTTCTCTGGATGTGGGCGGGACTCTCGTGTTTCCTCTCGAGTGGAGACGGGTATGTCGGGGAACTTCTTGATTTGCACCAAGGGTGTGGAGGACCCTTTCGAAGTTCCAGAGGTGAGGTGTGATCAGCCTAGAGACGCCTCAGCAGAAATGTGCCTCATCTCGCCTGGAGGGGAGAACCTCCTGGATTTTCTCGAGTTGCGGCAGGTTTCTCGCGTTACGACGGGGACCTCAGGGACCCGCTCTGGTGGCCTCAGGAAAGGCGAGTCCCATGTGAGTTGCTAGGGGACCTCTCGGGATTCGTCTCCCGTCCATGCCGGGGCCTCAGTCCTTGTGTGGAGTCGGGTCGTAACCTGAGGATACCTCTACAGTGTTGTCATGGATCTTGGGGTGCTTCTGAGTGTCCCCAGGGGAGTCAGGCCTCGTTTCGAATGTGGGCATGAACGTTCGCTTTCCTCCCGAGCTGAAACAGTACTGTCACGCTTCCTGTCACGTGTATCAAGAAATCTGTGGCTTTCCCTCAAGGCTGTCCCTCGAGGCTTTCCCACGAGGCTTTCCCACAGGGCTGTGCCACGTGCCACCGTGGTGTGAGTTGATCCTCGGCGTGAAAGACGAGCCGGTGAAGGGAAAAGAGGTTCCTCTGGAATGGACTGAGACATCTGGGGGACTCTTGGAATGGTGGCACGACCCTGGAGTTCCTCTCGCCGTTCTTGTTGAGAGGGCCTCCTCTTGAGATGCGACGGGAACGCCGGGAGCTCTTTCCGGATGAAGCAGGGAAAGGGATCCCTCATCTCGAGCTACGAGGCGGAAACGGGGCTCCTCTGAATGTGGGCGGGACCCTCGTGTTTCCTCTCGAGTGGAGACGGGTATGTCGGGGAACTTCTTGATTTGCACCAAGGGTGTGAAGGACCCTTTCGAAGTTCCAGAGGGGAGGTGTGATCAGCCTCGAGACGCCTCAGCGGAAATGGGCCTCATCTCGCCTGGAGGGTAGAACCTCCTGGATTTCCTCGAGTTGCGGCAGGTCTTCTCGAGTTACGACGGGGACATCAGGGACCCGCTCTGGTGGCCTCAGGAAAGGCCAGTCCCCATGCGAGTTGCTAGGGGCCATCTCGGGATACCTCTCCCGTCCATGCCAGGGCCTAAGTCCTTGTGTGAGTCGGGGCCGTAACCTGAGGACTCCTCTCGAGTGTTGCCATGGATCTTGGGTTGCTTCTGAGTCTCCCCAGGGGAGTCAGGCCTCGTCTCGCGTGGGGGCATGGATGTGCGCTTTCCTCCCGAGCTGCAGCAGTAGTGTCACGCTTCCTGTCACGTGGATCAAGGGATCTGTGGCTTCCCCTCGAGGCTTTCCCACGAGGCTTTCCCACAGGCCTGTGTCACGTGCCACCTTGTTGTGAGTCGTTCCTCGGCGAAAAAGGCGAGCCGGTGAAGGGAAAAGAGGTTCCTCTGGAATGGACTGAGACATCTGGGGGACTCTTGGAATGGTGGCACGACCCTGGAGTTCCTCTCACATTCCTGTTGAGAAGGCCTCCACGTGAGACGCGACGGGAATGCCGGGAACTCTTTCCGGATGAAGCAGGGAAAGGATCCCTCATCTCGAGCTACGAGGCGGAAACGGGGCTCCTCTGGATGTGGGCGGGACTCTCGTGTTTCCTCTCGAGTGGAGACTGGTATGTCGGGGAACTTCTTGATTTGCACCAAGGGTGTGAAGGACCCTTTCGAAGTTCCAGCGGTGAGGTGTTATCAGCCTCAAGACGCCTCAGCGGAAATGGGCCTCATCTCGCCTGGAGGGGAGAACCTCCTGGAGTTTCTCGAGTTGCGGCAGGTCTTCTCGAGTTACGACGTGGACCTCAGGGACCCGCTCTGGTGGCCTCAGAAAACGCCAGTCCCCAGGCGAGTTGCTAGGGGACCTCTCTTGATTCCTCTCCCGTTCATGCCGGGGCGTCAGTCCGTGTGGAGTGGGGGCCGGAACCTGAGGTTTCCTCTCCAGTGTTGCCATGGATCTTAGGGTGCTTCTGAGTCTCCCCAGGGGAGTCAGGCCTCGTTTCTAGTGGGGGCATGCACGTGCGCTTTCCTCCCGTACTGCAGCAGTAGTGTCACGCTTCCTGTCATGTGGATCAAGGGATCTGCGGCTTCCCCTCGAGGCTTTACCACGAGGCTTTTGCACAGGGCTGTGCCACGTTCCACCTTGTGTGAGTCGATCTTCGACGTGAAAGACGAGCCGGTGAAGGGAAAAGAGGTTCCTCTGGAATGGACTGAGACAACAGGGGGACTCTTGGAATGGTGGCACGACCCTGGAGTTCCTCTCGCCATTCCTGTTGAGAGGGCCTCCTCTTGAGATGCGACGGGAAGGCCGGGAACTCTTTCCCGACGAAGCGGGGAAAGGATCCCTCATCTCGAGCTACGAGGCGGAAACGGGGCTTCTTTGGATGTGGGCGGGACCCTCGCATTTCCTCTCGAGTGGAGACGGGTATGTCGGGGAACTTCTTGATTTGCACCAAGGGTGTGAAGGACCCTTTCGAAGTTCCAGAGGTGAGGTGTGATCAGCCTCGAGATGCCTCAGCGGAAATGGGCCTCATCTCGCCTGGAGGGGAGAACCTCCTGGATTTTCTCGATTTGCGGCAGGTCTTCTTGAGTTACGACGGGGACCTCAGGGACCCGCTCTGGTGGCCTCAGGAAAGGCCAGTCCCCATGCGAGTTGCTAGGGGACCTCTCGGGATTCCTCTCCCGTCCATGCCGGGACCTCAATCCTTGTGTGGAGTCGGGGCCGGAACATGAGGATTCCTCTCCAGTGTTGCCATGGATCTTGGGGTGCTTCTGAGTCTCCCCAGGGGAGTCAGGCCTTGTCTCGAGTGGGGGCATGCACGTGCGCTTTCCTCCCGAGCTGCAGCAGTAGTGTCACGCTTCCTGTCACGGGGATCAAGGGATCTGTGGCTTTCCATCGAGGCTGTCCCTCGAGGCTTTCCCACGAGGCTTTCCCACAGGGCTGTGCCACGTGCCACCTTGGTGTGAGTCGATCCTCGGCTTGAAAGACGAGCCGGTGAAGGGAAAAGAGGTTCCTCTGGAATGGTCTGAGACATCTGGGTGACTCTTGGAATGGTGGCACGACCCTGGAGTTCCTCTCGCCGTTCCTGTTGAGAGGGCCTCCACTTGAGATGCGACGGAAACGCCGGGAACTCTTTCCCGACGAAGCAGGGAAAGGATCCCTCATCTCGAGCTACGAGGCGGAAACGAGGCGCCTCTGGATGTGGGCGGGACCCTCGTGTTTCCTCTCGAGTGGAGACGGGTGTGTCGGGGAACTTCGTGATTTGCACCAAGGGTGTGAAGGACCCTTTCGAAGTTCCAGAGGTGAGGTGTGATCAGCCTCGAGACGCTTCAGCGGAAATGGGCCTCATCTCGCCTGGAGGGGAGAACCTCCTGGATTTTCTCGAGTTGCGGCAGGTCTTCTCGAGTTACGACGGGGACATCAGGGACCCGGTCTGGTGGCCTCAGGAAAGGCCAGTCCCCATGCTAGTTGCTAGGGGACCTCTCGGGATTCCTCTCCCGTCCATGCCGGGGCCTAAGACCTTGTGTGGAGACGGGGCCGGAACCTCAGTATTCCTCTCGAGTGTTGCCATGGATCTTGGGGTGCTTCTGAGTCTCCCCAGGGGAGTCAGGCCTCGTCTCGAGTGGGGGCATGCACGTGCGCTTTCCTCCCGAACTGCAGCAGTAGTGTCACGCTTCCTGTCACGAGGATCAAGGGATCTGGGGCTTCCCCTCGAGGCTTTCCCACGAGGCTTTCCCACAGGGCTGTGCCACGTTCCACCTTGTGTGAGTCGATCCTCGACGTGAAAGACGAGCCGGTGAAGGGAAAAGAGGTTCCTCTGGAATGGACTGAGACAACAGGGGGACTCTTGGAATGGTGGCACGACCCTGGAGTTCCTCGCTCCGTTCCTGTTGAGAGGGCCTCCTCTTGAGATCCGACGGGAACGCCGGGAACTCTTTCCCGACGAAGCAGGGAAAGGATCCCTCATCTCGAGCTACGAGGCGGAAACGGGGCTCCTCTGGATGTGGGCGGGACCCTCGTGTTTCCTCTCGAGTGGAGACGGGTATGTCGGGGAACTTCTTGATTTGCACCGCTTGTGTGAAGGACCCTTTCGAAGTTCCAGAAGTGAGGTGTGATCAGCCTTGAGACGCCTCAGCGGAATTGGGCCTCATCTCGCTTGGAGGGGAGAACCTCCTGGATTTTCTCGAGTTGCGGCAGGTCTTCTCAAGGTACGACGGGGACCTCAGGGACACGATCTGGTGGCCTCAGAAAACGCCAGTCCCCATGCGAGTTGCTAGGGGGCATCTCGGGATTCCTCTCCCGTCCATGCCGGGGCGTAAGACCTTGTGTGGAGTCGGGGCGGAACCTGAGGATCCTCTCCAGTGTTGCCATGGATCTCGGGGTGCTTCTGAGTCTCCCCAGGGGAGTCAGGCCTCGTCTCGAGTGGGGGCATGCACGTCCGCTTTCCTCCCGAGCTGCAGCAATAGTGTCACGCTTCCTGTCACGGGGATCAAGGGATCTGTGGCTTTCCATCGAGGCTGTCCCTCGAGGCTTTCACACGAGGCTTTCCCACAGGGCTGTGCCACGTGCCACCTTGGTGTGAGTCGATCCTCGGCGTGAAAGACGAGCCGGTGAAGGGAAAAGAGGTTCCTCTGGAATGGACTGAGACAACAGGGGGACTCTTGGAATGGTGGCACGACCCTGGAATTCCTCTCGCCATTCCTGTTGAGAGGGCCTCCTGTTGAGATGCGACGGGAAGGCCGGGAACTCTTTCCCGACAAAGCAGGGAAAGGATCCCTCATCTCGAGCTACCAGGCGGAAACGGGGCTTCTCTGGATGTGGACGGGACCCTCGTGTTTCCTCTCGAGTGGAGACGGGTATGTCGGGGAACTTCTTGATTTGCACCAAGGGTGTGAAGGACCCTTTCGAATTTCCAGAGTTGAGGTGTGATCGGCCTAGAGACGCCTCAGCGGAAATGGGCCTCATCTCGCCTGGAGGGGAGAACCTCCTGGATTTTCTCGAGTTGCGGCAGGTCTTCTCGAGTTACGACGGGGACCTCAGGTACCCGCTCTGGTGGCCTCAGGAAAGGCCAGTCCCTATGCGAGTTGCTAGGGGACCTCTCGTATTTCGTCTCCTGTCCATGCCGGGGCGTCAGTCCTTGTGTGGAGACGGGGCCGTAACCTGAGGATTCCTCTCCAGTGTTGTCATGGATCTTGGGGTGCTTCTGAGTCTCCCCAGGGGAGTCAGGCCTCGTTTCGAATGTGGGCATACACGTGGGCTTTCCTCCCGAGCTGAAACAGTACTGTCACGCTTCCTGTCACGTGTATCAAGAAATCTGTGGCTTTCCCTCAAGGCTGTCCCTCGAGGCTTTCCCACGAGGCTTTCCCACTGGGCTGTGCCACGTGCCACCGTGGTATGAGTCGATCCTCGGCGTGAAAGACGAGCCGGTGAAGGGAAAAGAGGTTCCTCTGGAATGGACTGAGACATCTGGGGGACTCTTGGAATGGTGGCACGACCCTGGAGTACCTCTCGCCGTTCTTGTTGAGAGGGCCTCCTCTTGAGATGCGACGGGAACGCCGGGAACTCTTTCCGGATGAAGCAGGGAAAGGATCCCTCATCTCGAGCTACGAGGCGGAAACGGGGCTCCTATGGATGTGGGCGGGACTCTCGTGTTTCCTCTCGAGTGGAGACGGGTATGTCGGGGAACTTCTTGATTTGCACCAAGGGTGTGAAGGACCCTTTCGAAGTTCCAGCGGTGAGGTGTGATCAGCCTCAAGACGCCTCAGCGGAATTGGGACTCATCTCGCCTGGAGGGGAGAACCTCCTGGAGTTTCTCGAGTTGCGGCAGGTCTTCTCGAGTTACGACGGGGACCTCAGGGACCCGCTCTGGTGGCCTCAGAAAAGACCAGTCCCCATGCGAGTTGCTAGGGGACCTCTCGTGATTCCTCTCCCGTTCATGCCGGGGCGTCAGTCCTTGTGTGGAGTCGGGGCCGTAACCTGAGGATTCCTCTCCAGTGTTGCCATGGATCTTGTGGTGCTTCTGAGTCTCCCCAGGGGAGTCAGGCCTCGTCTCGCGTGGGGGCATGGATGTGCGGTTTCCTCCCGAGCTGCAGCAGTAGTGTGACGCTTCCTGTCACGTGGATCAAGGGATCTGTGGCTTTCCCTCGAGGCTTTCCCAAGAGGCTTTCCCACAGGCCTGTGTCACGTGCCACCTTGGTGTGAGTCGTTCCTCGGCGAAAAAGGCGAGCCGGTGAAGGGAAAAGAGGTTCCTCTGGAATGGACTCAGAAATCTGGTGGACTCTTGGAATGGTGGCACGACCCTGGAGTTCCTCTCGCCGTTCCTGTTGAGAGGGCCTCCTCTTGAGATGCGACGGGAAGCCCGGGAACTCTTTCCCGACGAAGCAGGGAAAGGATCCCTCATCTCGAGCTACCAGGCGGAAACGGGGCTCCTCTGGATGTGGGCGGGACCCTCGTGTTTCCTCTCGAGTGGAGACGGGTATGTCGGGGAACTTCTTGATTTGCACCAAGGGTGTGAAGGACCCTTTCGAAGTTCCAGAGGTGAGGTGTGATCAGCCTCGTGACGCTTCAGCGGAAATGGGCCTCATCTCGCCTGGAGGGGAGAACCTCCTGGATTTTCTCGAGTTGCGGCAGGTCTTCTCGAGTTACGACGGGGACATCAGGGACCCGGTCTGGTGGCCTCAGGAAAGGCCAGTCCCCATGCTAGTTGCTAGGGGCCCTCTCGGGATTCCTCTCCCGTCCATGCCGGTGCCTAAGACCTTGTGTGGAGACGGGGCCGGAACCTCAGGATTCCTCTCGAGTGTTGCCATGGATCTTGGGGTGCTTCTGAGTCTCCCCAGGGGAGTCAGGCCTCGTCTCGAGGGGGGCATGCACGTGCGCTTTCCTCCCGAACTGCAGCAGTAGTGTCACGCTTCCTGTCACGAGGATCAAGGGATCTGGGGCTTCCCCTCGAGGCTTTCCCACGAGGCTTTCCCACAGGGCTGTGCCACGTTCCACCTTGTGTGAGTCGATATTCGACGTGAAAGACGAGCCGGTGAAGGGAAAAGAGGTTCCTCTGGAATGGACTGAGACAACAGGGGGACTCTTGGAATGGTGGTACGACCCTGGAGTTCCTCGCGCCGTTCCTGTTGAGAGGGCCTCCTCTTGAGATCCGACGGGAACGCCGGGAACTCTTTCCCGACGAAGCAGGGAAAGGATCCCTCATCTCGAGCTACGAGGCGGAAACGGGGCTCCTCTGGATGTGGGCGGGACCCTCGTGTTTCCTCTCGAGTGGAGACGGGTATGTCGGGGAACTTCTTGATTTGCACCAAGGGTGTGAAGGACCCTTTCGAAGTTCCAGAGGTGAGGTGTGATCAGCCTCGAGACCCCTAGCGGAATTGGGCCTCATCTCGCTTGGAGGGGAGAACCTCCTGGATTTTCTCGAGTTGCGGCAGGTCTTCTCTAGGTACGACGGGGACCTCAGGGACCCGCTCTGGTGGCCTCAGAAAACGCCAGTCCCCATGCGAGTTGCTAGGGGACCTCTCGTGATTCCTCTCCCGTTCATGCTGGGGCCTCAGTCCTTGTGTGGAGTCGGGGCCGGAACCTGAGGATTTCTCTCCAGTGTTGCCATGGAACTTGGGGTGCTTCTGAGTCTCCCCAGGGGAGTCAGGCCTCGTTTCTAGTGGGGGCATGCACGTGCGCTTTCCTCCCGAACTGCAGCAGTAGTGTCACGCTTCCTGTCATGTGGATCAAGGGATCTGCGGCTTCCCCTCGAGGCTTTACCACGAGGCTTTTGCACTTGGCTGTACCACGTTCCACCTTGTGTGAGTCGATCCTCGACGTGAAAGACGAGCCGGTGAAGGGAAAAGAGGTTCCTCTGGAATGGACTGAGACAAGAGGGGGACTCTTGGAATGGTGGCACTACCCTGGAATTCCTCTCGCCATTCCTGTTGAGAGGGCCTCCTGTTGAGATGCGACGGGAACGCCGGGAACTCTTTCCCGACGAAGCAGGGAAAGGATCCCTCATCTCGAGCTACCAGGCGGAAACGGGGCTCCTCTGGATGTGGGCGGGACCCTCGTGTTTCCTCTCGAGTGGAGACGGGTATGTCGGGGAACTTCTTGATTTGCACCAAGGGTGTGAAGGACCCTTTCGAAGTTCCAGAGGTGAGGTGTGATCAGCCTCGAGACGCCTCAGCGGAAATGGGCCTCATCTCGCCTGGAGGGTAGAACCTCCTGGATTTTCTCGAGTTGCGGCAGGTCTTCTCGAGTTACGACGGGGACATCAGGGACCCGGTCTGGTGGCCTCAGGAAAGGCCAGTCCCCATGCTAGTTGCTAGGGGCCCTCTCGGGATTCCTCTCCCGTCCATGCCGGTGCCTAAGACCTTGTGTGGAGTCGGGGCCGGAACCTCAGGATTCCTCTCGAGTGTTGCCATGGATCTTGGGGTGCTTCTGAGTCTCCCCAGGGGAGTCAGGCCTCGTCTCGAGTGGGGGCATGCACGTGCGCTTTCCTCCCGAACTGCAGCAGTAGTGTCACGCTTCCTGTCACGAGGATCAAGGGATCTGGGGCTTCCCCTCGAGGCTTTCCCACGAGGCTTTCCCACAGGGCTGTGCCGCGTTCCACCTTGTGTGAGTCGATATTCGACGTGAAAGACGAGCCGGTGAAGGGAAAAGAGGTTCCTCTGGAATGGACTGAGACAACAGGGGGACTCTTGGAATGGTGGCACGACCCTGGAGTCCCTCTCGCCATTCCTGTTGAGAGGGCCTCCTCTTGGGATGCGACGGGAAGGCTGGAAACTCTTTCCCGACGAAGCAGGGAAAGGATCCCTCATCTAGAGCTACGAGGCGGAAACGGGGCTTCTCTGGATGTGGGCGGGACTCTCGTGTTTCCTCTCGAGTGGAGACGGGTATGTCGGGGAACTTCTTGATTTGCACCAAGGGTGTGGAGGACCCTTTCGAAGTTCCAGAGGTGAGGTGTGATCAGCCTAGAGACGCCTCAGCAGAAATGTGCCTCATCTCGCCTGGAGGGGAGAACCTCCTGGATTTTCTCGAGTTGCGGCAGGTTTCTCGCGTTACGACGGGGACCTCAGGGACCCGCTCTGGTGGCCTCAGGAAAGGCGAGTCCCATGTGAGTTGCTAGGGGACCTCTCGGGATTCGTCTCCCGTCCATGCCGGGGCCTCAGTCCTTGTGTGGAGTCGGGTCGTAACCTGAGGATACCTCTACAGTGTTGTCATGGATCTTGGGGTGCTTCTGAGTGTCCCCAGGGGAGTCAGGCCTCGTTTCGAATGTGGGCATGAACGTTCGCTTTCCTCCCGAGCTGAAACAGTACTGTCACGCTTCCTGTCACGTGTATCAAGAAATCTGTGGCTTTCCCTCAAGGCTGTCCCTCGAGGCTTTCCCACGAGGCTTTCCCACAGGGCTGTGCCACGTGCCACCGTGGTGTGAGTTGATCCTCGGCGTGAAAGACGAGCCGGTGAAGGGAAAAGAGGTTCCTCTGGAATGGACTGAGACATCTGGGGGACTCTTGGAATGGTGGCACGACCCTGGAGTTCCTCTCGCCGTTCTTGTTGAGAGGGCCTCCTCTTGAGATGCGACGGGAACGCCGGGAGCTCTTTCCGGATGAAGCAGGGAAAGGATCCCTCATCTCGAGCTACGAGGCGGAAACGGGGCTCCTCTGAATGTGGGCGGGACCCTCGTGTTTCCTCTCGAGTGGAGACGGGTATGTCGGGGAACTTCTTGATTTGCACCAAGGGTGTGAAGGACCCTTTCGAAGTTCCAGAGGGGAGGTGTGATCAGCCTCGAGACGCCTCAGCGGAAATGGGCCTCATCTCGCCTGGAGGGTAGAACCTCCTGGATTTCCTCGAGTTGCGGCAGGTCTTCTCGAGTTACGACGGGGACATCAGGGACCCGCTCTGGTGGCCTCAGGAAAGGCCAGTCCCCATGCGAGTTGCTAGGGGCCATCTCGGGATACCTCTCCCGTCCATGCCAGGGCCTAAGTCCTTGTGTGGAGTCGGGGCCGTAACCTGAGGATTCCTCTCGAGTGTTGCCATGGATCTTGGGGTGCTTCTGAGTCTCCCCAGGGGAGTCAGGCCTCGTCCCGCGTGGGGGCATGGATGTGCGCTTTCCTCCCGAGCTGCAGCAGTAGTGTGACGCTTCCTGTCACGTGGATCAAGGGATCTGTGGCTTCCCCTCGAGGCTTTCCCACGAGGCTTTCCCACAGGCCTGTGTAACGTGCCACCTTGTTGTGAGTCGTTCCTCGGCGAAAAAGGCGAGCCGGTGAAGGGAAAAGAGGTTCCTCTGGAATGGACTGAGACATCTGGGGGACTCTTGGAATGGTGGCACGACCCTGGAGTTCCTCTCACATTCCTGTTGAGAAGGCCTCCACGTGAGACGCGACGGGAATGCCGGGAACTCTTTCCGGATGAAGCAGGGAAAGGATCCCTCATCTCGAGCTACGAGGCGGAAACGGGTCTCTTCTGGATGTCGGCGGGACTCTCGTGTTTCCTCTCGAGTGGAGACGGGTATGTCGGGGAACTTCTTGATTTGCACCAAGGGTGTGAAGGACCCTTTCGAAGTTCCAGCGGTGAGGTGTGATCAGCCTCAAGACGCCTCAGCGGAAATGGGCCTCATCTCGCCTGGAGGGGAGAACCTCCTGGACTTTCTCGAGTTGCGGCAGGTCTTCTCGAGTTACGACGGGGACCTCAGGGACCCGCTCTGGTGGCCTCAGAAAACGCCAGTCCCCATGCGAGTTGCTAGGGGACCTCTCGTGACCTCTCCCGTTCATGCCGGGGCGTCAGTCCTTGTGTGGAGTCGGGGCCGGAACCTGAGGATTCCTCTCCAGTGTTGCCATGGATCTTGGGGTGCTTCTGAGTCTCCCCAGGGGAGTCAGGCCTCGTTTCTAGTGGGGGCATGCACGTGCGCTTTCCTCCCGTACTGCAGCAGTAGTGTCACGCTTCCTGTCATGTGGATCAAGGGATCTGCGACTTCCCCTCGAGGCTTTACCACGAGGTTTTTGCACAGGGCTGTGCCACGTTCCACCTTGTGTGAGTCGATCTTCGACGTGAAAGACGAGCCGGTGAAGGGAAAAGAGGTTCCTCTGGAATGGACTGAGACAACAGGGGGACTCTTGGAATGGTGGCACGACCCTGGAGTTCCTCTCGCCATTCCTGTTGAGAGGGCCTCCTCTTGAGATGCGACGGGAAGGCCGGGAACTCTTTCCCGACGAAGCAGGGAAAGGATCCCTCATCTCGAGCTACGAGGCGGAAACGGGGCTCCTTGGATGTGGGCGGGACCCTCGCATTTCCTCTCGAGTGGAGACGGGTATGTCGGGGAACTTCTTGATTTGCACCAAGGGTGTGAAGGACCCTTTCGAAGTTCCAGAGGTGAGGTGTGATCAGCCTCGAGATGCCTCAGCGGAAATGGGCCTCATCTCGCCTGGAGGGGAGAACCTCCTGGATTTTCTCGAGTTGTGGCAGGTCTTCTTGAGTTACGACGGGGACCTCAGGGACCCGCTCTGGTGGCCTCAGGAAAGGCCAGTCCCCATGCGAGTTGCTAGGAGACCTCTCGGGATTCCTCTCCCGTCCATGCCGGGACCTCAATCCTTGTGTGGAGTCGGGGCCGGAACATGAGGATTCCTCTCCAGTGTTGCCATGGATCTTGGGGTGCTTCTGAGTCTCCCCAGGGGAGTCAGGCCTTGTCTCGAGTGGCGGCATGCACGTGCGCTTTCCTCCCGAGCTGCAGCAGTAGTGTCACGCTTCCTGTCACGTGGATCAAGGGATCTGTGGCTTTCCCTCGAGGCTGTCCCTCGAGGCTTTCCCACGATGCTTTCCCACAGGGCTGTGCCACGTGCCACCTTGGTGTGAGTCGATCCTCGGCGTGAAAGACGAGCCGGTGAAGGGAAAAGAGGTTCCTCTGGAATGGACTGAGACATCTGGGGTGCTCTTGGAATGCTGGCACGACCATGGAGTTCCTCTCGCCGTTCCTGTTGAGAGGGCTTCCTCTTGAGATGGGACGGGAACGCCGGGAACTCTTTCCCGACGAAGCAGGGAAAGGATCCCTCATCTCGAGATAAGAGGCGGAAACGGGGCTCCTCTGGATGTGGGCGGGACCCTCGAGATTCATCTCGGGTGGAGACGGGTGTGTCGGGGAACTTCTTGATTTGCACCGCGTGTGTGAAGGACCCTTTCGAATATCCAGAAGTGAGGTGTGATCAGCCTTGAGACGCCTCAGCGGAAATGGGCCTCATCTCGCCTGCAGGGAAAACCTCCTGGATTTTCTCGAGTTGCGGCTGGTCTTCTCGAGTGACGACGGGGACCTCAGGGACCCGATCTGGTGGCCTCAGGAAAGGCCAGTCCCCATGCGAGTTGCTAGGGGGCATCTCGGGATTCCTCTCCCGTCCATGCCGGAGCATAAGACCTTGTGTGGAGTCGGGGCCGGAACCTGAGGATCCTCTCCAGTGTTGCCATGGATCTCGGGGTGCTTCTGAGTCTCCCCAGGGGAGTCAGGCCTCGTCTCGAGTGGGGGCATGCACGTCCGCTTTCCTCCCGAGCTGCAGCAATAGTGTCACGCTTCCTGTCACGGGGATCAAGGGATCTGTGGCTTTCCATCGAGGCTGTCCCTCGAGGCTTTCCCACTAGGCTTTCCCACAGGGCTGTGCCACGTTCCACCTTGGTGTGAGTCGATCCTCGGCGTGAAGACGAGCCGGTGAAGGGAAAAGAGGTTCCTCTGGAATGGTCTGAGACATCTGGGTGACTCTTGGAATGGTGGCACGACCCTGGAGTTCCTCTCGCGGTTCCTGTTGAGAGGGCCTCCACTTGAGATGCGACGGAAACGCCGGGAACTCTTTCCCGACGAAGCAGGGAAAGGATCCCTCATCTCGAGCTACGAGGCGGAAACGAGGCGCCTCTGGATGTGGGCGGGACCCTCGTGTTTCCTCTCGAGTGGAGACGGGTATGTCAGGGAACTTCTTGATTTGCACCAAGTGTGTGAAGGACCCTTTCGATGTTTCAGAGCTGAAGTGTGATCAGCCTCGAGACGCCTCAGCGGAAATGGGCCTCATCTCGCCTAGAGGGGAGAACCTCCTGGATTTCTCGAGTTGCGGCAGGTCTTCTCGAGTTACGACGGTGACCTCAGGGACCCGCTCTGGTGGCCTCAGGAAAGGCCAGTCCCCATGCGAGTTGCTAGGGGACCTCTCGGGATTCCTCTCCCGTCCATGCCGGGACCTCAATCCTTGTGTGGAGTCGGGGCCGGAACATGAGGATTCCTTTCCAGTTTGCCATGGATCTTGGGGTGCTTCTGAGTCTCCCCAGGGGAGTCAGGCCTCATCTCGACTGGGGGCATGCACGTGCGCTTTCCTCCCGAGCTGCAGCAGTACTGTCACGCTTCCTGTCACGTGGATCAAGGGATTTGTGGCTTTCCCTCGAGGCTGTCCCTCGAGGCTTTCCCACGAGGCTTTCCCAAAGGGCTGTGCCACGTGCCACCTTGGTGTGAGTCGATCCTCGGCGTGAAAGACGAGCCGGTGAAGGGAAAAGAGGTTCCTCTGGAATGGTCTGAGACATCTGGGGAGATCTTGGAATGCTGGCACGACCATGGAGTTCCTCTCGCCGTTCCTGTTGAGAGGGCCTCCTCTTGAGATGCGACGGGAACGCCGGGAAATCTTTCCCGACGAAGCAGGGAAAGGATCCCTCATCTCGAGCTACGAGGCGGAAACGGGGCTCCTCTGGATGTGGGCGGGACCCTCGAGATTCATCTCGGGTGGAGACGGGTGCGTCGGGGAACTTCTTGATTTGCACCGCGTGTGTGAAGGACCCTTTCGAATATCCAGAGGTGAGGTGTGATCAGCCTTGAGACGCCTCAGCGGAAATGGGCCTCATCTCGCCTGCAGGGAAAACCTCCTGGATTTTCTCGAGTTGCGGCAGGTCTTCTCGAGTTACGACGGGGACCTCAGGGACCCGCTCTGGTGGCCTCAGGAAAGGCCAATACCCATGCGAATTGCTAGGGGACCTCTCGGGATTCCTCTCCCGTCCATGCCGGGGCCTCAGTCCTTGTGTGGAGTTGGGGCCGAAACCTGCGGATTCCTCTCCAGTGTTGCCATGGATCTTGAGGTGCTTCTGAGTCTCCCCAGGGGAGTCAGGCCTCGTCTCGAGTGGGGGCATGCACGTGCGCTTTCCTCCCGAGCTGCAAGTGTACTGTCACTGTTCCTGGCACGTTGATCAAGGGATCTGTGTCTTTCCCTCGAGGCTGTCCCTCCTGGCTTTCCAACAGGGCTTTGCCACGTGCCACCTTGGTGTGAGTCGATTCTCGGCGTGAAAGACGAGGCGGTGAAGGGAAAAGAAGTTCCTCTGGAATGGACTGAGACATCTGGGGGACTCTTGGATTGGTGGCACGACCCTGGAGTTCCTCTCGCCGTTCCTGTTGAGAGGGCCTCCTCTTGAGATGCGACGGGCAGACCGGGAACTCTTTCCCGACGAAGCAGGGAAAGGATCCCTCATCTTGAGCTATGAGGCGGAAACGGGGCTCCTCTGGATGTGGGCGGGACCTTGTGTTTCCTCTCGATTGGGGACGGGTATGTCGGGGAACTTCTTGATTTGCACCAAAGGAGTGAAGGACCCTTTCGAAGTTCCAGAGGTGAGGTGTGATCAGCCTCGAGACGCCTCAGCGGAAATGGGCCTCATCTCGCCTGGAGGGGAGAACCGCCTGGATTTTCTCGAGTTGCGGCAGGTCTTCTCGAGTTAAGACGGGGACCTCAGGGACCCGCTCTGGTGGCCTCAGGAAAGGCCAGTCCCCATGCGAGGTGCTAGGGGCCCTCTCGGCATTCCTCTCCCGTCCATGCAGGGGCCAAAGTCCTTGTGTGGACTCGGGTCCGGAACCTGAGGATTCCTCTCCAGTGTTGCCATGGATCTTGGGGTGCTTCTGAGTCTCCCCAGGGGAGCCAGGCCTCGTCTCGAGTGGGGGCATGCACGTACGCTTTTCTCCCGATCTGCAGCAGTAGTGTCACTCTTCCTTTCACTTGGATCAAGGGATCTGTGGCTTTCCCTCGAGGCTGTCCCTCGAGGCTTTCCCACGAGGCTTTCCCACAGGGCTGTGCCACGTGCCACCTTGGTGTGTGTCGATTCTCGGCGTGAAAGGCGAGCCGGTGAAGGGAAAAGAGGTTCCTCTGGAATGGACTGAGACATCTGGGGGACTCTTGGAATGGTGGCACGACCCTGGAATTCCTCTCGCCTTTCCTGTTGAGAGGGCCTCCTCTTGAGATGCGACGGGAACGCCGGGAACTCTTTCCCGACGAAGCAGGGAAAGGATCCCTCATCTCGAGCTACGAGGCGGAAACGGGACACCTCTGGATGAGGGCGGGACCCTCGTGTTTCCTCTAGAGTGGAGACAAGTATGTCGGGGAACTTCTTGATTTGCAGCAAGGGTGTGAAGGACCCTTTCGAAGTTCCAGAGGTGAGGTGTGATCAGCTCGAGACGCCTCAGCGGAAATGGGCCTCATCTCGCCTGGAGGGGAGAACCTCCTGGATTGTCTCGCGTTGCGGCAGGTCTTCTCGAGTTACGACGGGGACCTCAGGGACCCGCTCTGGTGGCCTCAGGAAAGGCCAGTCCCCATGCGAGTTGCTAGGGGACCTCTCGGGATTCCTCCCCCGTCCATGCCGGGGCCTAAAACCTTGTGTGGAGTCGGGGCAGGAACCTGAGGATTCCTCTCCAGTGCTGCCATGGATCTTGGGGTGCTTCTGAGTCTCCCCAGGGGCGTCAGGCCTCGTCTCGAGTGGGGGCATGCAGGTGCGCTTTCCTCCCGAGCTGCAGCCGTAGTGTCACGCTTCCTGTCACGTGGATCAAGGGATCTGTGGCTTTCCCTCGAGGCTTTCCCTCGAGGTTTTCCCACGAGGCTTTCCCACAGGGCTGTGCCACGTGCCACCTTGTTGTGTGTCGATTCTCGGCGTGAAAGGCGAACCGGTGAAGGGAAAATAGGTTCCTCTGGAATGGACTGAGACATCTGGTGGACTCTTGGAATCGTGGCAGGACTCTGGAGTTCCTCTCACCGTTCCTGTTGAGAGGGCCTCCTCTTGAGATGCGACGGGAAGGCCGGGAACTCTTGCCCGATGAAGCAGGGAAAGGATCCCTCATCTCGAGCTACGAAGCGGAAGCGTGGCTCCTCTGGATGTGGGCAGGACACTCGTGGTTCCTCTCGGTGGAGACGGGTATGTCGGGGATCTTCTTGATTTGCACCAAGGGTGTGAAGGACCCTTTCGAAGTTCCAGAGGTGAGGTGTGATCAGCCTCGAGACGCCTCAGCGGAAATGGGCCTCATCTCGCCGGGAGGGGAGAACCTCCTGGATTTTCTCGAGTTGCGGCAGGTCTTCTCGAGTTACGACGGGGACCTCAGGGACCCACTCTGGTGACCTCAGGAAAAGCCTGTCCCCATGCGAGTTGCTAGCGGCCATCTCGGGATTCCTCTTCCGTCCATGCTGGGGCCTAAGACCTTGTGTAGAGTCGGGGCCGGAACCTGAGGATTCCTCTCCAGTGTTCCCATGGATCTTGGGGTGCTTCTGAGTCTCCCCAGGGGAGTCAGGCCTCGTCTCGAGTGGGGGCATGCACGTGCGCTTTCCTCCCGAGCTGCAGCAGTAGTGTCACGCTTCCTGTCACGTGGATCAAGGGATCTGTGGTTTCCCTCGAGGCTTTCTCTCGAGGCTTTCCCACGAGGCTTTCCCCCAGGGCTGTGCCACGTGCCACCTTGTTTGGAGTCGATCCTCGGCGTGAAAGACGAGCCGGTGAAGGGAAAAGAGGTTCCTCTGGAATGGACTGAGACATCTGGGGGACTCTTGGAATGGTGGCACGACCCTGGAGTTCCTCTCGCCGTTCTTGTTGAGAGGGCCTCCGCTTGAGATGCGACGGGAACGCCTGGAACGCTTTCCCGACGAAGCAGGCAAAGGATCCCTCATCTCGAGCTACCAGGCGTAAACGGGGCTCCTCTGGATGTGGGCGGGACCCTCGTGTTTCCTCTCGAGTGGAGACGGGTATGTCGGGGGACTTCTTGATTTGCACCAAGGGTCTGAAGGACCCTTTCGAAGTTCCAGCGGCGAGGTGTGATCAGCCTCGAGACGCCTCAGCGGAAATGGGCCTCATCTCGCCTGGAGGGGAGAACCTCCTGGATTTTCTCGAGTTGCGGCAGGTCTTCTCGAGTTACCACGGGGACCTCAGGGACCCGCTCTGGTGGCCTCAGGAAAGGATGGTCTCTGTGCGAATTGCTTGGGACCCTCTCGGGAATCCTCTCCCGTCCATGCCGGGGCCTAAAACCTTGTGTGGAGTCGGGGCCGGAAACTGAGGATTCCTCTCCACTGCTGCCATGGATCTTGGGGTGCTTCTGAGTCTCCCCAGGGGCGTCAGGCCTCGTCTCGAGTGGGGACATGCACGTGCGCTTTCCTCCCGAGCTGCAGCAGTAGAGTCACGCTTCCTGTCACGTGGATCAAGGGATCTGTGGTTTCCCACGAGGCTTTCTCTCGAGGCTTTCCCACGAGGCTTTCCCACAGGGCTGTGCCACGTGCCACCTTGTTGGGAGTCGATCCTCGGCGTGAAAGACGAACCGGTGAAGGGAAAAGAGGTTCCTCTGTAATGGACTGAGACATATGGGGGACTCTTGGAATGGTGGCACGAACCTGGAGTTCCTCTCGCCGTTCCTGTTGAGAGGGCCTCCTCTTGAGATGCGACGGGAAGGCCGGGAACTCTTTCCCGACGAAGCAGGGAAAGGATCCCTCATCTCGAGCTAAGAGGCGGAAACGGGGCTCCTCTGGATGTGGGCGGGACACTCGTGTTTCCTCTCGAGTGGAGACGGGTATGTCGGGGAACTTCTTGATTTGCACCAAGGGTGTGAAGGACCCTTTCGAAGTTCCAGAGGTGAGGTGTGATCAGCCTCGAGACGCCTCAGTGGAAATGGGCCTCATCTCGCCTGGGCGAGAACCTCCTGGATTTTCTCGAGTTGCAGCAGGGCTTCTCGAGTTACGACGGGGACCTCAGGGACCCGCTCTGGTGGCCTCACGCAAGGCCAGTCCCCATGCGAGCTGCTAGGGGACCTCGCTGGATTCCTCTCCGTCCATGCGGGGGCCTCAGTCCTTGTTGGAGTCGGGACCGGAACCTGAGGATTCCTCTCTAGTGTTGCCATGGATCTTGGGGTGCTTCTGAGTCTCCCCAGGGGAGTCAGGCCTCGTCTCGAGTGGGGGCATGCACGTGCGCTTTCCCCCCGAGCTGCAGTAGTAGTGTCACGCTTCCTGTCACGTGGATCAAGGGATCTGTGGTTTCCCTCGAGGCTGTCCCTCGAGGCTTTCCCACGAGGCTTTCCCACAGGGCTGTGCCACGTGCCACCTTGGTGTGAGTCGATCCTCGGCGTGAAATACGAGCCGGTGAAGGGAAAAGAGGTTCCGCTGGAATGGACTGAGACATCTGGGGTACTCTTGGAATGGTGGCACGACCCTGGAGTTCCTCTCGCCGTTCCTGTTGAGAGGGCCTCCTCTTGAGATGCGACGGGAACGCTGGGAACTCTTTCCCGACGAAGCAGGCAAAGGATCCCTCATCTCGAGCAACGAGGCGGAAACGGGTCTCCTCTAGATGTGGGCGGGACCCTCGCATTTCCTCTCGAGTGGAGACGGGTATGTCGGGGAACCTCTTAATTTGCACCAAGGGTTTGAAGGACCCTTTCGAAGTTCCAGAGTTGAGGTGTGATCAGCCTCGAGACGCCTCAGCGGAAATGGGCCTCATCTCGCCTGGAGGGGAGAACCTGCTGGATTTTCTCGAGTTGCGGCAGGTCTTCTCGAGTTACGACGGGGACCTCAGGGACCCGCTCTGGTGGCCTCAGGAAAGGCCAGTCGCCATGCGAGTTGTTAGGGGCCAACTCGGGATTCCTCTCCCGTCCTGCCGGGGCCTCAGTCCTTGTGTGGAGTCGGGGCCGGTACCTGAGGATTCCTCTCCAGTGTTGCCATGGATCTTGGGGTGCGTCTGAGTCTCCCCAGTGGAGTCAGGCCTCGTCTCGAGTGGGGGCATGCACGTGCGCTTTCCTCCCGAGCTGCAGCAGTAGTGTCACGCTTCCTGTCACGTGGATCAAGGGATCTGTGGTTTCCCTCGAGGCTTTCGCTCGAGGCATTCCCACGAGTCTTTCCCACAGGGCTGTGCCACGTGCCACCTTGTTGTGAGTCGATCCTCGGCGTGAAAGACGAGCCCGTGAAAGCAAAAGAGGTTCCTCTGGAATGGACTGAGACATCTGGGGGACTCTTGGAATGGTGGCACGACCCTGGAGATCCTCTCGCCGTTCCTGTTCAGAGGGCAACCTCTTGAGATGCGACGGGAACGCTGGGAACTCTTTCCCGACGAAGCAGGGAAAGGATCCCTCATCTCGAGTTATGAGGCGGAAACGGGGCTCCTCTGGATGTGGGCGGGACCCTCGTGTTTCCTCTCGAGTGGAGACGGGTATGTCGGGGAACTTCTTGATTTGCACCAAGGGTGTGAAGGACCCTTTCGAAGTTCCAGAGGTGAGGTGTGATCAGCCTCGAGACGCCTCAGCGGAAATGGGCCTCATCTCGCCTGGAGGGGAGAACCTCCTGGATTTTCTCGAGTTGCAGCAGGGCTTCTCGAGTTACGACGGGGACCTCAGGGACCCGCTCTGGTGGCCTCACGCAAGGCCAGTCCCCATGCGAGCTGCTAGGGGACCTCGCTGGATTCCTCTCCGTCCATGCGGGGGCCTCAGTCCTTGTTGGAGTCGGGACCGGAACCTGAGGATTCCTCTCTAGTGTTGCCATGGATCTTGGGGTGCTTCTGAGTCTCCCCAGGGGAGTCAGGCCTCGTCTCGAGTGGGGGCATGCACGTGCGCTTTCCCCCCGAGCTGCAGTAGTAGTGTCACGCTTCCTGTCACGTGGATCAAGGGATCTGTGGTTTCCCTCGAGGCTGTCCCTCGAGGCTTTCCCACGAGGCTTTCCCACAGGGCTGTGCCACGTGCCACCTTGGTGTGAGTCGATCCTCGGCGTGAAATACGAGCCGGTGAAGGGAAAAGAGGTTCCGCTGGAATGGACTGAGACATCTGGGGTACTCTTGGAATGGTGGCACGACCCTGGAGTTCCTCTCGCCGTTCCTGTTGAGAGGGCCTCCTCTTGAGATGCGACGGGAACGCTGGGAACTCTTTCCCGACGAAGCAGGCAAAGGATCCCTCATCTCGAGCAACGAGGCGGAAACGGGTCTCCTCTAGATGTGGGCGGGACCCTCGCATTTCCTCTCGAGTGGAGACGGGTATGTCGGGGAACCTCTTAATTTGCACCAAGGGTTTGAAGGACCCTTTCGAAGTTCCAGAGTTGAGGTGTGATCAGCCTCGAGACGCCTCAGCGGAAATGGGCCTCATCTCGCCTGGAGGGGAGAACCTGCTGGATTTTCTCGAGTTGCGGCAGGTCTTCTCGAGTTACGACGGGGACCTCAGGGACCCGCTCTGGTGGCCTCAGGAAAGGCCAGTCGCCATGCGAGTTGTTAGGGGCCAACTCGGGATTCCTCTCCCGTCCTGCCGGGGCCTCAGTCCTTGTGTGGAGTCGGGGCCGGTACCTGAGGATTCCTCTCCAGTGTTGCCATGGATCTTGGGGTGCGTCTGAGTCTCCCCAGTGGAGTCAGGCCTCGTCTCGAGTGGGGGCATGCACGTGCGCTTTCCTCCCGAGCTGCAGCAGTAGTGTCACGCTTCCTGTCACGTGGATCAAGGGATCTGTGGTTTCCCTCGAGGCTTTCGCTCGAGGCATTCCCACGAGTCTTTCCCACAGGGCTGTGCCACGTGCCACCTTGTTGTGAGTCGATCCTCGGCGTGAAAGACGAGCCCGTGAAAGCAAAAGAGGTTCCTCTGGAATGGACTGAGACATCTGGGGGACTCTTGGAATGGTGGCACGACCCTGGAGATCCTCTCGCCGTTCCTGTTCAGAGGGCAACCTCTTGAGATGCGACGGGAACGCTGGGAACTCTTTCCCGACGAAGCAGGGAAAGGATCCCTCATCTCGAGTTATGAGGCGGAAACGGGGCTCCTCTGGATGTGGGCGGGACCCTCGTGTTTCCTCTCGAGTGGAGACGGGTATGTCGGGGAACTTCTTGATTTGCACCAAGGGTGTGAAGGACCCTTTCGAAGTTCCAGAGGTGAGGTGTGATCAGCCTCGAGACGCCTCAGCGGAAATGGGCCTCATCTCGCCTGGAGGGGAGAACCTCCTGGATTTTCTCGAGTTGCAGCCGGTTTTCTCGAGTTACGACGGGGACATCAGGGACCCGCTCTGGTGGCCTCAGGAAGGCCAGTCCCCATACGAGCTGCTAGGGGATCTCGCGGGATTCCTCTCCCGTCCATGCGGGGGCCTCAGTCCTTGTTGTTGTCGGGACCGGAACCTGAGGATTCCTCTCTAGTGTTGCCATGGATCTTGGGGTGCTTCTGAGTCTCCGCAGGGGAGTCAGGCCTCGTCTCGAGTGGGGGCATGCACGTGCGCTTTCCCCCCGAGCTGCAGTAGTAGTGTCACGCTTCCTGTCACGTGGATCAAGGGATCTGTGGTTTCCCTCGAGGCTGTCCCTCGAGGCTTTCCCACGAGGCTTTCCCACAGGGCTGTGCCACGTGCCACCTTGGTGTGAGTCGATCCTCGGCGTGAAATACGAGCCGGTGAAGGGAAAAGAGGTTCCGCTGGAATGGACTGAGACATCTGGGGTACTCTTGGAATGGTGGCACGACCCTGGAGTTCCTCTCGCCGTTCCTGTTGAGAGGGCCTCCTCTTGAGATGCGACGGGAACGCTGGGAACTCTTTCCCGACGAAGCAGGCAAAGGATCCCTCATCTCGAGCAACGAGGCGGAAACGGGTCTCCTCTAGATGTGGGCGGGACCCTCGCATTTCCTCTCGAGTGGAGACGGGTATGTCGGGGAACCTCTTAATTTGCACCAAGGGTTTGAAGGACCCTTTCGAAGTTCCAGAGTTGAGGTGTGATCAGCCTCGAGACGCCTCAGCGGAAATGGGCCTCATCTCGCCTGGAGGGGAGAACCTGCTGGATTTTCTCGAGTTGCGGCAGGTCTTCTCGAGTTACGACGGGGACCTCAGGGACCCGCTCTGGTGGCCTCAGGAAAGGCCAGTCGCCATGCGAGTTGTTAGGGGCCAACTCGGGATTCCTCTCCCGTCCTGCCGGGGCCTCAGTCCTTGTGTGGAGTCGGGGCCGGTACCTGAGGATTCCTCTCCAGTGTTGCCATGGATCTTGGGGTGCGTCTGAGTCTCCCCAGTGGAGTCAGGCCTCGTCTCGAGTGGGGGCATGCACGTGCGCTTTCCTCCCGAGCTGCAGCAGTAGTGTCACGCTTCCTGTCACGTGGATCAAGGGATCTGTGGTTTCCCTCGAGGCTTTCGCTCGAGGCATTCCCACGAGTCTTTCCCACAGGGCTGTGCCACGTGCCACCTTGTTGTGAGTCGATCCTCGGCGTGAAAGACGAGCCCGTGAAAGCAAAAGAGGTTCCTCTGGAATGGACTGAGACATCTGGGGGACTCTTGGAATGGTGGCACGACCCTGGAGATCCTCTCGCCGTTCCTGTTCAGAGGGCAACCTCTTGAGATGCGACGGGAACGCTGGGAACTCTTTCCCGACGAAGCAGGGAAAGGATCCCTCATCTCGAGTTATGAGGCGGAAACGGGGCTCCTCTGGATGTGGGCGGGACCCTCGTGTTTCCTCTCGAGTGGAGACGGGTATGTCGGGGAACTTCTTGATTTGCACCAAGGGTGTGAAGGACCCTTTCGAAGTTCCAGAGGTGAGGTGTGATCAGCCTCGAGACGCCTCAGCGGAAATGGGCCTCATCTCGCCTGGAGGGGAGAACCTCCTGGATTTTCTCGAGTTGCAGCCGGTTTTCTCGAGTTACGACGGGGACATCAGGGACCCGCTCTGGTGGCCTCAGGAAGGCCAGTCCCCATACGAGCTGCTAGGGGATCTCGCGGGATTCCTCTCCCGTCCATGCGGGGGCCTCAGTCCTTGTTGTTGTCGGGACCGGAACCTGAGGATTCCTCTCTAGTGTTGCCATGGATCTTGGGGTGCTTCTGAGTCTCCGCAGGGGAGTCAGGCCTCGTCTCGAGTGGGGGCATGCACGTGCGCTTTCCTCCCGAGCTGCAGTAGTAGTGTCACGCTTCCTGTCACGTGGATCAAGGGATCTGTGGTTTCCCTCGAGGCTGTCCCTCGAGGCTTTCACACGAGGCTTTCCCACAGGGCTGTGCCACGTGCCACCTTGGTGTGAGTCGATCCTCGGCGTGAAAGACGAGCCGGTGAAGGGAAAAGAGGTTCCTCTGGAATGGACTGAGACATCTGGGGGACTCTTGGAATGGTGGCACGACCCTGGAGTTCCTCTCGCCGTTCCTGTTGAGAGGGCCTCCTCTTGAGATGCGACGGGAACGCTGGGAACTCTTTCCCGACGAAGCAGGCAAAGGATCCCTCATCTCGAGCAACGAGGCGGAAACGGGGCTCCTCTGGATGTGGGCCGGACACTCGTGTTTCCTCTCGAGTGGAGACGGGTATGTCGGGGAACTTCTTGATTTGCACCAAGGGTGTGAAGGACCCTTTCGAAGTTCCAGAGGTGAGGTGTGATCAGCCTCGAGGCGCCTCAGTGGAAATGGGCCTCATCTCGCCTGGAGGGGAGAACCTCCTGGATTTTCTCGAGTTGCAGCAGGGCTTCTCGAGTTACGACGGGGACCTCAGGGACCCGCTCTGGTGGCCTCAGGCAAGGCCAGTCCCCATGCGAGCTACTAGGGGACCTCGCTGGATTGCTCTCCGTCCATGCGGGGGCCTCAGTCCTTGTTGGAGTCGGGACCGGAACCTGAGGATTCCTCTCCAGTGTTGCCATGGATCTTGGGGTGCTTCTGAGTCGACCCAGGGGAGTCAGGTCTCGTCACGAGTGGGGGCATGCACGTGCGCTTTCCTCCCGAGCTGCAGCAGTAGTGTCACGCTTCCTTTCACGTGGATCAAGGGATCTGTGGTTTCCCTCGAGGCTGTCCCTCGAGGCTTTCCCACGAGGCTTTCCCACAGGGCTGTGCCACGTGCCACCTTGGTGTGAGTCGATCCTCGGCGTGAAAGACGAGCCGGTGAAGGGAAAAGCGGTTCCTCTGGAATGGACTGAGACATCTGGGGGACTCTTGGAATGGTGGCACGACCCTGGAGTTCCTCTCGCCGTTCCTGTTGAGAGGGCCTCCTCTTGAGATGCGACGGGAACGCTGGGAACTCTTTCCCGACGAAGCAGGCAAAGGATCCCTCATCTCGAGCAACGAGGCGGAAAGGGGGCTCCTCTGGATGTGGGCGGGACCCTCGTGTTTCCTCTCGAGTGGAGACGGGTATGTTGGGGAACTTCTTGATTTGCACCAAGGGTGTGAAGGACCCTTTCGAAGTTCCAGAGGTGAGGTGTGATCAGCCTCGAGACGCCTCAGCGGAAATGGGCCTCATCTCGCCTGGAGGGGAGAACCTCCTGGATTTTCTCGAGTTGCAGCAGGGCTTCTCGAGTTACGACGGGGACCTCAGGGACCCGCTCTGGTGGCCTCAGGCAAGGCCAGTCCCCATGCGAGCTGCTAGGGGACCTCGCTGGATTCCTCTCCGTCCATGCGGAGGCCTCAGTCCTTGTTGGAGTCGGGACCGGAACCTGAGGATTCCTCTCTAGTGTTGCCATGGATCTTGGGGTGCTTCTGAGTCTCCGCAGGGGAGTCAGGCCTCGTCTCGAGTGGGGGCATGCACGTGCGCTTTCCTCCCGAGCTGCAGTAGTAGTGTCACGCTTCCTGTCACGTGGATCAAGGGATCTGTGGTTTCCCTCGAGGCTGTCCCTCGAGGCTTTCCCACGAGGCTTTCCCACAGGGCTGTGCCACGTGCCACCTTGGTGTGAGTCGATCCTCGGCGTGAAAGACGAGCCGGTGAAGGGAAAAGAGGTTCCTCTGGAATGGACTGAGACATCTGGGGGACTCTTGGAATGGTGGCACGACCCTGGAGTTCCTCTCGCCGTTCCTGTTGAGAGGGCCTCCTCTTGAGATGCGACGGGAACGCTGGGAACTCTTTCCCGACGAATAAGGCAAAGGATCCCTCATCTCGAGCAACGAGGCGGAAACGGGGCTCCTCTGGATGTGGGCGGGACCCTCGTGTTTCCTCTCGAGTGGAGACGGGTATGTCGGGGAACTTCTTGATTTGCACCAAGGGTGTGAAGGACCCTTTCGAAGTTCCAGAGGCGAGGTGTGATCAGCCTCGAGACGCCTCAGCGGAAATGGGCCTCATCTCGCCTGGAGGGGAGAACCTCCTGGATTTTCTCGAGTTGCGGCAGGTCTTCTCGAGTTACGACGGGGACCTCAGGGACCCGCTCTGGTGGCCTCAGGAAAGGCGAGTCCCCATGCGAGTTGCTAGGGGCCATCTCGGGATTCCCCTCCCGTCCATGCCGGCGCCTAAGACCTTGTGTGGAGTCGGGGCCAGAACCTGAGGATTCCTCTCCAAAATTGCCATGGATCTTGGGGTGCTTCTGAGTCTCCCCAGGGGAGTCAGGCCTCGTCTCGTGTGGGGGCATGCACGTGCGCTTTCCTCCAGAGCTGCAGCAGTAGAGTCACGCTTCCTGTCACGTGGATCAAGGGATCTGTGGTTTCCCACGAGGCTTTCTCTCGAGGCTTTCCCACGAGGCTTTCCCACAGGGCTGTGCCACGTGCCACCTTGTTGGGAGTCGATCCTCGGCGTGAAAGACGAACCGGTGAAGGGAAAAGAGGTTCCTCTGGAATGGACTGAGACATCTGGGGGACTCTTGGAATGGTGGCACGACCCTGGAGTTCCTCTCGCCGTTCCTGTTGAGAGGGCCTCCTCTTCAGATGCGACGGGAAGGCCGGGAACTCTTTCCCGACGAAGCAGGGAAAGGATCCCTCATCTCGAGCTACGAGGCGGAAACGGGTCTCCTCTGGATGTGGGCGGGACCCTCGTGTTTCCTCTCGAGTGGAGACGGGTATGTCGGGGAACTTCTTGATTTGCACCAAGGGTGTGAAGGACCCTTTCGAAGTTCCAGAGGTGAGGTGTGATCTGCCTCGAGACGCCTCAGCGGAAATGGGCCTCATCTCGCCTGGAGGGGAGAACCTCCTGGATTTTCTCGAGTTGCGGCAGGTCTTCTCGAGTTACGACGGGGACCTCAGGGACCCGCTCTGGTGGCCTCAGGAAAGGCCAGTCCCCATTCGAGTTGCTAGGGGCCATCTCGGGATTCCCCTCCCGTCCATGCCGGGGCCTAAGACCTTGTGTGGAGTCGGGGCCAGAACCTGAGGATTCCTCTCCAGTGTTGCCATGGATCTTGGGGTGCTTCTGAGTCTACCCAGGGGAGTCAGGCCTCGTCTCGAGTGGGGGCATGCACGTGCGCTTTCCTCCCGAGCTGCAGCAGTAGTGTCACGCTTTCTGTCACGTGGATCAAGGGATCTGCGGCTTTCCCTCGAGGCTTTGCCACGAGGCTTTCCCACAGGGCTGTGCCACGTGCCACATTGGTGTGAGTCGATCCTCGGCGTGAAAGACAAGCCGGTGAAGGCAAAAGACGTTCCTCTGGAATGGACTGAGACATCTGGGGGACTCTTGGAATGGTGGCACGACCCTGGAGTTCCTCTCGCCGTTCCTGTTGAGAGGGCCTCCTCTTGAGATGCAACGGGAAGGCCGGGAACTCTTTCCCGACGAATTAGGGAAAGGATCCCTCATCTCGATCAACGAGGCGAAAACGGGGCTCCTCTGGATGTGGGCGGGAACCTCGTGTTTCCTCTCGAGTGGAGACGGGTATGTCGGGGAACCTCTTGATTTGCACCAAGGGTTTGAAGGACCGTTTCGAAGTTCCAGAGGTGAGGTGTGATCAGCCTCGAGACGCCTCAGCGGAAATGGGCCTCATCTCGCCTGGAAGGGAGAACCTGCTGGATTTTCTCGAGTTGCGGCTGGTCTTCTCGAGTTACGACGGGGACCTCAGGGACCCGCTCTGGTGGCCTCAGGAAAGGCCAGTCGCCATGCGAGTTGTTAGGGGCCATCTCGGGATTCCTCTCCCGTCCTGCCGGGGCCTCAGTCCTTGTGTGGAGTCGGGGCCGGTACCTGAGGATTCCTCTCCAGTGTTGCCATGGATCTTGGGGTGCTTCTGAGTCTCCCCAGGGGATTCAGGCCTCGTTTCGACTGGGGGCATGCACGTGCGCTTTCCTCCCGAGCTGCAGCAGTAGTGTTACGCTTCCTGTCACGTGGATCAAGGGATCTGTGGTTTCCCTCGAGGCTTTCGCTCGAGGCTTTCCCACGAGGCTTTCCCACAGGGCTGTGCCACGTGCCACCTTGGTGTGAGTCGATCCTCGGCGTGATAGACAAGCCGGTGAAGGGAAAACAGGTTCCTCTGGAATGGACTGAGACATCTGGGGGACTCTTGGAATGGTGGCACGACCCTGGAGATCCTCTCGCCGTTACTGTTCAGAGGGCAACCTCTTGAGATGCGACGGGAACGCTGGGAACTCTTTCCCGACGAAGCAGGGAAAGGATCCCTCATCTCGAGCTATGAGGCGGAAACGGGGCTCCTCTGGATGTGGGCGGGACCCTCGTGTTTCCTCTCGAGTGGAGACGGGTATGTCGGGGAACTTCTTGATTTGCACCAAGGGTGTGAAGGACCCTTTCGAAGTTCCAGAGGTGAGGTGTGATCATCCTCGAGACGCCTCAGCGGAAATGGGCCTCATCTCGCCTGGAGGGGAGAACCTCCTGGATTTTCTCGAGTTGCAGCCGGTCTTCTCCAGTTACGACGGGGACCTCAGGGACCCGCTCTGGTGGCCTCAGGAAGGCCAGTCCCCATACGAGCTGCTAGGGGACCTCGCGGGATTCCTCTCCCGTCCATGCGGGGGCCTCAGTCCTTGTTGGTGTCGGGACCGGAACCTGAGGATTCCTCTCTAGTGTTGCCATGGATCTTGGGGTGCTTCTGAGTCGACCCAGGGGAGTCAGGTCTCGTCTCGAGTGGGGGCATGCACGTGCGCTTTCCTCCCGAGCTTCAGCAGTAGTGTCTTGCTTCCTGTCACGTGGATCAAGGGATCTGTGGTTTCCCTCGAGGCTGTCCCTCGAGGCTTTCCCACGAGGCTTTCCCACAGGGCTGTGCCACGTGCCAACTTGGTGTGAGTCGATCCTCGGCGTGAAAGACGAGCCGGTGAAGGGAAAAGAGGTTCCTCTGGAATGGACTGAGACATCTGGGGGACTCTTGGAATGGTGGCACGACCCTGGAGTTCCTCTCGCCGTTCCTGTTGAGAGGGCCTCCTCTTGAGATGCGACGGGAACCCTGGGAACTCTTTCCCGACGAAGCAGGCAAAGGATCCCTCATCTCGAGCAACGAGGCGGAAACGGGGCTCCTCTGGATTTGGGCGGGACCCTCGTGTTTCCTCTCGAGTGGAGACGGGTATGTCGGGGAACTTCTTGATTTGCACCAAGGGTGTGAAGGACCCTTTCGAAGTTCCAGAGGTGAGGTGTGATCAGCCTCGAGACGCCTCAGCGGAAATGGGCCTCATCTCGCCTGGAGGGGAGAACCTCCTGGATTTTCTCGAGTTGTGGCAGGTCTTCTCGAGTTACGTCGGGGATCTCAGGGACCCGCTCTGGTGGCCTCAGGAAGGGCCAGTCCCCATTCGAGTTGCTAGGGGTCATCTTGGGATTCCTCTCCCGTCCATGCCGGGGCCTAAGACCTTGTGTGGAGTCGGGGCCGGAATCTGAGGATTCCTCTCCAGTGTTGCCATGGATCTTGGGGTGCTTCTGAGTCTCCCCAGGGGTGTCAGGCCTCGTCTCGATTGTGGGCACGCACGTGCGCTTACCACCCGAGCTGCAGCAGTAGTGTCACGCTTCCTGTCACGTGGATCAAGGGATCTGTGGCTTTCCCTCGAGGCTTTCCCTCGAGGCTTTCCCACGAGGCTTTCCCACAGGGCTGTGCCACGTGCCACCTTGGTGTGAGTCGATCCTCGGCGTGAAAGACGAGCCGGTGAAGGGAAAAGAGGTTCCTCTGGAATGGACTGAGACATCTGGGGGACTCTTGGAATGGTGGCACGACCCTGGAGTTCCTCTCGCCGTTCCTGTTGAGAGGGCCTCCTCTTGAGATGCGACGGGAACGCCGGGAACTCTTTCCCGACGAAGCAGGGAAAGGATCTCTCATCTCGAGCTACGAGGCGGAAACGGGGCTCCTCTGGATGTGGGCGGGACCCTCGTGTTTCCTCTCGAGTGGAGACGTGTATGTCGTTGAACTTCTTGATTTGCACCAAGGGTGTGACGGACCCTTTCGAAGTTCGAGGTTTGAGGTGTGATCAGCCTCGAGACGCCTCAGAGGAAATGGGCCTCATCTCGCCTGGAGGGGAGAACCTCCTGGATTTTCTCAAGTTGCGGCAGGTCTTCTCGAGTTACGACGGGGACCTCAGGGACCCGCTCTGGTGGCCTCAGGAAGGGCCAGTCCCCATGCGAGCTGCTAGGGGACCTTTCGGGACTCCTCTCCCGTCCATGCCGTGGCCTCAGTCCTTGTGTGGATTCGGGGCCGGAACCTGAGGATTCCTCTCCAGTGTTGCCATGGATCTTGGGGTGCTTCTGAGTCTCCCCAGGGGAGTCAGGCTTCGTCTCGAGTGGGGGCATGCACGTGCGCTTTCCTCCCGAGCTGCAGCAGTAGTGTCACGCTTCCTGTCACGTGGATCAAGGGATCTGTGGTTCCCCTCGAGGCTGTCCCTCGAGGCTTTCCCACGAGCCTTTCACACAGGGCTGTGCTACGTGCCACCTTGGTGTGAGTCGATCCTCGGCGTGAAAGACGAGCCGGTGAAGGGAAAAGAGGTTCCTCTGGAATGGACTGAGACATCTGGGGGACTCTTGGAATGGTGGCACGACCCTGGAGTTCCTCTCGCCGTTCCTGTTGAGAGGGCCTCCTCTTGAGATGCGACGGGAACGCCGGGAACTCTTTCCCGACGAAGCAGGGAAAGGATCCCTCATCTCGAGGTACGAGGCGGAAACGGGGCTCCTCTGGATGCGGGCGGGACCCTCGTGTATCCTCTCCAGTGGAGACGGGTATGTCGGGGAACTTCTTGATTTGCACCAAGGATGTGAAGGACCCTTTCGAAGTTCCAGAGTTGAGGTGTGATTAGCCTCGAGACGCCTCAGCGGAAATGGGCCTCATCTCGCCTGGAGGGGAGAACCTCCTGGATTTTCTCGAGTTGCAGCAGGTCTTCTCGAGTTACGACGGGGACCCCAGGGACCCGCTCTGGTGGCCTCAGGAAAGGCCAGTCCCCATGCGAGTTGCTAGGGGCCATCTCGGGATTCCTCTCCCGTCCATGCCGGGGCCTAAGTCCTTGTGTGGAGTCGGGGCCAGAACCTTAGCATTCCTCTCCAGTGTTGCCATGGATCTTGGGGTGCTTCTGAGTCTCCCCAGGGGAGTCAGGCCTCGTCTCGAGTGGGGGCATGCACGTGCGCTTTCCTCCCGAGCTACAGCAGTAGTGTCACACTTCCTGTCACGTGGATCAAGGGATCTGTGGTTTCCCGCGAGGCTTTCTCTCGAGACTTTCCCACGAGGCTTTCCCACAGGGCTGTGCCACGTGCCACCTTGTTGGGAGTCGATCCTCGGCGTGAAAGATGAACCGGTGAAGGGAAAAGAGGTTCCTCTGGAATGGACTGAGACATCTGGGGGACTCTTGGAATGGTGGCACGACCCTGGAGTTCCTCTCGCCGTTCCTGTTGAGAGGGCCTCCTCTTGAGATGCGACGGATCGCCGGGAACTCTTTCCCGAAGAAGCAGGGAAAGGATCTCTCATCTCGAGCTACGAGGCCGAAACGGGGCTCCTCTGGATGTGGGCGGGACCCTCGTGTTTCCTCTCGAGTGGAGACGGGTATGTCGGGGAACTTCTTGATTTGCACCAAGGGTGTGAAGGACCCTTTCGAAGGTCCAGATATGAGGTGTGATTCGCCTCGAGACGCCTCATCGGAAATGGGCCTCATCTCTCCTGGAGGGGAGAACCTCCTGGATTTTCTCGAGTTGCGGCAGGTCTTCTCGAGTTACGACGGGGGCCTCTGGGACCCGCTCTGGTGGCCTCAGGAAAGGCTAGTCCCCATGCGAGCTGCTAGGGGACCTCTCGGGATTCCTCTCCCATCCATGCCGGGGCCTCAGTCCTTGTGTGGAGTCGGGGCCGGAACCTGAGGATTCCTCTCCAGTGTTGCCATGGATCTTGGGGTGCTTCTGAGTCTCCCCAGGGGAGTCAGGCCTCGTCTCGAGTGGGGGCATGCACGTGCGCTTTCCTCCCGAGCTGCAGCAGTAGTGTCACGCATCCTGTCACGTGGATCAAGGGATCTGTGGTTTCCCTCGAGGCTTTCGCTCGAGGCTGTCCCTCGAGGCTTTCCCACAGTCCTGTGACACGTGCCACCTTGGTGTGAGTCGATCCTCGGCATGAAAGACGAGCCGGTGAAGGGAAAAGAGGTTCCTCTGGTATGGACTGAGACATCTGGGGGACTCTTGGAATGGTGGCACGTCCCTGGAGTTCCTCTCGCTGTTCCTGTTGAGAGGGCCTCCTTTTGAGATGTGACGGGAACGCTGGGAACTCGTTTCCGAAGAAGCAGGGAAAGCATCCCTCATCTCGAGCTATGAGGCGGAAACGGAGCTCCTTTGGATGTGGGCGGGACCCTCGTGTTTCCTCTCCAGTGGAGACGGGTATGCCGGGGAACTTCTTGATTTGCACCAAGGGTGTGAAGGACCCTTTCGAAATTCCAGAGGTGAGGTGTTCTTAACCTCGAGACGCCTCAGCGGAAATGGGCCTCAACTCGCCTGGAGGGGAGATCCTCCTGGATTTTCACGAGATGCGGCATGTCTTCTCGAGTTACGATGGGGACCTCAGGGACCCGCTCTTGTGGCCTCAGGAAAGGCCAGTCCCCATGCGAGTTCCTAGGGGCCATCTCGGGATTCCTCTCCCATCGATGCCCGGGCCTAAGACCTTGTGTGGATTCGGGGCCAGAACCTGAGGATTCCTCTCAAGTGTTGACATGGATCTTTGGGTACTTCTGAGTCTCCCCAGGGGACTCAGGCCTGGCCTCGAGTTGGGGCATGAACGTGCGCTTTCCTCCCGAGCTGCAGCAGTAGTGTCACGCTTCCTGTCAAGTGGATCAGGGATCTGCGATTCTCCCTCGATGCTTTCCCTTGAGGCTTTCCCACAGGGCTGTGCCACGTGCCACGTTGGCGTGATTCCATCCTCGGCGTCAAAGAGGAGACGGTGAAGGGAAAACAGTTTCCTCTGGAATGGACTGAGACATCTGGGGGACTCTTGGAATGGTGTCACGACCCTGGAGTTCCTCTCGCCGTTCCTGTTGAGAGGGCCTCCCCTTGAGATGCAACGGGAACGCCGGGAACTCTTTCCCGACAAAGCAGGGAAAGGATCCCTCATCTCGAGCTACGAGGCGTAAACGGGGCTACTCTGGATGTGGGCGGGACCCTCGTGTTTCCTCTCGAGTGGAGACGGGTATGTCGGGGAACTTCTTGATTTGCACCAAGGATGTGAAGGACCCTTTCGAAGTTCCAGAGGGGAGGTGTGATCAGCCTCGAGACGCCTCAGCGGAAATGGGCCTCATCTCGCCTGGAGGGGAGAACCTCCTGGATTTTCTCGAGTGGCAGGTCTTCTCGAGTTACGACGGGGAACTCAGGGACCCGCTCTGGTGGCCTCAGGAAAGGCCAGTCCCCATGCGAGTTGCTAGGGGCCATCTCGGGATTCCCCTCCCGTCCATGCCGGGGCCTAAGCCCTTGTGTGGAGTCAGGGCCAGAACCTGAGGATTCCTCTCCAAAATTGCCATGGAACTTGGGGTGCTTCTGAGTGTCCCCAGGGGAGTCAGGCCTCGTCTCGTGTGGGGGCATGCACGTGCGCTTTCCTCCCGAGCTGCAGCAGTAGAGTCACGCTTCCTGTCACGTGGATCAAGGGATCTGTGGCTTTCCCTCGAGGCTTTCGCTCGAGGCTTTCCCACGAGGCTTTCCCACAGGGATGTGCCACGTGCCACCTTGGTGTGAGTCGATCCTCGGCGTGAAAGACGAGCCGGTGAAGGGAAAAGAGGTTCCTCTGGAATGGACTGAGACATCTGGGGGACTCTTGGAATGGTGGCACGACCCTGGAGTTCCTCTCGCCGTTCCTGTTGAGAGGGCCTCCTCTTGAGATGCGACGGGATCGCCTGGAACTCTTTCCCGACGAAGCAGGGAAAGGATCCCTCATCTCGAGCTACGAGGCGGCAACGGGTCTCCTCTTGATGTGGGCGGGACGCCCGTGTGTCCTCTCGAGTGGAGACGGGTATGTCGGGGAACTTCTCGATTTGCACCAAGGGTGTGAAGGACCCTTTCGAAGTTCCAGAGGTGAGGTGTGATCAGCCTCGAGACGCCTCAGCGGAAATGGGCCTCATCTCGCCTGGAGGGGAGAACCTCCTGGATTTTCTCGAGTTGCGGCAGGTCTTCTCGAGTTACGACGGGGACCTCAGGGACCCGCTCTGGTGGCCTCAGGAAGGGCCAGTCCCCATGCGAGGTGCTAGGGGACCTTTCGGGACTCCTCTCCCGTCCATGCCGTGGCCTCAGTCCTTGTGTGGAGTCAGGGCCGGAACCTGAGGATTCCTCTCCAGTGTTGCCATGGATCTTGGGGTGCTTCTGAGTCTCCCCAGGGGAGTCAGGCTTCGTCTCGAGTGGGGGCATGCACGTGCGCTTTCCTCCCGAGCTGCAGCCGTAGTGTCACGCTTCCTGTCACGTGGATCAAGGGATCTGTTATTCCCCTCGAGGCTGTCCCTCGAGGCTTTCCCACGAGGCTTTCCCACAGGGCTGTGCCACGTGCCACCTTGGTGTGAGTCGATCCTCGGCGTGAAAGACCAGCCGGTGAAGGGAAATGAGGTTCCTCTGGAATGGACTGAGACATCTGGGGGACTCTTGGAATGGTGGCACGACCCTGGAGTTCCTCTCGCCATTCCTGTTGAGATGGCCTCCTCTTGAGATGCGACGGGAATGCCGGGAACTCTTTCTCGACGAAGCAGGGAAAGGATCCCTCATCTCGAGCTACGAGGCGGAAACGGGGCTCCTCTGGATGCGGGCGGGACCCTCGTGTATCCTCTCCAGTGGAGACGGGTATGTCAGGGAACTTCTTGATTTGCACCAAGGATGTGAAGGACCCTTTCGAAGTTCCAGAGGTGAGGTGTGATCAGCCTCGAGACGCCTCAGCGGAAATGGGCCTCATCTCGCCTGGAGGGGAGAACCTCCTGGATTTTCTCGAGTTGCAGCAGGTCTTCTCGAGTTACGACGGGGACCCCAGGGACCCGCTCTGGTGGCCTCAGGAAAGGCCAGTCCCCATGCGAGTTGCTAGGGGCCATCTCGGGATTCCTCTCCCGTCCATGCCGGGGCCTAAGTCCTTGTGTGGAGTCGGGGCCAGAACCTGAGGATTCCTCTCCAGTGTTGCCATGGATCTTGGGGTGCTTCTGAGTCTCCCCAGGGGAGTCAGGCCTCGTCTCGAGTGGGGGCATGCACGTGCGCTTTCCTCCCGAGCTTCAGCAGTTGTGTCACGCTTCCTGTCACGTGGATCAAGGGATCTGTGGTTTCCCGGGAGGCTTTCTCTCGAGACTTTCCCACGACGCTTTCCCACAGGGCTGTGCCACGTGCCACCTTGTTGGGAGTCGATCCTCGGCGTGAAAGACGAGCTGGTGAAAGGAAAAGAGGTTCCTCTGGAATGGACTGAGACATCTGGGGGACTCTTGGAATGGTGGTACGACCCTGGAGTTCCTCTCGCCGTTCTTGTTGAGAGGGCCTCCTCTTGAGATGCGACGGGAACGCCGGGAACTCTTTCCCGACGAAGCAGGTAAAGGATCCCTCATCTCGAGCTACGAGGCGGAAACGGGGCTCCTCTGGATGTGGGCGGGTCCCTCGTGTTTCCTCTCGAGTGGAGACGGGTATGTCGGGGAACTTCTTGATTTGCACCAAGGGTGTGAAGGACCCTTTCGAAGTTCCATAGGCGAGGTGTGATCAGCCTCGAGACGCCTCAGCGGAAATGGGCCTCATCTCGCCTGGAGGGGAGAACCTCCTGGATTTTCTCAAGTTGCGGCAGGTCTTCTCGAGTTACGACGGGGACCTCAGGGACCCGCTCTGGTGGCCTCAGGAAAGGCCAGTCCCCATGCGAGTTGCTAGGGGCCATCTCGGGATTCCCCTCCCGTCCATGCCGGGGCCTAAGCCCTTGTGTGGAGTCGGGGCCGGAACCTGAGGATTCCTCTCCAGTGTTGCCATGGATCTTGGGGTGCTTCTGAGTCTCCCCAGGGGAGTCAGGCCACGTCTCGAGTGGGGACATGCACGTGCCCTTTCCTCCCGAGCTGCAGCAGTAGTGTCACGCTTCCTGTCACTTTGATCAAGGGATCTGTGGCTTTCCCTCGAGGCTTTCGCTCGAGGCTTTCCCACGAGGCTTTCCCACAGGGCTGTGCCAGGTGCCACCTTGGTGTGAGTCGATCCTCGGCGTGAAAGACGAGCCGGTGAAGGGAAAAGAGGTTCCTCTGGAATGGACTGAGGCATCTGGGGGACTCTTGGAATGGTGGCACGACCCTGGAGTTCCTCTCTCCGTTCCTGTTGAGAGGGCCTCCTCTTGAGATGCGACGGGATCGCCGGGAACTCTTTCCCGACGAAGCAGGGAAAGGATCCCTCATCTCGAGCTACGAGGCGGCAACGGGTCTACTCTTGATGTGGGCGGGACCCCCGTGTGTCCTCTCGAGTGGAGACGGGTATGCCGGGGAACTTCTTGATTTGCACCAAGGGTGTGAAGGACCCTTTCGAAGTTCCAGAGGTGAGGTGTTCTTAACCTCGAGACGCCTCAGCGGAAATGGGCCTCAACTCGCCTGGAGGGGAGATCCTCCTGGATTTTCACGAGATGCGGCATGTCTTCTCGAGTTACGATGGGGACCTCACGGACCCGCTCTTGTGGCCTCAGGAAAGGCCAGTCCCCATGCGAGTTCCTAGGGGCCATCTCGGGATTCCTCTCCCATCGATGCCCGGGCCTAAGACCTTGTGTGGATTCGGGGCCAGAACCTGAGGATTCCTCTCAAGTGTTGACATGGATCTTTGGGTACTTCTGAGTCTCCCCAGGGGACTCAGGCCTGGCCTCGAGTGGGGGCATGAACGTGCGCTTTCCTCCCGAGCTGCAGCAGTAGTGTCACGCTTCCTGTCAAGTGGATCAGGGATCTGCGATTCTCCCTCGAGGCTTTCCCTTGAGGCTTTCCCACAGGGCTGTGCCACGTGCCACGTTGGCGTGATTCCATCCTCGGCGTAAAAGAGGAGACGGTGAAGGGAAAACAGTTTCCTCTGGAATGGACTGAGACATCTGGGGGACTCTTGGAATGGTGGCACGACCCTGGAGTTCCTCTCGCCGTTCCTGTTGAGAGGGCCTCCTCTTGAGATGCGACGGGAACGCCGGGAACTCTTTCCCGACGAAGCAGGCAAAGGATCCCTCATCTCGAGCTACCAGGCGGAAACGGGGCTCCTCTGGATGTGGGCGGGTCCGTCGTGTTTCCTCTCGAGTGGAGACGGGTATGTCGGGGAACTTCTTGATTTGCACCAAGGGTGTGAAGGACCCTTTCGAAGTTCCAGAGGCGAGGTGTGATCAGCCTCGAGACGCCTCAGCGGAAATGGGCCTCATCTCGCCTGGAGGGGAGAACCTCCTGGATTTTCTCGAGTTGCGGCAGGTCTTCTCGAGTTACGACGGGGACCTCAGGGACCCGCTCTGGTGGCCTCAGGAAAGGCCAGTCCCCATGCGAGTTGCTAGGTGCCATCTCGGGATTCCCCTCCCGTCCATGCCGGGGCCTAAGCCCTTGTGAGGAGTCGGGGCCAGAACCTGAGGATTCCTCTCCAAAATTGCCATGGATCTTGGGGTGCTTCTGAGTCTCCCCAGGGGAGTCAGGCCTCGTCTCGTGTGGGGGCATGCACGTGCGCTTTCCTCCCGAGCTGCAGCAGTAGAGTCACGCTTCCTGTCACGTGGATCAAGGGATCTGTGGTTTCCCACGAGGCTTTCTCTCGAGGCTTTCCCACGAGGCTTTCCCACAGGGCTGTGCCACGTGCCACCTTGTTGGGAGTCGATCCTCGGCGTGAAAGATGAACCGGTGAAGGGAAAAGAGGTTCCTCTGGAATGGACTGAGACATCTGGGGGACTCTTGGAATGGTGGCACGACCCTGGAGTTCCTCTCGCCGTTCCTGTTGAGAGGGCCTCCTCTTGAGATGCGACGGGAACGCCGGGAACTCTTTCCCGACGAAGCAGGGAAAGGATCTCTCATCTCGAGCTACGAGGCCGAAACGGGGCTCCTCTGGATGTGGGCGGGACCCTCGTGTTTCCTCTCGAGTGGAGACGGGTATGTCGGGGAACTTCTTGATTTGCACCAAGGGTGTGAAGGACCCTTTCGAAGGTCCAGATATGAGGTGTGATTCGCCTCGAGACGCCTCATCGGAAATGGGCCTCATCTCTCCTGGAGGGGAGAACCTCCTGGATTTTCTCGAGTTGCGGCAGGTCTTCTCGAGTTATGACGGGGGCCTCTGGGACCCGCTCTGGTGGCCTCAGGAAAGGCCAGTCCCCATGCGAGCTGCTAGGGGACCTCTCGGGATTCCTCTCCCATCCATGCCGGGGCCTCAGTCCTTGTGTGGAGTCGGGGCCGGAACCTGAGGATTCCTCTCCAGTGATGCCATGGATCTTGGGGTGCTTCTGAGTCTCCCCAGGGGAGTCAGGCCTCGTCTCGAGTGGGGGCATGCACGTGCGCTTTCCTCCCGAGCTGCAGCAGTAGTGTCACGCATCCTGTCACGTGGATCAAGGGATCTGTGGCTTTCCCTCGAGGCTGTCCCTCGAGGCTGTCCCTCGAGGCTTTCCCACAGTCCTGTGACACGTGCCACCTTGGTGTGAGTCGATCCTCGGCGTGAAAGACGAGCCGGTGAAGGGAAAAGAGGTTCCTCTGGTATGGACTGAGACATCTGGGGGACTCTTGGAATGGTGGCACGTCCCTGGAGTTCCTCTCGCTGTTCCTGTTGAGAGGGCCTCCTTTTGAGATGTGACGGGAACGCCGGGAACTATTACCCGACGAAGCAGGGAAAGGATCCCTCATCTCGAGCTATGAGGCGGAAACGGAGCTCCTTAGGATGTGGGCGGGACCCTCGTGTTTCCTCTCCAGTGGAGACGGGTATGCCGGGGAACTTCTTGATTTGCACCAAGGGTGTGAAGAACCCTTTCGAAGTTCCAGAGGTGAGGTGTTCTTAACCTCGAGACGCCTCAGCGGAAATGGGCCTCAACTCGCCTGGAGGGGAGATCCTCCTGGATTTTCACGAGATGCGGCATGTCTTCTCGAGTTACGATGGGGACCTCACGGACCCGCTCTTGTGGCCTCAGGAAAGGCCAGTCCCCATGCGAGTTCCTAGGGGCCATCTCGGGATTCCTCTCCCATCGATGCCCGGGCCTAAGACCTTGTGTGGATTCGGGGCCAGAACCTGAGGATTCCTCTCAAGTGTTGACATGGATCTTTGGGTACTTCTGAGTCTCCCCAGGGGACTCAGGCCTGGCCTCGAGTGGGGGCATGAACGTGCGCTTTCCTCCCGAGCTGCAGCAGTAGTGTCACGCTTCCTGTCAAGTGGATCAGGGATCTGCGATTCTCCCTCGAGGCTTTCCCTTGAGGCTTTCCCACAGGGCTGTGCCACGTGCCACGTTGGCGTGATTCCATCCTCGGCGTCAAAGAGGAGACGGTGAAGGGAAAACAGTTTCCTCTGGAATGGACTGAGACATCTGGGGGACTCTTGGAATGGTGGCACGACCCTGGAGTTCCTCTCGCCGTTCCTGTTGAGAGGGCCTCCCCTTGAGATGCAACGGGAACGCCGGGAACTCTTTCCCGACAAAGCAGGGAAAGGATCCCTCATCTCGAGCTACGAGGCGTAAACGGGGCTACTCTGGATGTGGGCGGGACCCTCCTGTTTCCTCTCGAGTGGAGACGGGTATGCCGGGGAACTTCTTGATTTGCACCAAGGTTGTGAAGGACCCTTTCGAAGTTCCAGAGGTGAGGTTGACTAATCTCTAGACGCCTCAGCAGATATGGGCCTCATCTCGCCTGGAGGGGAGAACCTCCTGGATTTTCTCGAGTTGCGGCAGGTGTTCTCGAGTTACGACGGGGACCTCAGGGACCCGCTCTGGTGGCCTCAGGAAAGGCCAGTCCCTGTGCGAGCTGCTAGGGGCCATCTCGGGATTCCTCTCCCGTCCATGCCGGGGCCTAAGACCTTATGTGGAGTCGGGGCCGGAACGTGAGGATTCCTCTCCAGTGTTGCCATGGATCTTGGGGTGCTTCTGAGTCTCCCCAGGGGAGTCAGGCCACGTCTCGAGTGGGGACATGCACGTGCCCTTTCCTCCCGAGCTGCAGCAGTAGTGTCACGCTTCCTGTCACTTTGATCAAGGGATCTGTGGCTTTCCCTCGAGGCTTTCGCTCGAGGCTTTCCCACGAGGCTTTCCCACAGGGCTGTGCCACGTGCCACCTTGGTGTGAGTCGATCCTCGGCGTGAAAGACGAGCCAGTGAAGGGAAAAGAGGTTCCTCTGGAATGGACTGAGACATCTGGGGGACTCTTGGAATGGTGGCACGACCCTGGAGTTCCTCTCTCCGTTCCTGTTGAGAGGGCCTCCTGTTGAGATGCGACGGGATCGCCGGGAACTCTTTCCCGACGAAGCAGGGAAAGGATCCCTCATCTCGAGCTATGAGGCGGAAACAGGGCTCCTCTGGATGTGGGCGGGACCCTCGTGTTTCCTCTCGAGTGGAGACGTGTATGTCGGGGAACTTCTTGATTTGCACCAAGGGTGTGAAGGACCCTTTCGAAGTTCCAGAGGTGAGGTGTGATCAGCCTCGAGACGCCTCAGCGGAAATGGGCCTCATCTCGCCTGGAGGGGTGAACCTCCTGGATTTTCTCGAGTTGCGGCAGGTCTTCTCGAGTTACGAATGGGACCTCAGGGACCCGCTCTGGTGGCCTCAGGAAGGGCCAGTCCCCATGCGAGCTGCTAGGGGACCTTTCGGGACTCCTCTCCCGTCCATGCCGTGGCCTCAGTCCTTGTGTGGAGTCGGGGCCGGAACCTGAGGATTCCTCTCCAGTGTTGCCATGGATCTTGGGGTGCTTCTGAGTCTCCCCAGGGGAGTCAGGCTTCGTCTCGAGTGGGGGCATGCACGTGCGCTTTCCTCCCGAGCTGCAGCAGTAGTGTCACGCTTCCTGTCACGTGGATCAAGGGATCTGTGGTTCCCCTCGAGGCTGTCCCTCGAGGCTTTCCCACGAGGCTTTCCCACAGGGCTGTGCCACGTGCCACCTTGGTGTGAGTCGATCCTCGGCGTGAAAGACGAGCCGGTGAAGGGAAAAGAGGTTCCTCTGGAATGGACTGAGACATCTGGGGGACTCTTGGAATGGTGGCACGACCCTGGAGTTCCTCTCGCCGTTCCTGTTGAGAGGGCCTCCTCTTGAGATGCGACGGGAACGCCGGGAACTCTTTCACGACGAAGCAGGGAAAGGATCCCTCATCTCGAGCTACGAGACGGAAACGGGGCTCCTCTGGATGCGGGCGGGACCCTCGTGTATCCTCTCCAGTGGAGACGGGTATGTCGGGGAACTTCTTGATTTGCACCAAGGATGTGAAGGACCCTTTCGAAGTTCCAGAGGTGAGGTGTGATCAGCCTCGAGACGCCTCAGCGGAAATGGGCCTCATCTCGCCTGGAGGGGAGAACCTCCTGGATTTTCTCGAGTTGCAGCAGGTCTTCTCGAGTTACGACGGGGACCCCAGGGACCCGCTCTGGTGGCCTCAGGAAAGGCCAGTCCCCATGCGAGTTGCTAGGGGCCATCTCGGGATTCCTCTCCCGTCCATGCCGGGGCCTAAGTCCTTGTGTGGAGTCGGGGCCAGAACCTGAGCATTCCTCTCCAGTGTTGCCATGGATCTTGGGGTGCTTCTGAGTCTCCCCAGGGGAGTCAGGCCTCGTCTCGAGTGGGGGCATGCACGTGCGCTTTCCTCCCGAGCTGCAGCAGTAGTGTCACGCTTCCTGTCACGTGGATCAAGGGATCTGTGGTTTCCTGCGAGGCTTTCTCTCGAGACTTTCCCACGAGGCTTTCCCACAGGGCTGTGCCACGTGCCACCTTGTTGGGAGTCGATCCTCGGCGTGAAAGACGAGCCGGTGAAGGGAAAAGAGGTTCCTCTGCAATGGACTGAGACATCTGGGGGACTCTTGGAATGGTGGCACGACCCTGGAGTTCCTCTCGCCGTTCCTGTTGAGAGGGCCTCCTCTTGAGATGCGACGGGAACGCCGGGAACTCTTTCCCGACGAAGCAGTGAAAGGATCCCTCATCTCGAGCTACGAGGCGGAAACGGGGCTCCTCTGGATGCGGGCGGGACCCTCGTGTATCCTCTCCAGTGGAGACGGGTATGTCGGGGAACTTCTTGATTTGCACCAAGGATGTGAAGGACCCTTTCGAAGTTCCAGAGGTGAGGTGTGATCAGCCTCGAGACGCCTCAGCGGAAATGGGCCTCATCTCGCCTGGAGGGGAGAACCTCCTGGATTTTCTCGAGTTGCAGCAGGTCTTCTCGAGTTACGACGGGGACCCCAGGGACCCGCTCTGGTGGCCTCAGGAAAGGCCAGTCCCCATGCGAGTTGCTAGGGGCCATCTCGGGATTCCTCTCCCGTCAATGCCGGGGCCTAAGTCCTTGTGTGGAGTCGGGGCCAGAACCTGAGCATTCCTCTTCAGTGTTGCCATGGATCTTGGGGTGCTTCTGAGTCTCCCCAGGGGAGTCAGGCCTCGTCTCGAGTGGGGGCATGCACGTGCGCTTTCCTCCCGAGCTGCAGCAGTAGAGTCACGCTTCCTGTCACGTGGATCAAGGGATCTGTGGTTTCCCACGAGGCTTTCTCTCGAGGCTTTCCCACGAGGCTTTCCCACAGGGCTGTGCCATGTGCCACCTTGTTGGGAGTCGATCCTCGGCGTGAAAGATGAACCGGTGAAGGGAAAAGAGGTTCCTCTGGAATGGACTGAGACATCTGGGGGACTCTTGGAATGGTGGCACGACCCTGGAGTTCCTCTCGCCGTTCCTGTTGAGAGGGCCTCCTCTTGAGATGCGACGGGAACGCCGGGAACTCTTTCCCGAAGAAGCAGGGAAAGGATCTCTCATCTCGAGCTACGAGGCCGAAACGGGGCTCCTCTGGATGTGGGCGGGACCCTCGTGTTTCCTCTCGAGTGGAGACGGGTATGTCGGGGAACTTCTTGATTTGCACCAAGGGTGTGAAGGACCCTTTCGAAGGTCCAGATATGAGGTGTGATTCGCCTCGAGACGCCTCATCGGAAATGGGCCTCATCTCTCCTGGAGGGGAGAACCTCCTGGATTTTCTCGAGTTGCGGCAGGTCTTCTCGAGTTACGACGGGGGCCTCTGGGACCCGCTCTGGTGGCCTCAGGAAAGGCCAGTCCCCATGCGAGCTGCTAGGGGAACTCTCGGGATTCCTCTCCCATCCATGCCGGGGCCTCAGTCCTTGTGTGGAGTCGGGGCCGGAACCTGAGGATTCCTCTCCAGTGTTGCCATGGATCTTGGGGTGCTTCTGAGACTCCCCAGGGGAGTCAGGCCTCGTCTCGAGTGGGGGCATGCACGTGCGCTTTCCTCCCGAGCTGCAGCAGTAGTGTCACGCATCCTGTCACGTGGATCAAGGGATCTGTGGCTTTCCCTCGAGGCTGTCCCTCGAGGCTGTCCCTCGAGGCTTTCCCACAGTCCTGTGACACGTGCCACCTTGGTGTGAGTCGATCCTCGGCGTGAAAGACGAGCCGGTGAAGGGAAAAGAGGTTCCTCTGGTATGGACTGAGACATCTGGGGGACTCTTGGAATGGTGGCACGTCCCTGGAGTTCCTCTCGCTGTTCCTGTTGAGAGGGCCTCCTTTTGAGATGTGACGGGAACGCCGGGAACTCGTTTCCGAAGAAGCAGGGAAAGGATCCCTCATCTCGAGCTATGAGGCGGAAACGGAGCTCCTTTGGATGTGGGCGGGACCCTCGTGTTTCCTCTCCAGTGGAGACGGGTATGCCGGGGAACTTCTTGATTTGCACCAAGGGTGTGAAGGACCCTTTCGAAGTTCCAGAGGTGAGGTGTTCTTAACCTCGAGACGCCTCAGCGGAAATGGGCCTCAACTCGCCTGGAGGGGAGATCCTCCTGGATTTTCACGAGATGCGGCATGTCTTCTCGAGTTACGATGGGGACCTCACGGACCCGCTCTTGTGGCCTCAGGAAAGGCCAGTCCCCATGCGAGTTCCTAGGGGCCATCTCGGGATTCCTCTCCCATCGATGCCCGGGCCTAAGACCTTGTGTGGATTCGGGGCCAGAACCTGAGGATTCCTCTCAAGTGTTGACATGGATCTTTGGGTACTTCTGAGTCTCCCCAGGGGACTCAGGCCTGGCCTCGAGTGGGGGCATGAACGTGCGCTTTCCTCCCGAGCTGCAGCAGTAGTGTCACGCTTCCTGTCAAGTGGATCAGGGATCTGCGATTCTCCCTCGAGGCTTTCCCTTGAGGCTTTCCCACAGGGCTGTGCCACGTGCCACGTTGGCGTGATTCCATCCTCGGCGTCAAAGAGGAGACGGTGAAGGGAAAACAGTTTCCTCTGGAATGGACTGAGACATCTGGGGGACTCTTGGAATGGTGGCACGACCCTGGAGTTCCTCTCGCCGTTCCTGTTGAGAGGGCCTCCCCTTGAGATGCAACGGGAACGCCGGGAACTCTTTCCCGACAAAGCAGGGAAAGGATCCCTCATCTCGAGCTACGAGGCGTAAACGGGGCTACTCTGGATGTGGGCGGGACCCTCGTGTTTCCTCTCGAGTGGAGACGGGTATGCCGGGGAACTTCTTGATTTGCACCAAGGGTGTGAAGGACCCTTTCGAAGTTCCAGAGGTGAGGTTGACTAATCTCTAGACGCCTCAGCAGATATGGGCCTCATCTCGCCTGGAGGGGAGAACCTCCTGGATTTTCTCGAGTTGCGGCAGGTCTTCTCGAGTTACGACGGGGACCTCAGGGACCCGCTCTGGTGGCCTCAGGAAAGGCCAGTCCCTGTGCGAGCTGCTAGGGGCCATCTCGGGATTCCTCTCCCGTCCATGCCGGGGCCTAAGACCTTATGTGGAGTCGGGGCCGGAACGTGAGGATTCCTCTCCAGTGTTGCCATGGATCTTGGGGTGCTTCTGAGTCTCCCCAGGGGAGTCAGGCCACGTCTCGAGTGGGGACATGCACGTGCCCTTTCCTCCCGAGCTGCAGCAGTAGTGTCACGCTTCCTGTCACGTGGATCAAGGGATCTGTGGCTTTCCCTCGAGGCTTTCGCTCGAGGCTTTCCCACGAGGCTTTCCCACAGGGCTGTGCCACGTGCCACCTTGGTGTGAGTCGATCCTCGGCGTGAAAGAGGAGCCGGTGAAGGGAAAAGAGGTTCCTCTGGAATGGACTGAGACATCTGGGGGACTCTTGGAATGGTGGCACGACCCTGGAGTTCCTCTCTCCGTTCCTGTTGAGAGGGCCTCCTCTTGAGATGCGACGGGATCGCCGAGAACTCTTTCCCGACGAAGCAGGGAAAGGATCCCTCATCTCGAGCTACGAGGCGGCAACGGGTCTCCTCTTGCTGTGGGCGGGACCACCGTGTGTCCTCTCGAGTGGAGACGGGTATGTCGGGGAACTTCTTGATTTGCACCACGGGTGTGAAGGACCCTTTCGAAGTTCCAGAGGTGAGGTGTGATCAGCCTCGAGACGCCTCAGCGGAAATGGGCCTCATCTCGCCTGGAGGGGAGAACCTCCTGGATTTTCTCGAGTTGCGGCAGGTCTTCTCGAGTTACGACGGGGACCTCAGGGACCCGCTCTGGTGGCCTCAGGAAGGGCCAGTCCCCATGCGAGCTGCTAGGGGACATTTCGGGACTCCTCTCCCGTCCATGCCGGGGCCTAAGACGTTGGGTGGACTCGGGGCCGGAACCTGAGGATTCCTCTCCAGTGTTGCCATGGATCTTGGGGTGCTTCTGAGACTCCCCAGGGGAGTCAGGCCTCGTCTCGAGTGGGGGCATGCACGTGCGCTTTCCTCCCGAGCTGCAGCAGTAGGGTCACGCTTCCTGTCACCTGGATCACGGGATCTGTGGCTTTCCCTTGAGGCTGTCCCTCGAGGCTTTCCCACGAGGCTTTCCCACAGGTCTGTGCCACGTGCCACCTTGGTGTGAGTCGATCCTCGGCGTGAAAGACTAGCCGGTGAAGGGAAAAGAGGTTCCTCTGGAAAGGACTGAGACATCTGGGGGACTCTTAGAATGGTGGCACGACCCTGGAGTTCCTCTAGCCGTTCCTGTTGAGAGGGCCTCTTCTTGAGGTTGCGACGGAAACGCCGGAAACTATTTCTCGACGAAGCAGGGAAAGGATCCCTCATCTCGAGCTACGAGGCCGAAACGGGGCTCCTCTGGATGTGGGAGGGACCCTCGTGATTCCTCTCGAGTGGAGACGGGTATGTCGGGGAACTTGATTTGCACAAGGGTGTGAAGGACCCTTTCGAAGTTCCAGAGGTGAGGTGTGATCAGCCTCGAGACGCCTCAGCGGAAATGGGCCTCATCTCGCCTGGAGGGGTGAACTTCCTGGATTTTCTCGAGTTGCGGCAGGTCTTCTCGAGTTAACGACGGGGACCACAGGGACCCGCTCTGGTGGCCTCAGGAAAGGCCAGTCCCCATGCGAGTTGCTAGGGGCCATCTCGGGATTCCTCTCCCGTCCATGCCGGGGCTTAAGACTTTGTGTGGAGTCGGGGCCGGAACCTGAGGATTCCTCTCCAGTGTTGCCATGGATATTGGTGTGCTTCTGAGTCTCCCCAGGGGAGTCAGGCCTCATCTCGAGTGGGGGCATGCACGGGCGCTTTCCTCCCGAGCTGCAGCAGTAGTGTCACGCTTCCTGTCACGTGGATCAAGGGATCTGTGGTTTCCCTGGAGGCTTTCGTTCGAGGCTTTCCCACGAAGCTTTCCCACAGGGCTGTGCCACGTGCCACCTTGGTTTGAGTCGATCCTCGGCGTGAAAGCCGAGCCGGTGAAGGAAAAGAGGTTCCTCTGGAATGGACTGAGATATCTGGGGGACTCTTGGAATGGGTGGCACGACCCTGGAGTTCCTCTCGCCGTTCCTGTTGAGAGGGCCTCCTCTTGAGATGCGACGAGAACGCCGGGAACTCTTTCCCGAAGAAGCATGGAAAGGATCCCTCATCTCGAGCTACGAGGCGGAAACGGGTCTCCTCTGGATGTGGGCGGGACCCTCGTGATTCCTCTCGAGTGGAGACGGGTATGTCGGGGAACTTCTTGATTTGCACCAAGGGTGTGAAGGACCCTTTCGAAGTTCCAGAGGTGAGGTGTGATCAGCCTTGAGACGCCTCAGCGGAAATGGGGCTCATCTCGCCTGGAGGGGAGAACCTCCTTGATTTCCTCGAGTTGCGGGAGGTCTTCTCGAGTTACGACGGGGACCTCAGGGACCCGCTCTGGTGGCCTCAGGAAACGCCAGTCCCCATCCGAGTTGCTAAGTGCCATCTCGGGATTCCTCTCCCGTCCATGCCGGGGATTTAGACCTTATGTGAAGTCGGGGCCGGAACCTGAGGATTCCTCTCCAGTGTTGCCATGGATCTTGGGGTGCTTCTGAGTCTCCCCAGGGGAGTCAGGCCTCGTCTCGAGTTGGGGCATGCACGTGCGCTTTCCTCCCGAGCTGCAGCAGTAGTGTCACGCTTCCTGTCACGTCGATCAAGGGATCTGTGGCTTTCCCTCGAGGCTGTCCCTCAAGGCTTTAGCACGAGGCTTTCCCACAGGGCTGTGCCACGTGCCACCTTGGTGTGAGTCGATGCTCGGCGTGAAAGACGAGCCGGTGAAAGGAAAAGAGTTTCCTCTGGAATGGACTGAGACATCTGGGGACCTCTTGGAATGGTGGCACGACCCTGGAGTTCCTCTCGCCGTTCCTGTTGAGATGGGCCTGCTCTTGAGTTGCGACGGGAACGCCGGGAACTCTTTCTCTATGAAGCAGGGAAAGAATCCCTCATCTCGAGCTACGAGGCGGAGACGGGGCTCCTCTGGATGTGGGCGGGACCGTTGTGTTTCTCTCTCGAGTGGAGACGGGTATGTCGGGGAACTTCTTGAGTTGCACCAAGGGAGTGAAGGACCCTTGCGAAGTTCCAGAGGTGAGGTGTGATCAGCCTCGAGAAGCCTCAGCGGAAATGGGCCACATCTCGCGTGGAGGGGAGAACCTCCTGGATATTATCGAGTTGCGGCAGGTCTTCTCGTGTTATGACGGGGACCTCACGGACCCGCTCTGGTGGCCTCATTAAAGGCCAGTCCCCGTACGAGTTGCTAGGGGCCATCTCGGGATTCCTCTCCCGTCCATGCCGGGGCCTAAGACCTTGTGTGGAGTCGGGGCCGGAACCTGAGGATTCCTCTCCAGTGTTGCCATGGATCTTGGGAGGCTTCTGAGTCTCCCCAGGGGAGTCAGGCCTCGTCTCGAGTGGGGACATGCACGTGCGCTTTCCTCCCGAGCTGCAACAGGAGTGTCACGCACCCTGTCACGGGATCAAGGGATCTGTGGCTTTCCCTCTAGGCTTTCCCTCGAGCCTTTCCCACCAGGCTTTCCCACAGGGGCCGTGCCACCGTGCCACCACTTGGTGTGAGTCGATCCTCGGCGTGAAAGACGAGCCGGTGAAGGAAAAAAGAGGTTCCTCTGGAAGGATTGAGACATCTGGGGGACTCTTGGAATGGTGGCACAACCCTGGAGTTCCTCTCGCCGTTCCTGTTGAGAGGGCCTCCTCTTGAGATGCGACGGGAACGCCGGGAACTCTTACCCGACGAAGCAGGGAAAGAATCCCTCATCTCGAGCTACGAGGCGGAAACGGGGCTCCTCTGGATGTGGGCGGGACCCTCCTGTTTCCTCTCGAGTGGAGACGGGTATGTCGGGGAACTTCTTGATTGGCACCAAGGGTGTGAAGGACCCTTTCGAAGTTCCAGAGGTGAGGTGTGATCAGCCTCGAGACGCCTCAGCGGAAATGGGCCTCATCTCGCCTGGAGGGGAGAACCACCTGGATTTTCTCGAGTTGCGGCAGGTCTTCTCAAGTTACGACGGGAACCTCAGGGACCCGCTCTGGTGGCCTCAGGAAAGGCCAGTCCCCATGCGAGTTGCTAGGGTCCCTCTCGGGATTCCTCTCCCGTCCATGCCGGGGCCTAAGACCTTGTGTGGAGTCGGGGCCGGAACCTGAGGATTCCTCTCCAGTGCTGCCATGGATCTTGGGGTGCTTCTGAGTCTCCCCAGGGGAGTCAGGGCCTCGTCTCGAGTGGGGGCATGCACGTGCGCTTTCCTCCCGAGCTGCAGCAGTAGTGTCACGCTTCCTGTCACGTGGATCAAGGGATCTGTGGCTTTCCCTCGAGGCTTTCACTCGAGGCTTTCCCACGAGACTTCCCAAAGGGCCGTGCCACGTGCCACCTTGGTGGGAGTCGAATCTCGGCGTGAAAGACGAGACGGTGAAGGAAAAAGAGGTTCGTCTGGAATGGACTGAGACATCTGGGGGACTCTTGGAATGGTGGCACGACCCTGGAGTTCCTCTCGCCGTTCCTGTTGAGAGGGCCTCCTCTTGAGATGCGACGGAACGCCGGGAACTCTTTCCCGACGAAGCAGGGAAAGGATCCCTCATCTCGAGCTACGAGGCGGAAACGGGGCTCCTCTGGATGTGGGCGGGACCCTCGTGTTTCCTCTCGAGTGGAGACGGGTATGTCGGGGAACTTCTTGATTGTCACCAAGGGGTGTGAAGGACCCTTTCGAAGTTCCAGAGGTGAGGTATGATCAGCCTCGAGACGCCTCAGCGGAAATGGGCCTCATCTCGCCTGGAGGGGAGATCCTCCTGGATTTTCTCGAGTTGCGGCAGGTCTCCTCGAGTTACGACGGGGACCTCAGGGACCCGCTCTGGTGGCTTCAGGAAAGGCCAGTCCCCATGCGAGTTGCTAGGGTCCCTCTCGGGATTCCTCTCCCGTCCATGCCGGGGCCTAAGACCTTGTGTGGAGTCGGGGCCGGAACCTGAGGATTCCTCTCCAGTGTTGCCATGGGTCTTGGGGGGCTTCTGAGTCTCCCCAGGGGAGTCAGGCCTCGTCTCGAGTGGGGGCATGCACGTGCGCTTTCCTCCCGAGCTTCAGCAGTAGTGTCACGCTTCCTGTCACGGGATGAAGGGATCTGTGGCTTTCCCTCGAGGCTTTCCCTCGAGCCTTTCCCACCAGGCTTTCCCACAAGGCCGTGCCACGTGCCACCTTGGTGTGACTCGATCCTCGGCGTGAAAGACGAGCCAGTGAAGGGAAAAGAGGTTCCTCTGGAAGGACTGAGACATCTGGGGGACTCTTGGAATGGTGGCACGACCCTGGAGTTCCTCTCGCCGTTCCTGTTTTAGGGCCTCCTCTTGAGATGCGACGGGAACGCCGGGAACTCTTACCCGACGAAGCAGGGAAAGGATCCCTCATCTCGAGCTACGAGGCGGAAACGGGGCTCCTCTGGATGTGGGCGGGACCCTCGTGTTTCCTCTCGAGTGGAGACGGGTATGTCGGGGAACTTCTTGATTTGCACCAAGGGTGTGAAGGACCCTTTCGAAGTTCCAGAGGTGAGGTGTGATCAGCCTCGACACGCCTCAGCGGAAATGGGCCTCATCTCGCCTGGACGGGGAGAACCACCTGGATTTTCTCGAGTTGCGGCAGGTCTTCTCGAGTTATGACGGGGACCTCAGGGACCCGCTCTGGTGGCCTCAGGAAAGGCCAGGCCCCATGCGAGTTGCTAGGGTCCCTCTCGGGATTCCTCTCCCGTCCATGCCGGGGCCTAAGACCTTGTGTGGAGTCGGGGCCGGAACCTGAGGATTCCTCTCCAGTGCTGCCATGGATCTTGGGGTGCTTCTGAGTCTCCCCAGGGGAGTCAGGCCTCGTCTCGAGTGGGGGCATGCACGGGCGCTTTCCTCCCGAGCTGCAGCAGTAGTGTCACGCTTCCTGTCACGTGGATCAAGGGATCTGTGGCTTTCCCTCGAGGCTTTCACACGAGACTTTCCCACAGGGCCGTGCCACGTGCCACCTTGGTGTGAGTCGATCCTCGGCGTGAAAGACGAGCCGGTAAAGGGAAAAGAGGTTCCTCTGGAATGGACAGAGACATATGGGGGACTCTTGGAATGGTGGCACGACCCTGGAGTTCCTCTCGCCGTTCCTGTTGAGAGGGCCTCCTCTTCAGATGCGACGGGAACGCCGGGAACTGTTTCCCGACGAAGCAGGGAAAGGATCCCTCATCTCGAGCTACGAAGCGGAAACGGGGCTCCTCTGGATGTGGGCGGGACCCTCGTGTTTCCTCTCGAGTGGAGACGGGTATGTCGGGGAACTTCTTGATTGGCACCAAGGGTGTGAAGGACCCTTTCGAAGTTCCAGAGGTGAGGTGTGATCAGCCTCGAGACGCCTCAGCGGAAATGGGCCTCATCTCGCCTGGAGGGGAGAACCACCTGGATTTTCTCGAGTTGAGGCAGGTCTTCTCGAGTTACCACGGGGACCTCAGGGACCCGCTCTGGTGGCCTCAGGAAAGGCCAGTCCCCATGCGAGTTGCTAGGGTCCCTCTCGGGATTCCCCTCCCGTCCATGCCGGGGCCTAAGACCTTGTGTGGAGTCGGGGCCGGAACCTGAGGATTCCTCTCCAGTGTTGCCATGGATCCTGGGGTGCTTCTGAGTCTCCCCAGGGCAGTCACGCCTCGTCTCGAATGGGGGCATGCACGTGCGCTTTCCTCCCGTGCTGCAGCAGTAGTGTCACGCTTCCTGTCACGTGGATCAAGGGATCTGTGGCTTTCCCTCGAGGCTTTCCCTCGAGGCTTTCCCACGAGACTTCCCAAAGGGCCGTGCCACGTGCCACCTTGGTGGGAGTCGAATCTCGGCGTGAAAGACGAGCCGGTGAAGGAAAAAGAGGTTCGTCTGGAATGGACTGAGACATCTGGGGGACTCTTGGAATGGTGGTACGACCCTGGAGTTCCTCTCGCCGTTCCTGTTGAGAGGGCCTCCTCTTGAGATGCGACGGGAACGCCGGGAACTCTTTCCCGACGAAGCAGGGAAAGGATCCCTCATCTCGAGCTACGAGGCGGAAACGGGGCTCCTCTGGATGTGGGCGGGACCCTCGTGTTTCCTCTCGAGTGGAGACGGGTATGTCGGGGAACTTCTTGATTTGCACCAAGGGTGTGAAGGACCCTTTCGAAGTTCCAGAGGTGAGGTATGATCAGCCTCGAGACGCCTCAGCGGAAATGGGCCTCATCTCGCCTGGACGGGAGAACCACCTGGATTTTCTCGAGTTGCGGCAGGTCTTCTCGAGTTATGACGGGGACCTCAGGGACCCGCTCTGGTGGCCTCAGGAAAGGCCAGGCCCCATGCGAGTTGCTAGGGTCCCTCTCGGGATTCCTCTCCCGTCCATGCCGGGGCCTAAGACCTTGTGTGGAGTCGGGGCCGGAACCTGAGGATTCCTCTCCAGTGCTGCCATGGATCTTGGGGTGCTTCTGAGTCTCCCCAGGGGAGTCAGGCCTCGTCTCGAGTGGGGGCATGCACGTGCGCTTTCCTCCCGAGCTGCAGCAGTAGTGTCACGCTTCCTGTCACGTGGATCAAGGGATCTGTGGCTTTCCCTGGAGGCTTTCCCTCGAGGCTTTCCCACGAGACTTTCCCACAGGGCCGAGCCACGTGCCACCTTGTTGTGAGTCGATCCTCGGCGTGAAAGACGAGCCGGTGAAGGGAAAAGAGGTTCCTCTGGAAAGGACTGAGACATCTGGGGGACTCTTGGAATGGTGGCACGATCCTGGAGTTCCTCTCCCCGTTCCTGTTGAGAGGGCCTCCTCTTGAGTTGCGACGGGAACGCCGGGAACTCTTTCCCGACGAAGCAGGAAAGGATCCCGCATCTCGAGCTACGAGGCGGAAACGGGGCTCCTCTGGATGTGGGCGGGACCCACGTGATTCCTCTCGAGTGGAGACGGCTAGGTCGGGGAACTTCTGGATTTGCACCAAGGGTGTGAAGGACCCTTTCGAAGTGCCAGAGGTGAGGTGTGATCAGCCTCGAGACGCCTCAGCGGAAATGGGCCTCATCTCGCCTGGAGGGGAGAACCTCCTGGATTTTCTCGAGTTGCGGCAGGTCCTCTCGAGTTACGACGGGGACCTCAGGGACCCGCTCTGGTGGCCTCAGGAAAGGCCAGTCCCCATGCGAGTTGCTAGGGGACCTCTCGGGATTCCTCTCCCGTCCATGCCGGGGCCTCAGTCCTTGTGTGGAGTCGGGGCCGGAACCTGAGGATTCCTCTCCAGTGTTGCCATGGATCTTGGGGTGCTTCTGAGTCTCCCCAGGGGAGTCAGGCCTCGTCTCGAGTGGGGGCATGCACGTGCGATTTCCTCCCGAGCTGCAGCAGTAGTGTCACGCTTCCTGTCACGTGGATCAAGGGATCTGTGGCTTTCCCTCGAGGCTGTCCCTCGAGGCTTTCCCACGAGGCTTTCCCACAGGGCTGTACCACGTTCCACCTTGTGTGAGTCGATCCTCGACGTGAAAGACGAGCCGGTGAAGGGAAAAGAGGTTCCTCTGGAATGGACTGAGACAAGAGGGGGACTCTTGGAATGGTGGCACTACCCTGGAATTCCTCTCGCCATTCCTGTTGAGAGGGCCTCCTCTTGAGATGCGACGGGAACGCCGGGAACTCTTTCCCGACGAAGCAGGGAAAGGATCCCTCATCTCGAGCTACCAGGCGGAAACGGGGCTCCTCTGGATGTGGGCGGGACCCTCGTGTTTCCTCTCGAGTGGAGACGGGTATGTCGGGGAACTTCTTGATTTGCACCAAGGGTGTGAAGGACCCTTTCGAAGTTCCAGAGGTGAGGTGTGATCAGCCTCGAGACGCCTCAGCGGAAATGGGCCTCATCTCGCCTGGAGGGGAGAACCTCCTGGATTTTCTCGAGTTGCGGCAGGTCTTCTCGAGTTACGACGGGGACATCAGGGACCCGGTCTGGTGGCCTCAGGAAAGGCCAGTCCCCATGCTAGTTGCTAGGGGCCCTCTCGGGATTCCTCTCCCGTCCATGCCGGTGCCTAAGACCTTGTGTGGAGTCGGGGCCGGAACCTCAGGATTCCTCTCGAGTGTTGCCATGGATCTTGGGGTGCTTCTGAGTCTCCCCAGGGGAGTCAGGCCTCGTCTCGAGTGGGGGCATGCACGTGCGCTTTCCTCCCGAACTGCAGCAGTAGTGTCACGCTTCCTGTCACGAGGATCAAGGGATCTGGGGCTTCCCCTCGAGGCTTTCCCACGAGGCTTTCCCACAGGGCTGTGCCGCGTTCCACCTTGTGTGAGTCGATATTCGACGTGAAAGACGAGCCGGTGAAGGGAAAAGAGGTTCCTCTGGAATGGACTGAGACATCTGGGGGACTCTTGGAATGGTGGCACGACCCTGGAGTACCTCTCGCCGTTCTTGTTGAGAGGGCCTCCTCTTGAGATGCGACGGGAACGCCGGGAACTCTTTCCGGATGAAGCAGGGAAAGGATCCCTCATCTCGAGCTACGAGGCGGAAACGGGGCTCCTATGGATGTGGGCGGGACTCTCGTGTTTCCTCTCGAGTGGAGACGGGTATGTCGGGGAACTTCTTGATTTGCACCAAGGGTGTGAAGGACCCTTTCGAAGTTCCAGCGGTGAGGTGTGATCAGCCTCAAGACGCCTCAGCGGAATTGGGACTCATCTCGCCTGGAGGGGAGAACCTCCTGGAGTTTCTCGAGTTGCGGCAGGTCTTCTCGAGTTACGACGGGGACCTCAGGGACCCGCTCTGGTGGCCTCAGAAAAGACCAGTCCCCATGCGAGTTGCTAGGGGACCTCTCGTGATTCCTCTCCCGTTCATGCCGGGGCGTCAGTCCTTGTGTGGAGTCGGGGCCGTAACCTGAGGATTCCTCTCCAGTGTTGCCATGGATCTTGTGGTGCTTCTGAGTCTCCCCAGGGGAGTCAGGCCTCGTCTCGCGTGGGGGCATGGATGTGCGGTTTCCTCCCGAGCTGCAGCAGTAGTGTGACGCTTCCTGTCACGTGGATCAAGGGATCTGTGGCTTTCCCTCGAGGCTTTCCCAAGAGGCTTTCCCACAGGCCTGTGTCACGTGCCACCTTGGTGTGAGTCGTTCCTCGGCGAAAAAGGCGAGCCGGTGAAGGGAAAAGAGGTTCCTCTGGAATGGACTCAGAAATCTGGTGGACTCTTGGAATGGTGGCACGACCCTGGAGTTCCTCTCGCCGTTCCTGTTGAGAGGGCCTCCTCTTGAGATGCGACGGGAAGCCCGGGAACTCTTTCCCGACGAAGCAGGGAAAGGATCCCTCATCTCGAGCTACCAGGCGGAAACGGGGCTCCTCTGGATGTGGGCGGGACCCTCGTGTTTCCTCTCGAGTGGAGACGGGTATGTCGGGGAACTTCTTGATTTGCACCAAGGGTGTGAAGGACCCTTTCGAAGTTCCAGAGGTGAGGTGTGATCAGCCTCGTGACGCTTCAGCGGAAATGGGCCTCATCTCGCCTGGAGGGGAGAACCTCCTGGATTTTCTCGAGTTGCGGCAGGTCTTCTCGAGTTACGACGGGGACATCAGGGACCCGGTCTGGTGGCCTCAGGAAAGGCCAGTCCCCATGCTAGTTGCTAGGGGCCCTCTCGGGATTCCTCTCCCGTCCATGCCGGTGCCTAAGACCTTGTGTGGAGACGGGGCCGGAACCTCAGGATTCCTCTCGAGTGTTGCCATGGATCTTGGGGTGCTTCTGAGTCTCCCCAGGGGAGTCAGGCCTCGTCTCGAGGGGGGCATGCACGTGCGCTTTCCTCCCGAACTGCAGCAGTAGTGTCACGCTTCCTGTCACGAGGATCAAGGGATCTGGGGCTTCCCCTCGAGGCTTTCCCACGAGGCTTTCCCACAGGGCTGTGCCACGTTCCACCTTGTGTGAGTCGATATTCGACGTGAAAGACGAGCCGGTGAAGGGAAAAGAGGTTCCTCTGGAATGGACTGAGACAACAGGGGGACTCTTGGAATGGTGGTACGACCCTGGAGTTCCTCGCGCCGTTCCTGTTGAGAGGGCCTCCTCTTGAGATCCGACGGGAACGCCGGGAACTCTTTCCCGACGAAGCAGGGAAAGGATCCCTCATCTCGAGCTACGAGGCGGAAACGGGGCTCCTCTGGATGTGGGCAGGACCCTCGTGTTTCCTCTCGAGTGGAGACGGGTATGTCGGGGAACTTCTTGATTTGCACCAAGGGTGTGAAGGACCCTTTCGAAGTTCCAGAGGTGAGGTGTGATCAGCCTCGAGACCCCTAGCGGAATTGGGCCTCATCTCGCTTGGAGGGGAGAACCTCCTGGATTTTCTCGAGTTGCGGCAGGTCTTCTCTAGGTACGACGGGGACCTCAGGGACCCGCTCTGGTGGCCTCAGAAAACGCCAGTCCCCATGCGAGTTGCTAGGGGACCTCTCGTGATTCCTCTCCCGTTCATGCTGGGGCCTCAGTCCTTGTGTGGAGTCGGGGCCGGAACCTGAGGATTTCTCTCCAGTGTTGCCATGGAACTTGGGGTGCTTCTGAGTCTCCCCAGGGGAGTCAGGCCTCGTTTCTAGTGGGGGCATGCACGTGCGCTTTCCTCCCGAACTGCAGCAGTAGTGTCACGCTTCCTGTCATGTGGATCAAGGGATCTGCGGCTTCCCCTCGAGGCTTTACCACGAGGCTTTTGCACTTGGCTGTACCACGTTCCACCTTGTGTGAGTCGATCCTCGACGTGAAAGACGAGCCGGTGAAGGGAAAAGAGGTTCCTCTGGAATGGACTGAGACAAGAGGGGGACTCTTGGAATGGTGGCACTACCCTGGAATTCCTCTCGCCATTCCTGTTGAGAGGGCCTCCTGTTGAGATGCGACGGGAACGCCGGGAACTCTTTCCCGACGAAGCAGGGAAAGGATCCCTCATCTCGAGCTACCAGGCGGAAACGGGGCTCCTCTGGATGTGGGCGGGACCCTCGTGTTTCCTCTCGAGTGGAGACGGGTATGTCGGGGAACTTCTTGATTTGCACCAAGGGTGTGAAGGACCCTTTCGAAGTTCCAGAGGTGAGGTGTGATCAGCCTCGAGACGCCTCAGCGGAAATGGGCCTCATCTCGCCTGGAGGGTAGAACCTCCTGGATTTTCTCGAGTTGCGGCAGGTCTTCTCGAGTTACGACGGGGACATCAGGGACCCGGTCTGGTGGCCTCAGGAAAGGCCAGTCCCCATGCTAGTTGCTAGGGGCCCTCTCGGGATTCCTCTCCCGTCCATGCCGGTGCCTAAGACCTTGTGTGGAGTCGGGGCCGGAACCTCAGGATTCCTCTCGAGTGTTGCCATGGATCTTGGGGTGCTTCTGAGTCTCCCCAGGGGAGTCAGGCCTCGTCTCGAGTGGGGGCATGCACGTGCGCTTTCCTCCCGAACTGCAGCAGTAGTGTCACGCTTCCTGTCACGAGGATCAAGGGATCTGGGGCTTCCCCTCGAGGCTTTCCCACGAGGCTTTCCCACAGGGCTGTGCCGCGTTCCACCTTGTGTGAGTCGATATTCGACGTGAAAGACGAGCCGGTGAAGGGAAAAGAGGTTCCTCTGGAATGGACTGAGACAACAGGGGGACTCTTGGAATGGTGGCACGACCCTGGAGTCCCTCTCGCCATTCCTGTTGAGAGGGCCTCCTCTTGGGATGCGACGGGAAGGCTGGAAACTCTTTCCCGACGAAGCAGGGAAAGGATCCCTCATCTAGAGCTACGAGGCGGAAACGGGGCTTCTCTGGATGTGGGCGGGACTCTCGTGTTTCCTCTCGAGTGGAGACGGGTATGTCGGGGAACTTCTTGATTTGCACCAAGGGTGTGGAGGACCCTTTCGAAGTTCCAGAGGTGAGGTGTGATCAGCCTAGAGACGCCTCAGCAGAAATGTGCCTCATCTCGCCTGGAGGGGAGAACCTCCTGGATTTTCTCGAGTTGCGGCAGGTTTCTCGCGTTACGACGGGGACCTCAGGGACCCGCTCTGGTGGCCTCAGGAAAGGCGAGTCCCATGTGAGTTGCTAGGGGACCTCTCGGGATTCGTCTCCCGTCCATGCCGGGGCCTCAGTCCTTGTGTGGAGTCGGGTCGTAACCTGAGGATACCTCTACAGTGTTGTCATGGATCTTGGGGTGCTTCTGAGTGTCCCCAGGGGAGTCAGGCCTCGTTTCGAATGTGGGCATGAACGTTCGCTTTCCTCCCGAGCTGAAACAGTACTGTCACGCTTCCTGTCACGTGTATCAAGAAATCTGTGGCTTTCCCTCAAGGCTGTCCCTCGAGGCTTTCCCACGAGGCTTTCCCACAGGGCTGTGCCACGTGCCACCGTGGTGTGAGTTGATCCTCGGCGTGAAAGACGAGCCGGTGAAGGGAAAAGAGGTTCCTCTGGAATGGACTGAGACATCTGGGGGACTCTTGGAATGGTGGCACGACCCTGGAGTTCCTCTCGCCGTTCTTGTTGAGAGGGCCTCCTCTTGAGATGCGACGGGAACGCCGGGAGCTCTTTCCGGATGAAGCAGGGAAAGGATCCCTCATCTCGAGCTACGAGGCGGAAACGGGGCTCCTCTGAATGTGGGCGGGACCCTCGTGTTTCCTCTCGAGTGGAGACGGGTATGTCGGGGAACTTCTTGATTTGCACCAAGGGTGTGAAGGACCCTTTCGAAGTTCCAGAGGGGAGGTGTGATCAGCCTCGAGACGCCTCAGCGGAAATGGGCCTCATCTCGCCTGGAGGGTAGAACCTCCTGGATTTCCTCGAGTTGCGGCAGGTCTTCTCGAGTTACGACGGGGACATCAGGGACCCGCTCTGGTGGCCTCAGGAAAGGCCAGTCCCCATGCGAGTTGCTAGGGGCCATCTCGGGATACCTCTCCCGTCCATGCCAGGGCCTAAGTCCTTGTGTGGAGTCGGGGCCGTAACCTGAGGATTCCTCTCGAGTGTTGCCATGGATCTTGGGGTGCTTCTGAGTCTCCCCAGGGGAGTCAGGCCTCGTCCCGCGTGGGGGCATGGATGTGCGCTTTCCTCCCGAGCTGCAGCAGTAGTGTGACGCTTCCTGTCACGTGGATCAAGGGATCTGTGGCTTCCCCTCGAGGCTTTCCCACGAGGCTTTCCCACAGGCCTGTGTAACGTGCCACCTTGTTGTGAGTCGTTCCTCGGCGAAAAAGGCGAGCCGGTGAAGGGAAAAGAGGTTCCTCTGGAATGGACTGAGACATCTGGGGGACTCTTGGAATGGTGGCACGACCCTGGAGTTCCTCTCACATTCCTGTTGAGAAGGCCTCCACGTGAGACGCGACGGGAATGCCGGGAACTCTTTCCGGATGAAGCAGGGAAAGGATCCCTCATCTCGAGCTACGAGGCGGAAACGGGTCTCTTCTGGATGTCGGCGGGACTCTCGTGTTTCCTCTCGAGTGGAGACGGGTATGTCGGGGAACTTCTTGATTTGCACCAAGGGTGTGAAGGACCCTTTCGAAGTTCCAGCGGTGAGGTGTGATCAGCCTCAAGACGCCTCAGCGGAAATGGGCCTCATCTCGCCTGGAGGGGAGAACCTCCTGGACTTTCTCGAGTTGCGGCAGGTCTTCTCGAGTTACGACGGGGACCTCAGGGACCCGCTCTGGTGGCCTCAGAAAACGCCAGTCCCCATGCGAGTTGCTAGGGGACCTCTCGTGACCTCTCCCGTTCATGCCGGGGCGTCAGTCCTTGTGTGGAGTCGGGGCCGGAACCTGAGGATTCCTCTCCAGTGTTGCCATGGATCTTGGGGTGCTTCTGAGTCTCCCCAGGGGAGTCAGGCCTCGTTTCTAGTGGGGGCATGCACGTGCGCTTTCCTCCCGTACTGCAGCAGTAGTGTCACGCTTCCTGTCATGTGGATCAAGGGATCTGCGACTTCCCCTCGAGGCTTTACCACGAGGTTTTTGCACAGGGCTGTGCCACGTTCCACCTTGTGTGAGTCGATCTTCGACGTGAAAGACGAGCCGGTGAAGGGAAAAGAGGTTCCTCTGGAATGGACTGAGACAACAGGGGGACTCTTGGAATGGTGGCACGACCCTGGAGTTCCTCTCGCCATTCCTGTTGAGAGGGCCTCCTCTTGAGATGCGACGGGAAGGCCGGGAACTCTTTCCCGACGAAGCAGGGAAAGGATCCCTCATCTCGAGCTACGAGGCGGAAACGGGGCTCCTTGGATGTGGGCGGGACCCTCGCATTTCCTCTCGAGTGGAGACGGGTATGTCGGGGAACTTCTTGATTTGCACCAAGGGTGTGAAGGACCCTTTCGAAGTTCCAGAGGTGAGGTGTGATCAGCCTCGAGATGCCTCAGCGGAAATGGGCCTCATCTCGCCTGGAGGGGAGAACCTCCTGGATTTTCTCGAGTTGTGGCAGGTCTTCTTGAGTTACGACGGGGACCTCAGGGACCCGCTCTGGTGGCCTCAGGAAAGGCCAGTCCCCATGCGAGTTGCTAGGAGACCTCTCGGGATTCCTCTCCCGTCCATGCCGGGACCTCAATCCTTGTGTGGAGTCGGGGCCGGAACATGAGGATTCCTCTCCAGTGTTGCCATGGATCTTGGGGTGCTTCTGAGTCTCCCCAGGGGAGTCAGGCCTTGTCTCGAGTGGCGGCATGCACGTGCGCTTTCCTCCCGAGCTGCAGCAGTAGTGTCACGCTTCCTGTCACGTGGATCAAGGGATCTGTGGCTTTCCCTCGAGGCTGTCCCTCGAGGCTTTCCCACGATGCTTTCCCACAGGGCTGTGCCACGTGCCACCTTGGTGTGAGTCGATCCTCGGCGTGAAAGACGAGCCGGTGAAGGGAAAAGAGGTTCCTCTGGAATGGACTGAGACATCTGGGGTGCTCTTGGAATGCTGGCACGACCATGGAGTTCCTCTCGCCGTTCCTGTTGAGAGGGCTTCCTCTTGAGATGGGACGGGAACGCCGGGAACTCTTTCCCGACGAAGCAGGGAAAGGATCCCTCATCTCGAGATAAGAGGCGGAAACGGGGCTCCTCTGGATGTGGGCGGGACCCTCGAGATTCATCTCGGGTGGAGACGGGTGTGTCGGGGAACTTCTTGATTTGCACCGCGTGTGTGAAGGACCCTTTCGAATATCCAGAAGTGAGGTGTGATCAGCCTTGAGACGCCTCAGCGGAAATGGGCCTCATCTCGCCTGCAGGGAAAACCTCCTGGATTTTCTCGAGTTGCGGCTGGTCTTCTCGAGTGACGACGGGGACCTCAGGGACCCGATCTGGTGGCCTCAGGAAAGGCCAGTCCCCATGCGAGTTGCTAGGGGGCATCTCGGGATTCCTCTCCCGTCCATGCCGGAGCATAAGACCTTGTGTGGAGTCGGGGCCGGAACCTGAGGATCCTCTCCAGTGTTGCCATGGATCTCGGGGTGCTTCTGAGTCTCCCCAGGGGAGTCAGGCCTCGTCTCGAGTGGGGGCATGCACGTCCGCTTTCCTCCCGAGCTGCAGCAATAGTGTCACGCTTCCTGTCACGGGGATCAAGGGATCTGTGGCTTTCCATCGAGGCTGTCCCTCGAGGCTTTCCCACTAGGCTTTCCCACAGGGCTGTGCCACGTTCCACCTTGGTGTGAGTCGATCCTCGGCGTGAAGACGAGCCGGTGAAGGGAAAAGAGGTTCCTCTGGAATGGTCTGAGACATCTGGGTGACTCTTGGAATGGTGGCACGACCCTGGAGTTCCTCTCGCGGTTCCTGTTGAGAGGGCCTCCACTTGAGATGCGACGGAAACGCCGGGAACTCTTTCCCGACGAAGCAGGGAAAGGATCCCTCATCTCGAGCTACGAGGCGGAAACGAGGCGCCTCTGGATGTGGGCGGGACCCTCGTGTTTCCTCTCGAGTGGAGACGGGTATGTCAGGGAACTTCTTGATTTGCACCAAGTGTGTGAAGGACCCTTTCGATGTTTCAGAGCTGAAGTGTGATCAGCCTCGAGACGCCTCAGCGGAAATGGGCCTCATCTCGCCTAGAGGGGAGAACCTCCTGGATTTCTCGAGTTGCGGCAGGTCTTCTCGAGTTACGACGGTGACCTCAGGGACCCGCTCTGGTGGCCTCAGGAAAGGCCAGTCCCCATGCGAGTTGCTAGGGGACCTCTCGGGATTCCTCTCCCGTCCATGCCGGGACCTCAATCCTTGTGTGGAGTCGGGGCCGGAACATGAGGATTCCTTTCCAGTTTGCCATGGATCTTGGGGTGCTTCTGAGTCTCCCCAGGGGAGTCAGGCCTCATCTCGACTGGGGGCATGCACGTGCGCTTTCCTCCCGAGCTGCAGCAGTACTGTCACGCTTCCTGTCACGTGGATCAAGGGATTTGTGGCTTTCCCTCGAGGCTGTCCCTCGAGGCTTTCCCACGAGGCTTTCCCAAAGGGCTGTGCCACGTGCCACCTTGGTGTGAGTCGATCCTCGGCGTGAAAGACGAGCCGGTGAAGGGAAAAGAGGTTCCTCTGGAATGGTCTGAGACATCTGGGGAGATCTTGGAATGCTGGCACGACCATGGAGTTCCTCTCGCCGTTCCTGTTGAGAGGGCCTCCTCTTGAGATGCGACGGGAACGCCGGGAAATCTTTCCCGACGAAGCAGGGAAAGGATCCCTCATCTCGAGCTACGAGGCGGAAACGGGGCTCCTCTGGATGTGGGCGGGACCCTCGAGATTCATCTCGGGTGGAGACGGGTGCGTCGGGGAACTTCTTGATTTGCACCGCGTGTGTGAAGGACCCTTTCGAATATCCAGAGGTGAGGTGTGATCAGCCTTGAGACGCCTCAGCGGAAATGGGCCTCATCTCGCCTGCAGGGAAAACCTCCTGGATTTTCTCGAGTTGCGGCAGGTCTTCTCGAGTTACGACGGGGACCTCAGGGACCCGCTCTGGTGGCCTCAGGAAAGGCCAATACCCATGCGAATTGCTAGGGGACCTCTCGGGATTCCTCTCCCGTCCATGCCGGGGCCTCAGTCCTTGTGTGGAGTTGGGGCCGAAACCTGCGGATTCCTCTCCAGTGTTGCCATGGATCTTGAGGTGCTTCTGAGTCTCCCCAGGGGAGTCAGGCCTCGTCTCGAGTGGGGGCATGCACGTGCGCTTTCCTCCCGAGCTGCAAGTGTACTGTCACTGTTCCTGGCACGTTGATCAAGGGATCTGTGTCTTTCCCTCGAGGCTGTCCCTCCTGGCTTTCCAACAGGGCTTTGCCACGTGCCACCTTGGTGTGAGTCGATTCTCGGCGTGAAAGACGAGGCGGTGAAGGGAAAAGAAGTTCCTCTGGAATGGACTGAGACATCTGGGGGACTCTTGGATTGGTGGCACGACCCTGGAGTTCCTCTCGCCGTTCCTGTTGAGAGGGCCTCCTCTTGAGATGCGACGGGCAGACCGGGAACTCTTTCCCGACGAAGCAGGGAAAGGATCCCTCATCTTGAGCTATGAGGCGGAAACGGGGCTCCTCTGGATGTGGGCGGGACCTTGTGTTTCCTCTCGATTGGGGACGGGTATGTCGGGGAACTTCTTGATTTGCACCAAAGGAGTGAAGGACCCTTTCGAAGTTCCAGAGGTGAGGTGTGATCAGCCTCGAGACGCCTCAGCGGAAATGGGCCTCATCTCGCCTGGAGGGGAGAACCGCCTGGATTTTCTCGAGTTGCGGCAGGTCTTCTCGAGTTAAGACGGGGACCTCAGGGACCCGCTCTGGTGGCCTCAGGAAAGGCCAGTCCCCATGCGAGGTGCTAGGGGCCCTCTCGGCATTCCTCTCCCGTCCATGCAGGGGCCAAAGTCCTTGTGTGGACTCGGGTCCGGAACCTGAGGATTCCTCTCCAGTGTTGCCATGGATCTTGGGGTGCTTCTGAGTCTCCCCAGGGGAGCCAGGCCTCGTCTCGAGTGGGGGTATGCACGTACGCTTTTCTCCCGATCTGCAGCAGTAGTGTCACTCTTCCTTTCACTTGGATCAAGGGATCTGTGGCTTTCCCTCGAGGCTGTCCCTCGAGGCTTTCCCACGAGGCTTTCCCACAGGGCTGTGCCACGTGCCACCTTGGTGTGTGTCGATTCTCGGCGTGAAAGGCGAGCCGGTGAAGGGAAAAGAGGTTCCTCTGGAATGGACTGAGACATCTGGGGGACTCTTGGAATGGTGGCACGACCCTGGAATTCCTCTCGCCTTTCCTGTTGAGAGGGCCTCCTCTTGAGATGCGACGGGAACGCCGGGAACTCTTTCCCGACGAAGCAGGGAAAGGATCCCTCATCTCGAGCTACGAGGCGGAAACGGGACACCTCTGGATGAGGGCGGGACCCTCGTGTTTCCTCTAGAGTGGAGACAAGTATGTCGGGGAACTTCTTGATTTGCAGCAAGGGTGTGAAGGACCCTTTCGAAGTTCCAGAGGTGAGGTGTGATCACCTCGAGACGCCTCAGCGGAAATGGGCCTCATCTCGCCTGGAGGGGAGAACCTCCTGGATTGTCTCGCGTTGCGGCAGGTCTTCTCGAGTTACGACGGGGACCTCAGGGACCCGCTCTGGTGGCCTCAGGAAAGGCCAGTCCCCATGCGAGTTGCTAGGGGACCTCTCGGGATTCCTCCCCCGTCCATGCCGGGGCCTAAAACCTTGTGTGGAGTCGGGGCAGGAACCTGAGGATTCCTCTCCAGTGCTGCCATGGATCTTGGGGTGCTTCTGAGTCTCCCCAGGGGCGTCAGGCCTCGTCTCGAGTGGGGGCATGCAGGTGCGCTTTCCTCCCGAGCTGCAGCCGTAGTGTCACGCTTCCTGTCACGTGGATCAAGGGATCTGTGGCTTTCCCTCGAGGCTTTCCCTCGAGGTTTTCCCACGAGGCTTTCCCACAGGGCTGTGCCACGTGCCACCTTGTTGTGTGTCGATTCTCGGCGTGAAAGGCGAACCGGTGAAGGGAAAAGAGGTTCCTCTGGAATGGACTGAGACATCTGGTGGACTCTTGGAATCGTGGCAGGACTCTGGAGTTCCTCTCACCGTTCCTGTTGAGAGGGCCTCCTCTTGAGATGCGACGGGAAGGCCGGGAACTCTTGCCCGATGAAGCAGGGAAAGGATCCCTCATCTCGAGCTACGAAGCGGAAGCGTGGCTCCTCTGGATGTGGGCAGGACACTCGTGGTTCCTCTCGGTGGAGACGGGTATGTCGGGGATCTTCTTGATTTGCACCAAGGGTGTGAAGGACCCTTTCGAAGTTCCAGAGGTGAGGTGTGATCAGCCTCGAGACGCCTCAGCGGAAATGGGCCTCATCTCGCCTGGAGGGGAGAACCTCCTGGATTTTCTCGAGTTGCGGCAGGTCTTCTCGAGTTACGACGGGGACCTCAGGGACCCACTCTGGTGACCTCAGGAAAAGCCTGTCCCCATGCGAGTTGCTAGCGGCCATCTCGGGATTCCTCTTCCGTCCATGCTGGGGCCTAAGACCTTGTGTAGAGTCGGGGCCGGAACCTGAGGATTCCTCTCCAGTGTTCCCATGGATCTTGGGGTGCTTCTGAGTCTCCCCAGGGGAGTCAGGCCTCGTCTCGAGTGGGGGCATGCACGTGCGCTTTCCTCCCGAGCTGCAGCAGTAGTGTCACGCTTCCTGTCACGTGGATCAAGGGATCTGTGGTTTCCCTCGAGGCTTTCTCTCGAGGCTTTCCCACGAGGCTTTCCCCCAGGGCTGTGCCACGTGCCACCTTGTTTGGAGTCGATCCTCGGCGTGAAAGACGAGCCGGTGAAGGGAAAAGAGGTTCCTCTGGAATGGACTGAGACATCTGGGGGACTCTTGGAATGGTGGCACGACCCTGGAGTTCCTCTCGCCGTTCTTGTTGAGAGGGCCTCCGCTTGAGATGCGACGGGAACGCCTGGAACGCTTTCCCGACGAAGCAGGCAAAGGATCCCTCATCTCGAGCTACCAGGCGTAAACGGGGCTCCTCTGGATGTGGGCGGGACCCTCGTGTTTCCTCTCGAGTGGAGACGGGTATGTCGGGGGACTTCTTGATTTGCACCAAGGGTCTGAAGGACCCTTTCGAAGTTCCAGCGGCGAGGTGTGATCAGCCTCGAGACGCCTCAGCGGAAATGGGCCTCATCTCGCCTGGAGGGGAGAACCTCCTGGATTTTCTCGAGTTGCGGCAGGTCTTCTCGAGTTACCACGGGGACCTCAGGGACCCGCTCTGGTGGCCTCAGGAAAGGATGGTCTCTGTGCGAATTGCTTGGGACCCTCTCGGGAATCCTCTCCCGTCCATGCCGGGGCCTAAAACCTTGTGTGGAGTCGGGGCCGGAAACTGAGGATTCCTCTCCACTGCTGCCATGGATCTTGGGGTGCTTCTGAGTCTCCCCAGGGGCGTCAGGCCTCGTCTCGAGTGGGGACATGCACGTGCGCTTTCCTCCCGAGCTGCAGCAGTAGAGTCACGCTTCCTGTCACGTGGATCAAGGGATCTGTGGTTTCCCACGAGGCTTTCTCTCGAGGCTTTCCCACGAGGCTTTCCCACAGGGCTGTGCCACGTGCCACCTTGTTGGGAGTCGATCCTCGGCGTGAAAGACGAACCGGTGAAGGGAAAAGAGGTTCCTCTGTAATGGACTGAGACATATGGGGGACTCTTGGAATGGTGGCACGAACCTGGAGTTCCTCTCGCCGTTCCTGTTGAGAGGGCCTCCTCTTGAGATGCGACGGGAAGGCCGGGAACTCTTTCCCGACGAAGCAGGGAAAGGATCCCTCATCTCGAGCTAAGAGGCGGAAACGGGGCTCCTCTGGATGTGGGCGGGACACTCGTGTTTCCTCTCGAGTGGAGACGGGTATGTCGGGGAACTTCTTGATTTGCACCAAGGGTGTGAAGGACCCTTTCGAAGTTCCAGAGGTGAGGTGTGATCAGCCTCGAGACGCCTCAGTGGAAATGGGCCTCATCTCGCCTGGGCGAGAACCTCCTGGATTTTCTCGAGTTGCAGCAGGGCTTCTCGAGTTACGACGGGGACCTCAGGGACCCGCTCTGGTGGCCTCAGGAAAGGCCAGTCGCCATGCGAGTTGTTAGGGGCCAACTCGGGATTCCTCTCCCGTCCTGCCGGGGCCTCAGTCCTTGTGTGGAGTCGGGGCCGGTACCTGAGGATTCCTCTCCAGTGTTGCCATGGATCTTGGGGTGCGTCTGAGTCTCCCCAGTGGAGTCAGGCCTCGTCTCGAGTGGGGGCATGCACGTGCGCTTTCCTCCCGAGCTGCAGCAGTAGTGTCACGCTTCCTGTCACGTGGATCAAGGGATCTGTGGTTTCCCTCGAGGCTTTCGCTCGAGGCATTCCCACGAGTCTTTCCCACAGGGCTGTGCCACGTGCCACCTTGTTGTGAGTCGATCCTCGGCGTGAAAGACGAGCCCGTGAAAGCAAAAGAGGTTCCTCTGGAATGGACTGAGACATCTGGGGGACTCTTGGAATGGTGGCACGACCCTGGAGATCCTCTCGCCGTTCCTGTTCAGAGGGCAACCTCTTGAGATGCGACGGGAACGCTGGGAACTCTTTCCCGACGAAGCAGGGAAAGGATCCCTCATCTCGAGTTATGAGGCGGAAACGGGGCTCCTCTGGATGTGGGCGGGACCCTCGTGTTTCCTCTCGAGTGGAGACGGGTATGTCGGGGAACTTCTTGATTTGCACCAAGGGTGTGAAGGACCCTTTCGAAGTTCCAGAGGTGAGGTGTGATCAGCCTCGAGACGCCTCAGCGGAAATGGGCCTCATCTCGCCTGGAGGGGAGAACCTCCTGGATTTTCTCGAGTTGCAGCAGGGCTTCTCGAGTTACGACGGGGACCTCAGGGACCCGCTCTGGTGGCCTCACGCAAGGCCAGTCCCCATGCGAGCTGCTAGGGGACCTCGCTGGATTCCTCTCCGTCCATGCGGGGGCCTCAGTCCTTGTTGGAGTCGGGACCGGAACCTGAGGATTCCTCTCTAGTGTTGCCATGGATCTTGGGGTGCTTCTGAGTCTCCCCAGGGGAGTCAGGCCTCGTCTCGAGTGGGGGCATGCACGTGCGCTTTCCCCCCGAGCTGCAGTAGTAGTGTCACGCTTCCTGTCACGTGGATCAAGGGATCTGTGGTTTCCCTCGAGGCTGTCCCTCGAGGCTTTCCCACGAGGCTTTCCCACAGGGCTGTGCCACGTGCCACCTTGGTGTGAGTCGATCCTCGGCGTGAAATACGAGCCGGTGAAGGGAAAAGAGGTTCCGCTGGAATGGACTGAGACATCTGGGGTACTCTTGGAATGGTGGCACGACCCTGGAGTTCCTCTCGCCGTTCCTGTTGAGAGGGCCTCCTCTTGAGATGCGACGGGAACGCTGGGAACTCTTTCCCGACGAAGCAGGCAAAGGATCCCTCATCTCGAGCAACGAGGCGGAAACGGGTCTCCTCTAGATGTGGGCGGGACCCTCGCATTTCCTCTCGAGTGGAGACGGGTATGTCGGGGAACCTCTTAATTTGCACCAAGGGTTTGAAGGACCCTTTCGAAGTTCCAGAGTTGAGGTGTGATCAGCCTCGAGACGCCTCAGCGGAAATGGGCCTCATCTCGCCTGGAGGGGAGAACCTGCTGGATTTTCTCGAGTTGCGGCAGGTCTTCTCGAGTTACGACGGGGACCTCAGGGACCCGCTCTGGTGGCCTCAGGAAAGGCCAGTCGCCATGCGAGTTGTTAGGGGCCAACTCGGGATTCCTCTCCCGTCCTGCCGGGGCCTCAGTCCTTGTGTGGAGTCGGGGCCGGTACCTGAGGATTCCTCTCCAGTGTTGCCATGGATCTTGGGGTGCGTCTGAGTCTCCCCAGTGGAGTCAGGCCTCGTCTCGAGTGGGGGCATGCACGTGCGCTTTCCTCCCGAGCTGCAGCAGTAGTGTCACGCTTCCTGTCACGTGGATCAAGGGATCTGTGGTTTCCCTCGAGGCTTTCGCTCGAGGCATTCCCACGAGTCTTTCCCACAGGGCTGTGCCACGTGCCACCTTGTTGTGAGTCGATCCTCGGCGTGAAAGACGAGCCCGTGAAAGCAAAAGAGGTTCCTCTGGAATGGACTGAGACATCTGGGGGACTCTTGGAATGGTGGCACGACCCTGGAGATCCTCTCGCCGTTCCTGTTCAGAGGGCAACCTCTTGAGATGCGACGGGAACGCTGGGAACTCTTTCCCGACGAAGCAGGGAAAGGATCCCTCATCTCGAGTTATGAGGCGGAAACGGGGCTCCTCTGGATGTGGGCGGGACCCTCGTGTTTCCTCTCGAGTGGAGACGGGTATGTCGGGGAACTTCTTGATTTGCACCAAGGGTGTGAAGGACCCTTTCGAAGTTCCAGAGGTGAGGTGTGATCAGCCTCGAGACGCCTCAGCGGAAATGGGCCTCATCTCGCCTGGAGGGGAGAACCTCCTGGATTTTCTCGAGTTGCAGCCGGTTTTCTCGAGTTACGACGGGGACATCAGGGACCCGCTCTGGTGGCCTCAGGAAGGCCAGTCCCCATACGAGCTGCTAGGGGATCTCGCGGGATTCCTCTCCCGTCCATGCGGGGGCCTCAGTCCTTGTTGTTGTCGGGACCGGAACCTGAGGATTCCTCTCTAGTGTTGCCATGGATCTTGGGGTGCTTCTGAGTCTCCGCAGGGGAGTCAGGCCTCGTCTCGAGTGGGGGCATGCACGTGCGCTTTCCCCCCGAGCTGCAGTAGTAGTGTCACGCTTCCTGTCACGTGGATCAAGGGATCTGTGGTTTCCCTCGAGGCTGTCCCTCGAGGCTTTCCCACGAGGCTTTCCCACAGGGCTGTGCCACGTGCCACCTTGGTGTGAGTCGATCCTCGGCGTGAAATACGAGCCGGTGAAGGGAAAAGAGGTTCCGCTGGAATGGACTGAGACATCTGGGGTACTCTTGGAATGGTGGCACGACCCTGGAGTTCCTCTCGCCGTTCCTGTTGAGAGGGCCTCCTCTTGAGATGCGACGGGAACGCTGGGAACTCTTTCCCGACGAAGCAGGCAAAGGATCCCTCATCTCGAGCAACGAGGCGGAAACGGGTCTCCTCTAGATGTGGGCGGGACCCTCGCATTTCCTCTCGAGTGGAGACGGGTATGTCGGGGAACCTCTTAATTTGCACCAAGGGTTTGAAGGACCCTTTCGAAGTTCCAGAGTTGAGGTGTGATCAGCCTCGAGACGCCTCAGCGGAAATGGGCCTCATCTCGCCTGGAGGGGAGAACCTGCTGGATTTTCTCGAGTTGCGGCAGGTCTTCTCGAGTTACGACGGGGACCTCAGGGACCCGCTCTGGTGGCCTCAGGAAAGGCCAGTCGCCATGCGAGTTGTTAGGGGCCAACTCGGGATTCCTCTCCCGTCCTGCCGGGGCCTCAGTCCTTGTGTGGAGTCGGGGCCGGTACCTGAGGATTCCTCTCCAGTGTTGCCATGGATCTTGGGGTGCGTCTGAGTCTCCCCAGTGGAGTCAGGCCTCGTCTCGAGTGGGGGCATGCACGTGCGCTTTCCTCCCGAGCTGCAGCAGTAGTGTCACGCTTCCTGTCACGTGGATCAAGGGATCTGTGGTTTCCCTCGAGGCTTTCGCTCGAGGCATTCCCACGAGTCTTTCCCACAGGGCTGTGCCACGTGCCACCTTGTTGTGAGTCGATCCTCGGCGTGAAAGACGAGCCCGTGAAAGCAAAAGAGGTTCCTCTGGAATGGACTGAGACATCTGGGGGACTCTTGGAATGGTGGCACGACCCTGGAGATCCTCTCGCCGTTCCTGTTCAGAGGGCAACCTCTTGAGATGCGACGGGAACGCTGGGAACTCTTTCCCGACGAAGCAGGGAAAGGATCCCTCATCTCGAGTTATGAGGCGGAAACGGGGCTCCTCTGGATGTGGGCGGGACCCTCGTGTTTCCTCTCGAGTGGAGACGGGTATGTCGGGGAACTTCTTGATTTGCACCAAGGGTGTGAAGGACCCTTTCGAAGTTCCAGAGGTGAGGTGTGATCAGCCTCGAGACGCCTCAGCGGAAATGGGCCTCATCTCGCCTGGAGGGGAGAACCTCCTGGATTTTCTCGAGTTGCAGCCGGTTTTCTCGAGTTACGACGGGGACATCAGGGACCCGCTCTGGTGGCCTCAGGAAGGCCAGTCCCCATACGAGCTGCTAGGGGATCTCGCGGGATTCCTCTCCCGTCCATGCGGGGGCCTCAGTCCTTGTTGTTGTCGGGACCGGAACCTGAGGATTCCTCTCTAGTGTTGCCATGGATCTTGGGGTGCTTCTGAGTCTCCGCAGGGGAGTCAGGCCTCGTCTCGAGTGGGGGCATGCACGTGCGCTTTCCTCCCGAGCTGCAGTAGTAGTGTCACGCTTCCTGTCACGTGGATCAAGGGATCTGTGGTTTCCCTCGAGGCTGTCCCTCGAGGCTTTCACACGAGGCTTTCCCACAGGGCTGTGCCACGTGCCACCTTGGTGTGAGTCGATCCTCGGCGTGAAAGACGAGCCGGTGAAGGGAAAAGAGGTTCCTCTGGAATGGACTGAGACATCTGGGGGACTCTTGGAATGGTGGCACGACCCTGGAGTTCCTCTCGCCGTTCCTGTTGAGAGGGCCTCCTCTTGAGATGCGACGGGAACGCTGGGAACTCTTTCCCGACGAAGCAGGCAAAGGATCCCTCATCTCGAGCAACGAGGCGGAAACGGGGCTCCTCTGGATGTGGGCCGGACACTCGTGTTTCCTCTCGAGTGGAGACGGGTATGTCGGGGAACTTCTTGATTTGCACCAAGGGTGTGAAGGACCCTTTCGAAGTTCCAGAGGTGAGGTGTGATCAGCCTCGAGGCGCCTCAGTGGAAATGGGCCTCATCTCGCCTGGAGGGGAGAACCTCCTGGATTTTCTCGAGTTGCAGCAGGGCTTCTCGAGTTACGACGGGGACCTCAGGGACCCGCTCTGGTGGCCTCAGGCAAGGCCAGTCCCCATGCGAGCTACTAGGGGACCTCGCTGGATTGCTCTCCGTCCATGCGGGGGCCTCAGTCCTTGTTGGAGTCGGGACCGGAACCTGAGGATTCCTCTCCAGTGTTGCCATGGATCTTGGGGTGCTTCTGAGTCGACCCAGGGGAGTCAGGTCTCGTCACGAGTGGGGGCATGCACGTGCGCTTTCCTCCCGAGCTGCAGCAGTAGTGTCACGCTTCCTTTCACGTGGATCAAGGGATCTGTGGTTTCCCTCGAGGCTGTCCCTCGAGGCTTTCCCACGAGGCTTTCCCACAGGGCTGTGCCACGTGCCACCTTGGTGTGAGTCGATCCTCGGCGTGAAAGACGAGCCGGTGAAGGGAAAAGCGGTTCCTCTGGAATGGACTGAGACATCTGGGGGACTCTTGGAATGGTGGCACGACCCTGGAGTTCCTCTCGCCGTTCCTGTTGAGAGGGCCTCCTCTTGAGATGCGACGGGAACGCTGGGAACTCTTTCCCGACGAAGCAGGCAAAGGATCCCTCATCTCGAGCAACGAGGCGGAAAGGGGGCTCCTCTGGATGTGGGCGGGACCCTCGTGCTTCCTCTCGAGTGGAGACGGGTATGTTGGGGAACTTCTTGATTTGCACCAAGGGTGTGAAGGACCCTTTCGAAGTTCCAGAGGTGAGGTGTGATCAGCCTCGAGACGCCTCAGCGGAAATGGGCCTCATCTCGCCTGGAGGGGAGAACCTCCTGGATTTTCTCGAGTTGCAGCAGGGCTTCTCGAGTTACGACGGGGACCTCAGGGACCCGCTCTGGTGGCCTCAGGCAAGGCCAGTCCCCATGCGAGCTGCTAGGGGACCTCGCTGGATTCCTCTCCGTCCATGCGGAGGCCTCAGTCCTTGTTGGAGTCGGGACCGGAACCTGAGGATTCCTCTCTAGTGTTGCCATGGATCTTGGGGTGCTTCTGAGTCTCCGCAGGGGAGTCAGGCCTCGTCTCGAGTGGGGGCATGCACGTGCGCTTTCCTCCCGAGCTGCAGTAGTAGTGTCACGCTTCCTGTCACGTGGATCAAGGGATCTGTGGTTTCCCTCGAGGCTGTCCCTCGAGGCTTTCCCACGAGGCTTTCCCACAGGGCTGTGCCACGTGCCACCTTGGTGTGAGTCGATCCTCGGCGTGAAAGACGAGCCGGTGAAGGGAAAAGAGGTTCCTCTGGAATGGACTGAGACATCTGGGGGACTCTTGGAATGGTGGCACGACCCTGGAGTTCCTCTCGCCGTTCCTGTTGAGAGGGCCTCCTCTTGAGATGCGACGGGAACGCTGGGAACTCTTTCCCGACGAATAAGGCAAAGGATCCCTCATCTCGAGCAACGAGGCGGAAACGGGGCTCCTCTGGATGTGGGCGGGACCCTCGTGTTTCCTCTCGAGTGGAGACGGGTATGTCGGGGAACTTCTTGATTTGCACCAAGGGTGTGAAGGACCCTTTCGAAGTTCCAGAGGCGAGGTGTGATCAGCCTCGAGACGCCTCAGCGGAAATGGGCCTCATCTCGCCTGGAGGGGAGAACCTCCTGGATTTTCTCGAGTTGCGGCAGGTCTTCTCGAGTTACGACGGGGACCTCAGGGACCCGCTCTGGTGGCCTCAGGAAAGGCGAGTCCCCATGCGAGTTGCTAGGGGCCATCTCGGGATTCCCCTCCCGTCCATGCCGGCGCCTAAGACCTTGTGTGGAGTCGGGGCCAGAACCTGAGGATTCCTCTCCAAAATTGCCATGGATCTTGGGGTGCTTCTGAGTCTCCCCAGGGGAGTCAGGCCTCGTCTCGTGTGGGGGCATGCACGTGCGCTTTCCTCCAGAGCTGCAGCAGTAGAGTCACGCTTCCTGTCACGTGGATCAAGGGATCTGTGGTTTCCCACGAGGCTTTCTCTCGAGGCTTTCCCACGAGGCTTTCCCACAGGGCTGTGCCACGTGCCACCTTGTTGGGAGTCGATCCTCGGCGTGAAAGACGAACCGGTGAAGGGAAAAGAGGTTCCTCTGGAATGGACTGAGACATCTGGGGGACTCTTGGAATGGTGGCACGACCCTGGAGTTCCTCTCGCCGTTCCTGTTGAGAGGGCCTCCTCTTCAGATGCGACGGGAAGGCCGGGAACTCTTTCCCGACGAAGCAGGGAAAGGATCCCTCATCTCGAGCTACGAGGCGGAAACGGGTCTCCTCTGGATGTGGGCGGGACCCTCGTGTTTCCTCTCGAGTGGAGACGGGTATGTCGGGGAACTTCTTGATTTGCACCAAGGGTGTGAAGGACCCTTTCGAAGTTCCAGAGGTGAGGTGTGATCTGCCTCGAGACGCCTCAGCGGAAATGGGCCTCATCTCGCCTGGAGGGGAGAACCTCCTGGATTTTCTCGAGTTGCGGCAGGTCTTCTCGAGTTACGACGGGGACCTCAGGGACCCGCTCTGGTGGCCTCAGGAAAGGCCAGTCCCCATTCGAGTTGCTAGGGGCCATCTCGGGATTCCCCTCCCGTCCATGCCGGGGCCTAAGACCTTGTGTGGAGTCGGGGCCAGAACCTGAGGATTCCTCTCCAGTGTTGCCATGGATCTTGGGGTGCTTCTGAGTCTACCCAGGGGAGTCAGGCCTCGTCTCGAGTGGGGGCATGCACGTGCGCTTTCCTCCCGAGCTGCAGCAGTAGTGTCACGCTTTCTGTCACGTGGATCAAGGGATCTGCGGCTTTCCCTCGAGGCTTTGCCACGAGGCTTTCCCACAGGGCTGTGCCACGTGCCACATTGGTGTGAGTCGATCCTCGGCGTGAAAGACAAGCCGGTGAAGGCAAAAGACGTTCCTCTGGAATGGACTGAGACATCTGGGGGACTCTTGGAATGGTGGCACGACCCTGGAGTTCCTCTCGCCGTTCCTGTTGAGAGGGCCTCCTCTTGAGATGCAACGGGAAGGCCGGGAACTCTTTCCCGACGAATTAGGGAAAGGATCCCTCATCTCGATCAACGAGGCGAAAACGGGGCTCCTCTGGATGTGGGCGGGAACCTCGTGTTTCCTCTCGAGTGGAGACGGGTATGTCGGGGAACCTCTTGATTTGCACCAAGGGTTTGAAGGACCGTTTCGAAGTTCCAGAGGTGAGGTGTGATCAGCCTCGAGACGCCTCAGCGGAAATGGGCCTCATCTCGCCTGGAAGGGAGAACCTGCTGGATTTTCTCGAGTTGCGGCTGGTCTTCTCGAGTTACGACGGGGACCTCAGGGACCCGCTCTGGTGGCCTCAGGAAAGGCCAGTCGCCATGCGAGTTGTTAGGGGCCATCTCGGGATTCCTCTCCCGTCCTGCCGGGGCCTCAGTCCTTGTGTGGAGTCGGGGCCGGTACCTGAGGATTCCTCTCCAGTGTTGCCATGGATCTTGGGGTGCTTCTGAGTCTCCCCAGGGGATTCAGGCCTCGTTTCGACTGGGGGCATGCACGTGCGCTTTCCTCCCGAGCTGCAGCAGTAGTGTTACGCTTCCTGTCACGTGGATCAAGGGATCTGTGGTTTCCCTCGAGGCTTTCGCTCGAGGCTTTCCCACGAGGCTTTCCCACAGGGCTGTGCCACGTGCCACCTTGGTGTGAGTCGATCCTCGGCGTGATAGACAAGCCGGTGAAGGGAAAACAGGTTCCTCTGGAATGGACTGAGACATCTGGGGGACTCTTGGAATGGTGGCACGACCCTGGAGATCCTCTCGCCGTTACTGTTCAGAGGGCAACCTCTTGAGATGCGACGGGAACGCTGGGAACTCTTTCCCGACGAAGCAGGGAAAGGATCCCTCATCTCGAGCTATGAGGCGGAAACGGGGCTCCTCTGGATGTGGGCGGGACCCTCGTGTTTCCTCTCGAGTGGAGACGGGTATGTCGGGGAACTTCTTGATTTGCACCAAGGGTGTGAAGGACCCTTTCGAAGTTCCAGAGGTGAGGTGTGATCATCCTCGAGACGCCTCAGCGGAAATGGGCCTCATCTCGCCTGGAGGGGAGAACCTCCTGGATTTTCTCGAGTTGCAGCCGGTCTTCTCCAGTTACGACGGGGACCTCAGGGACCCGCTCTGGTGGCCTCAGGAAGGCCAGTCCCCATACGAGCTGCTAGGGGACCTCGCGGGATTCCTCTCCCGTCCATGCGGGGGCCTCAGTCCTTGTTGGTGTCGGGACCGGAACCTGAGGATTCCTCTCTAGTGTTGCCATGGATCTTGGGGTGCTTCTGAGTCGACCCAGGGGAGTCAGGTCTCGTCTCGAGTGGGGGCATGCACGTGCGCTTTCCTCCCGAGCTTCAGCAGTAGTGTCTTGCTTCCTGTCACGTGGATCAAGGGATCTGTGGTTTCCCTCGAGGCTGTCCCTCGAGGCTTTCCCACGAGGCTTTCCCACAGGGCTGTGCCACGTGCCAACTTGGTGTGAGTCGATCCTCGGCGTGAAAGACGAGCCGGTGAAGGGAAAAGAGGTTCCTCTGGAATGGACTGAGACATCTGGGGGACTCTTGGAATGGTGGCACGACCCTGGAGTTCCTCTCGCCGTTCCTGTTGAGAGGGCCTCCTCTTGAGATGCGACGGGAACCCTGGGAACTCTTTCCCGACGAAGCAGGCAAAGGATCCCTCATCTCGAGCAACGAGGCGGAAACGGGGCTCCTCTGGATTTGGGCGGGACCCTCGTGTTTCCTCTCGAGTGGAGACGGGTATGTCGGGGAACTTCTTGATTTGCACCAAGGGTGTGAAGGACCCTTTCGAAGTTCCAGAGGTGAGGTGTGATCAGCCTCGAGACGCCTCAGCGGAAATGGGCCTCATCTCGCCTGGAGGGGAGAACCTCCTGGATTTTCTCGAGTTGTGGCAGGTCTTCTCGAGTTACGTCGGGGATCTCAGGGACCCGCTCTGGTGGCCTCAGGAAGGGCCAGTCCCCATTCGAGTTGCTAGGGGTCATCTTGGGATTCCTCTCCCGTCCATGCCGGGGCCTAAGACCTTGTGTGGAGTCGGGGCCGGAATCTGAGGATTCCTCTCCAGTGTTGCCATGGATCTTGGGGTGCTTCTGAGTCTCCCCAGGGGTGTCAGGCCTCGTCTCGATTGTGGGCACGCACGTGCGCTTACCACCCGAGCTGCAGCAGTAGTGTCACGCTTCCTGTCACGTGGATCAAGGGATCTGTGGCTTTCCCTCGAGGCTTTCCCTCGAGGCTTTCCCACGAGGCTTTCCCACAGGGCTGTGCCACGTGCCACCTTGGTGTGAGTCGATCCTCGGCGTGAAAGACGAGCCGGTGAAGGGAAAAGAGGTTCCTCTGGAATGGACTGAGACATCTGGGGGACTCTTGGAATGGTGGCACGACCCTGGAGTTCCTCTCGCCGTTCCTGTTGAGAGGGCCTCCTCTTGAGATGCGACGGGAACGCCGGGAACTCTTTCCCGACGAAGCAGGGAAAGGATCTCTCATCTCGAGCTACGAGGCGGAAACGGGGCTCCTCTGGATGTGGGCGGGACCCTCGTGTTTCCTCTCGAGTGGAGACGTGTATGTCGTTGAACTTCTTGATTTGCACCAAGGGTGTGACGGACCCTTTCGAAGTTCGAGGTTTGAGGTGTGATCAGCCTCGAGACGCCTCAGAGGAAATGGGCCTCATCTCGCCTGGAGGGGAGAACCTCCTGGATTTTCTCAAGTTGCGGCAGGTCTTCTCGAGTTACGACGGGGACCTCAGGGACCCGCTCTGGTGGCCTCAGGAAGGGCCAGTCCCCATGCGAGCTGCTAGGGGACCTTTCGGGACTCCTCTCCCGTCCATGCCGTGGCCTCAGTCCTTGTGTGGATTCGGGGCCGGAACCTGAGGATTCCTCTCCAGTGTTGCCATGGATCTTGGGGTGCTTCTGAGTCTCCCCAGGGGAGTCAGGCTTCGTCTCGAGTGGGGGCATGCACGTGCGCTTTCCTCCCGAGCTGCAGCAGTAGTGTCACGCTTCCTGTCACGTGGATCAAGGGATCTGTGGTTCCCCTCGAGGCTGTCCCTCGAGGCTTTCCCACGAGCCTTTCACACAGGGCTGTGCTACGTGCCACCTTGGTGTGAGTCGATCCTCGGCGTGAAAGACGAGCCGGTGAAGGGAAAAGAGGTTCCTCTGGAATGGACTGAGACATCTGGGGGACTCTTGGAATGGTGGCACGACCCTGGAGTTCCTCTCGCCGTTCCTGTTGAGAGGGCCTCCTCTTGAGATGCGACGGGAACGCCGGGAACTCTTTCCCGACGAAGCAGGGAAAGGATCCCTCATCTCGAGGTACGAGGCGGAAACGGGGCTCCTCTGGATGCGGGCGGGACCCTCGTGTATCCTCTCCAGTGGAGACGGGTATGTCGGGGAACTTCTTGATTTGCACCAAGGATGTGAAGGACCCTTTCGAAGTTCCAGAGTTGAGGTGTGATTAGCCTCGAGACGCCTCAGCGGAAATGGGCCTCATCTCGCCTGGAGGGGAGAACCTCCTGGATTTTCTCGAGTTGCAGCAGGTCTTCTCGAGTTACGACGGGGACCCCAGGGACCCGCTCTGGTGGCCTCAGGAAAGGCCAGTCCCCATGCGAGTTGCTAGGGGCCATCTCGGGATTCCTCTCCCGTCCATGCCGGGGCCTAAGTCCTTGTGTGGAGTCGGGGCCAGAACCTTAGCATTCCTCTCCAGTGTTGCCATGGATCTTGGGGTGCTTCTGAGTCTCCCCAGGGGAGTCAGGCCTCGTCTCGAGTGGGGGCATGCACGTGCGCTTTCCTCCCGAGCTACAGCAGTAGTGTCACACTTCCTGTCACGTGGATCAAGGGATCTGTGGTTTCCCGCGAGGCTTTCTCTCGAGACTTTCCCACGAGGCTTTCCCACAGGGCTGTGCCACGTGCCACCTTGTTGGGAGTCGATCCTCGGCGTGAAAGATGAACCGGTGAAGGGAAAAGAGGTTCCTCTGGAATGGACTGAGACATCTGGGGGACTCTTGGAATGGTGGCACGACCCTGGAGTTCCTCTCGCCGTTCCTGTTGAGAGGGCCTCCTCTTGAGATGCGACGGATCGCCGGGAACTCTTTCCCGAAGAAGCAGGGAAAGGATCTCTCATCTCGAGCTACGAGGCCGAAACGGGGCTCCTCTGGATGTGGGCGGGACCCTCGTGTTTCCTCTCGAGTGGAGACGGGTATGTCGGGGAACTTCTTGATTTGCACCAAGGGTGTGAAGGACCCTTTCGAAGGTCCAGATATGAGGTGTGATTCGCCTCGAGACGCCTCATCGGAAATGGGCCTCATCTCTCCTGGAGGGGAGAACCTCCTGGATTTTCTCGAGTTGCGGCAGGTCTTCTCGAGTTACGACGGGGGCCTCTGGGACCCGCTCTGGTGGCCTCAGGAAAGGCTAGTCCCCATGCGAGCTGCTAGGGGACCTCTCGGGATTCCTCTCCCATCCATGCCGGGGCCTCAGTCCTTGTGTGGAGTCGGGGCCGGAACCTGAGGATTCCTCTCCAGTGTTGCCATGGATCTTGGGGTGCTTCTGAGTCTCCCCAGGGGAGTCAGGCCTCGTCTCGAGTGGGGGCATGCACGTGCGCTTTCCTCCCGAGCTGCAGCAGTAGTGTCACGCATCCTGTCACGTGGATCAAGGGATCTGTGGTTTCCCTCGAGGCTTTCGCTCGAGGCTGTCCCTCGAGGCTTTCCCACAGTCCTGTGACACGTGCCACCTTGGTGTGAGTCGATCCTCGGCATGAAAGACGAGCCGGTGAAGGGAAAAGAGGTTCCTCTGGTATGGACTGAGACATCTGGGGGACTCTTGGAATGGTGGCACGTCCCTGGAGTTCCTCTCGCTGTTCCTGTTGAGAGGGCCTCCTTTTGAGATGTGACGGGAACGCTGGGAACTCGTTTCCGAAGAAGCAGGGAAAGCATCCCTCATCTCGAGCTATGAGGCGGAAACGGAGCTCCTTTGGATGTGGGCGGGACCCTCGTGTTTCCTCTCCAGTGGAGACGGGTATGCCGGGGAACTTCTTGATTTGCACCAAGGGTGTGAAGGACCCTTTCGAAATTCCAGAGGTGAGGTGTTCTTAACCTCGAGACGCCTCAGCGGAAATGGGCCTCAACTCGCCTGGAGGGGAGATCCTCCTGGATTTTCACGAGATGCGGCATGTCTTCTCGAGTTACGATGGGGACCTCAGGGACCCGCTCTTGTGGCCTCAGGAAAGGCCAGTCCCCATGCGAGTTCCTAGGGGCCATCTCGGGATTCCTCTCCCATCGATGCCCGGGCCTAAGACCTTGTGTGGATTCGGGGCCAGAACCTGAGGATTCCTCTCAAGTGTTGACATGGATCTTTGGGTACTTCTGAGTCTCCCCAGGGGACTCAGGCCTGGCCTCGAGTTGGGGCATGAACGTGCGCTTTCCTCCCGAGCTGCAGCAGTAGTGTCACGCTTCCTGTCAAGTGGATCAGGGATCTGCGATTCTCCCTCGATGCTTTCCCTTGAGGCTTTCCCACAGGGCTGTGCCACGTGCCACGTTGGCGTGATTCCATCCTCGGCGTCAAAGAGGAGACGGTGAAGGGAAAACAGTTTCCTCTGGAATGGACTGAGACATCTGGGGGACTCTTGGAATGGTGTCACGACCCTGGAGTTCCTCTCGCCGTTCCTGTTGAGAGGGCCTCCCCTTGAGATGCAACGGGAACGCCGGGAACTCTTTCCCGACAAAGCAGGGAAAGGATCCCTCATCTCGAGCTACGAGGCGTAAACGGGGCTACTCTGGATGTGGGCGGGACCCTCGTGTTTCCTCTCGAGTGGAGACGGGTATGTCGGGGAACTTCTTGATTTGCACCAAGGATGTGAAGGACCCTTTCGAAGTTCCAGAGGGGAGGTGTGATCAGCCTCGAGACGCCTCAGCGGAAATGGGCCTCATCTCGCCTGGAGGGGAGAACCTCCTGGATTTTCTCGAGTGGCAGGTCTTCTCGAGTTACGACGGGGACCTCAGGGACCCGCTCTGGTGGCCTCAGGAAAGGCCAGTCCCCATGCGAGTTGCTAGGGGCCATCTCGGGATTCCCCTCCCGTCCATGCCGGGGCCTAAGCCCTTGTGTGGAGTCAGGGCCAGAACCTGAGGATTCCTCTCCAAAATTGCCATGGAACTTGGGGTGCTTCTGAGTGTCCCCAGGGGAGTCAGGCCTCGTCTCGTGTGGGGGCATGCACGTGCGCTTTCCTCCCGAGCTGCAGCAGTAGAGTCACGCTTCCTGTCACGTGGATCAAGGGATCTGTGGCTTTCCCTCGAGGCTTTCGCTCGAGGCTTTCCCACGAGGCTTTCCCACAGGGATGTGCCACGTGCCACCTTGGTGTGAGTCGATCCTCGGCGTGAAAGACGAGCCGGTGAAGGGAAAAGAGGTTCCTCTGGAATGGACTGAGACATCTGGGGGACTCTTGGAATGGTGGCACGACCCTGGAGTTCCTCTCGCCGTTCCTGTTGAGAGGGCCTCCTCTTGAGATGCGACGGGATCGCCTGGAACTCTTTCCCGACGAAGCAGGGAAAGGATCCCTCATCTCGAGCTACGAGGCGGCAACGGGTCTCCTCTTGATGTGGGCGGGACGCCCGTGTGTCCTCTCGAGTGGAGACGGGTATGTCGGGGAACTTCTCGATTTGCACCAAGGGTGTGAAGGACCCTTTCGAAGTTCCAGAGGTGAGGTGTGATCAGCCTCGAGACGCCTCAGCGGAAATGGGCCTCATCTCGCCTGGAGGGGAGAACCTCCTGGATTTTCTCGAGTTGCGGCAGGTCTTCTCGAGTTACGACGGGGACCTCAGGGACCCGCTCTGGTGGCCTCAGGAAGGGCCAGTCCCCATGCGAGGTGCTAGGGGACCTTTCGGGACTCCTCTCCCGTCCATGCCGTGGCCTCAGTCCTTGTGTGGAGTCAGGGCCGGAACCTGAGGATTCCTCTCCAGTGTTGCCATGGATCTTGGGGTGCTTCTGAGTCTCCCCAGGGGAGTCAGGCTTCGTCTCGAGTGGGGGCATGCACGTGCGCTTTCCTCCCGAGCTGCAGCCGTAGTGTCACGCTTCCTGTCACGTGGATCAAGGGATCTGTGGTTCCCCTCGAGGCTGTCCCTCGAGGCTTTCCCACGAGCCTTTCCCACAGGGCTGTGCCACGTGCCACCTTGGTGTGAGTCGATCCTCGGCGTGAAAGACCAGCCGGTGAAGGGAAATGAGGTTCCTCTGGAATGGACTGAGACATCTGGGGGACTCTTGGAATGGTGGCACGACCCTGGAGTTCCTCTCGCCATTCCTGTTGAGATGGCCTCCTCTTGAGATGCGACGGGAATGCCGGGAACTCTTTCTCGACGAAGCAGGGAAAGGATCCCTCATCTCGAGCTACGAGGCGGAAACGGGGCTCCTCTGGATGCGGGCGGGACCCTCGTGTATCCTCTCCAGTGGAGACGGGTATGTCAGGGAACTTCTTGATTTGCACCAAGGATGTGAAGGACCCTTTCGAAGTTCCAGAGGTGAGGTGTGATCAGCCTCGAGACGCCTCAGCGGAAATGGGCCTCATCTCGCCTGGAGGGGAGAACCTCCTGGATTTTCTCGAGTTGCAGCAGGTCTTCTCGAGTTACGACGGGGACCCCAGGGACCCGCTCTGGTGGCCTCAGGAAAGGCCAGTCCCCATGCGAGTTGCTAGGGGCCATCTCGGGATTCCTCTCCCGTCCATGCCGGGGCCTAAGTCCTTGTGTGGAGTCGGGGCCAGAACCTGAGGATTCCTCTCCAGTGTTGCCATGGATCTTGGGGTGCTTCTGAGTCTCCCCAGGGGAGTCAGGCCTCGTCTCGAGTGGGGGCATGCACGTGCGCTTTCCTCCCGAGCTTCAGCAGTTGTGTCACGCTTCCTGTCACGTGGATCAAGGGATCTGTGGTTTCCCGGGAGGCTTTCTCTCGAGACTTTCCCACGACGCTTTCCCACAGGGCTGTGCCACGTGCCACCTTGTTGGGAGTCGATCCTCGGCGTGAAAGACGAGCTGGTGAAAGGAAAAGAGGTTCCTCTGGAATGGACTGAGACATCTGGGGGACTCTTGGAATGGTGGTACGACCCTGGAGTTCCTCTCGCCGTTCTTGTTGAGAGGGCCTCCTCTTGAGATGCGACGGGAACGCCGGGAACTCTTTCCCGACGAAGCAGGCAAAGGATCCCTCATCTCGAGCTACGAGGCGGAAACGGGGCTCCTCTGGATGTGGGCGGGTCCCTCGTGTTTCCTCTCGAGTGGAGACGGGTATGTCGGGGAACTTCTTGATTTGCACCAAGGGTGTGAAGGACCCTTTCGAAGTTCCATAGGCGAGGTGTGATCAGCCTCGAGACGCCTCAGCGGAAATGGGCCTCATCTCGCCTGGAGGGGAGAACCTCCTGGATTTTCTCAAGTTGCGGCAGGTCTTCTCGAGTTACGACGGGGACCTCAGGGACCCGCTCTGGTGGCCTCAGGAAAGGCCAGTCCCCATGCGAGTTGCTAGGGGCCATCTCGGGATTCCCCTCCCGTCCATGCCGGGGCCTAAGCCCTTGTGTGGAGTCGGGGCCGGAACCTGAGGATTCCTCTCCAGTGTTGCCATGGATCTTGGGGTGCTTCTGAGTCTCCCCAGGGGAGTCAGGCCACGTCTCGAGTGGGGACATGCACGTGCCCTTTCCTCCCGAGCTGCAGCAGTAGTGTCACGCTTCCTGTCACTTTGATCAAGGGATCTGTGGCTTTCCCTCGAGGCTTTCGCTCGAGGCTTTCCCACGAGGCTTTCCCACAGGGCTGTGCCAGGTGCCACCTTGGTGTGAGTCGATCCTCGGCGTGAAAGACGAGCCGGTGAAGGGAAAAGAGGTTCCTCTGGAATGGACTGAGGCATCTGGGGGACTCTTGGAATGGTGGCACGACCCTGGAGTTCCTCTCTCCGTTCCTGTTGAGAGGGCCTCCTCTTGAGATGCGACGGGATCGCCGGGAACTCTTTCCCGACGAAGCAGGGAAAGGATCCCTCATCTCGAGCTACGAGGCGGCAACGGGTCTACTCTTGATGTGGGCGGGACCCCCGTGTGTCCTCTCGAGTGGAGACGGGTATGCCGGGGAACTTCTTGATTTGCACCAAGGGTGTGAAGGACCCTTTCGAAGTTCCAGAGGTGAGGTGTTCTTAACCTCGAGACGCCTCAGCGGAAATGGGCCTCAACTCGCCTGGAGGGGAGATCCTCCTGGATTTTCACGAGATGCGGCATGTCTTCTCGAGTTACGATGGGGACCTCACGGACCCGCTCTTGTGGCCTCAGGAAAGGCCAGTCCCCATGCGAGTTCCTAGGGGCCATCTCGGGATTCCTCTCCCATCGATGCCCGGGCCTAAGACCTTGTGTGGATTCGGGGCCAGAACCTGAGGATTCCTCTCAAGTGTTGACATGGATCTTTGGGTACTTCTGAGTCTCCCCAGGGGACTCAGGCCTGGCCTCGAGTGGGGGCATGAACGTGCGCTTTCCTCCCGAGCTGCAGCAGTAGTGTCACGCTTCCTGTCAAGTGGATCAGGGATCTGCGATTCTCCCTCGAGGCTTTCCCTTGAGGCTTTCCCACAGGGCTGTGCCACGTGCCACGTTGGCGTGATTCCATCCTCGGCGTCAAAGAGGAGACGGTGAAGGGAAAACAGTTTCCTCTGGAATGGACTGAGACATCTGGGGGACTCTTGGAATGGTGGCACGACCCTGGAGTTCCTCTCGCCGTTCCTGTTGAGAGGGCCTCCTCTTGAGATGCGACGGGAACGCCGGGAACTCTTTCCCGACGAAGCAGGCAAAGGATCCCTCATCTCGAGCTACCAGGCGGAAACGGGGCTCCTCTGGATGTGGGCGGGTCCGTCGTGTTTCCTCTCGAGTGGAGACGGGTATGTCGGGGAACTTCTTGATTTGCACCAAGGGTGTGAAGGACCCTTTCGAAGTTCCAGAGGCGAGGTGTGATCAGCCTCGAGACGCCTCAGCGGAAATGGGCCTCATCTCGCCTGGAGGGGAGAACCTCCTGGATTTTCTCGAGTTGCGGCAGGTCTTCTCGAGTTACGACGGGGACCTCAGGGACCCGCTCTGGTGGCCTCAGGAAAGGCCAGTCCCCATGCGAGTTGCTAGGTGCCATCTCGGGATTCCCCTCCCGTCCATGCCGGGGCCTAAGCCCTTGTGAGGAGTCGGGGCCAGAACCTGAGGATTCCTCTCCAAAATTGCCATGGATCTTGGGGTGCTTCTGAGTCTCCCCAGGGGAGTCAGGCCTCGTCTCGTGTGGGGGCATGCACGTGCGCTTTCCTCCCGAGCTGCAGCAGTAGAGTCACGCTTCCTGTCACGTGGATCAAGGGATCTGTGGTTTCCCACGAGGCTTTCTCTCGAGGCTTTCCCACGAGGCTTTCCCACAGGGCTGTGCCACGTGCCACCTTGTTGGGAGTCGATCCTCGGCGTGAAAGATGAACCGGTGAAGGGAAAAGAGGTTCCTCTGGAATGGACTGAGACATCTGGGGGACTCTTGGAATGGTGGCACGACCCTGGAGTTCCTCTCGCCGTTCCTGTTGAGAGGGCCTCCTCTTGAGATGCGACGGGAACGCCGGGAACTCTTTCCCGACGAAGCAGGGAAAGGATCTCTCATCTCGAGCTACGAGGCCGAAACGGGGCTCCTCTGGATGTGGGCGGGACCCTCGTGTTTCCTCTCGAGTGGAGACGGGTATGTCGGGGAACTTCTTGATTTGCACCAAGGGTGTGAAGGACCCTTTCGAAGGTCCAGATATGAGGTGTGATTCGCCTCGAGACGCCTCATCGGAAATGGGCCTCATCTCTCCTGGAGGGGAGAACCTCCTGGATTTTCTCGAGTTGCGGCAGGTCTTCTCGAGTTATGACGGGGGCCTCTGGGACCCGCTCTGGTGGCCTCAGGAAAGGCCAGTCCCCATGCGAGCTGCTAGGGGACCTCTCGGGATTCCTCTCCCATCCATGCCGGGGCCTCAGTCCTTGTGTGGAGTCGGGGCCGGAACCTGAGGATTCCTCTCCAGTGATGCCATGGATCTTGGGGTGCTTCTGAGTCTCCCCAGGGGAGTCAGGCCTCGTCTCGAGTGGGGGCATGCACGTGCGCTTTCCTCCCGAGCTGCAGCAGTAGTGTCACGCATCCTGTCACGTGGATCAAGGGATCTGTGGCTTTCCCTCGAGGCTGTCCCTCGAGGCTGTCCCTCGAGGCTTTCCCACAGTCCTGTGACACGTGCCACCTTGGTGTGAGTCGATCCTCGGCGTGAAAGACGAGCCGGTGAAGGGAAAAGAGGTTCCTCTGGTATGGACTGAGACATCTGGGGGACTCTTGGAATGGTGGCACGTCCCTGGAGTTCCTCTCGCTGTTCCTGTTGAGAGGGCCTCCTTTTGAGATGTGACGGGAACGCCGGGAACTATTACCCGACGAAGCAGGGAAAGGATCCCTCATCTCGAGCTATGAGGCGGAAACGGAGCTCCTTAGGATGTGGGCGGGACCCTCGTGTTTCCTCTCCAGTGGAGACGGGTATGCCGGGGAACTTCTTGATTTGCACCAAGGGTGTGAAGAACCCTTTCGAAGTTCCAGAGGTGAGGTGTTCTTAACCTCGAGACGCCTCAGCGGAAATGGGCCTCAACTCGCCTGGAGGGGAGATCCTCCTGGATTTTCACGAGATGCGGCATGTCTTCTCGAGTTACGATGGGGACCTCACGGACCCGCTCTTGTGGCCTCAGGAAAGGCCAGTCCCCATGCGAGTTCCTAGGGGCCATCTCGGGATTCCTCTCCCATCGATGCCCGGGCCTAAGACCTTGTGTGGATTCGGGGCCAGAACCTGAGGATTCCTCTCAAGTGTTGACATGGATCTTTGGGTACTTCTGAGTCTCCCCAGGGGACTCAGGCCTGGCCTCGAGTGGGGGCATGAACGTGCGCTTTCCTCCCGAGCTGCAGCAGTAGTGTCACGCTTCCTGTCAAGTGGATCAGGGATCTGCGATTCTCCCTCGAGGCTTTCCCTTGAGGCTTTCCCACAGGGCTGTGCCACGTGCCACGTTGGCGTGATTCCATCCTCGGCGTCAAAGAGGAGACGGTGAAGGGAAAACAGTTTCCTCTGGAATGGACTGAGACATCTGGGGGACTCTTGGAATGGTGGCACGACCCTGGAGTTCCTCTCGCCGTTCCTGTTGAGAGGGCCTCCCCTTGAGATGCAACGGGAACGCCGGGAACTCTTTCCCGACAAAGCAGGGAAAGGATCCCTCATCTCGAGCTACGAGGCGTAAACGGGGCTACTCTGGATGTGGGCGGGACCCTCCTGTTTCCTCTCGAGTGGAGACGGGTATGCCGGGGAACTTCTTGATTTGCACCAAGGTTGTGAAGGACCCTTTCGAAGTTCCAGAGGTGAGGTTGACTAATCTCTAGACGCCTCAGCAGATATGGGCCTCATCTCGCCTGGAGGGGAGAACCTCCTGGATTTTCTCGAGTTGCGGCAGGTGTTCTCGAGTTACGACGGGGACCTCAGGGACCCGCTCTGGTGGCCTCAGGAAAGGCCAGTCCCTGTGCGAGCTGCTAGGGGCCATCTCGGGATTCCTCTCCCGTCCATGCCGGGGCCTAAGACCTTATGTGGAGTCGGGGCCGGAACGTGAGGATTCCTCTCCAGTGTTGCCATGGATCTTGGGGTGCTTCTGAGTCTCCCCAGGGGAGTCAGGCCACGTCTCGAGTGGGGACATGCACGTGCCCTTTCCTCCCGAGCTGCAGCAGTAGTGTCACGCTTCCTGTCACTTTGATCAAGGGATCTGTGGCTTTCCCTCGAGGCTTTCGCTCGAGGCTTTCCCACGAGGCTTTCCCACAGGGCTGTGCCACGTGCCACCTTGGTGTGAGTCGATCCTCGGCGTGAAAGACGAGCCAGTGAAGGGAAAAGAGGTTCCTCTGGAATGGACTGAGACATCTGGGGGACTCTTGGAATGGTGGCACGACCCTGGAGTTCCTCTCTCCGTTCCTGTTGAGAGGGCCTCCTGTTGAGATGCGACGGGATCGCCGGGAACTCTTTCCCGACGAAGCAGGGAAAGGATCCCTCATCTCGAGCTATGAGGCGGAAACAGGGCTCCTCTGGATGTGGGCGGGACCCTCGTGTTTCCTCTCGAGTGGAGACGTGTATGTCGGGGAACTTCTTGATTTGCACCAAGGGTGTGAAGGACCCTTTCGAAGTTCCAGAGGTGAGGTGTGATCAGCCTCGAGACGCCTCAGCGGAAATGGGCCTCATCTCGCCTGGAGGGGTGAACCTCCTGGATTTTCTCGAGTTGCGGCAGGTCTTCTCGAGTTACGAATGGGACCTCAGGGACCCGCTCTGGTGGCCTCAGGAAGGGCCAGTCCCCATGCGAGCTGCTAGGGGACCTTTCGGGACTCCTCTCCCGTCCATGCCGTGGCCTCAGTCCTTGTGTGGAGTCGGGGCCGGAACCTGAGGATTCCTCTCCAGTGTTGCCATGGATCTTGGGGTGCTTCTGAGTCTCCCCAGGGGAGTCAGGCTTCGTCTCGAGTGGGGGCATGCACGTGCGCTTTCCTCCCGAGCTGCAGCAGTAGTGTCACGCTTCCTGTCACGTGGATCAAGGGATCTGTGGTTCCCCTCGAGGCTGTCCCTCGAGGCTTTCCCACGAGGCTTTCCCACAGGGCTGTGCCACGTGCCACCTTGGTGTGAGTCGATCCTCGGCGTGAAAGACGAGCCGGTGAAGGGAAAAGAGGTTCCTCTGGAATGGACTGAGACATCTGGGGGACTCTTGGAATGGTGGCACGACCCTGGAGTTCCTCTCGCCGTTCCTGTTGAGAGGGCCTCCTCTTGAGATGCGACGGGAACGCCGGGAACTCTTTCACGACGAAGCAGGGAAAGGATCCCTCATCTCGAGCTACGAGACGGAAACGGGGCTCCTCTGGATGCGGGCGGGACCCTCGTGTATCCTCTCCAGTGGAGACGGGTATGTCGGGGAACTTCTTGATTTGCACCAAGGATGTGAAGGACCCTTTCGAAGTTCCAGAGGTGAGGTGTGATCAGCCTCGAGACGCCTCAGCGGAAATGGGCCTCATCTCGCCTGGAGGGGAGAACCTCCTGGATTTTCTCGAGTTGCAGCAGGTCTTCTCGAGTTACGACGGGGACCCCAGGGACCCGCTCTGGTGGCCTCAGGAAAGGCCAGTCCCCATGCGAGTTGCTAGGGGCCATCTCGGGATTCCTCTCCCGTCCATGCCGGGGCCTAAGTCCTTGTGTGGAGTCGGGGCCAGAACCTGAGCATTCCTCTCCAGTGTTGCCATGGATCTTGGGGTGCTTCTGAGTCTCCCCAGGGGAGTCAGGCCTCGTCTCGAGTGGGGGCATGCACGTGCGCTTTCCTCCCGAGCTGCAGCAGTAGTGTCACGCTTCCTGTCACGTGGATCAAGGGATCTGTGGTTTCCTGCGAGGCTTTCTCTCGAGACTTTCCCACGAGGCTTTCCCACAGGGCTGTGCCACGTGCCACCTTGTTGGGAGTCGATCCTCGGCGTGAAAGACGAGCCGGTGAAGGGAAAAGAGGTTCCTCTGCAATGGACTGAGACATCTGGGGGACTCTTGGAATGGTGGCACGACCCTGGAGTTCCTCTCGCCGTTCCTGTTGAGAGGGCCTCCTCTTGAGATGCGACGGGAACGCCGGGAACTCTTTCCCGACGAAGCAGTGAAAGGATCCCTCATCTCGAGCTACGAGGCGGAAACGGGGCTCCTCTGGATGCGGGCGGGACCCTCGTGTATCCTCTCCAGTGGAGACGGGTATGTCGGGGAACTTCTTGATTTGCACCAAGGATGTGAAGGACCCTTTCGAAGTTCCAGAGGTGAGGTGTGATCAGCCTCGAGACGCCTCAGCGGAAATGGGCCTCATCTCGCCTGGAGGGGAGAACCTCCTGGATTTTCTCGAGTTGCAGCAGGTCTTCTCGAGTTACGACGGGGACCCCAGGGACCCGCTCTGGTGGCCTCAGGAAAGGCCAGTCCCCATGCGAGTTGCTAGGGGCCATCTCGGGATTCCTCTCCCGTCAATGCCGGGGCCTAAGTCCTTGTGTGGAGTCGGGGCCAGAACCTGAGCATTCCTCTTCAGTGTTGCCATGGATCTTGGGGTGCTTCTGAGTCTCCCCAGGGGAGTCAGGCCTCGTCTCGAGTGGGGGCATGCACGTGCGCTTTCCTCCCGAGCTGCAGCAGTAGAGTCACGCTTCCTGTCACGTGGATCAAGGGATCTGTGGTTTCCCACGAGGCTTTCTCTCGAGGCTTTCCCACGAGGCTTTCCCACAGGGCTGTGCCATGTGCCACCTTGTTGGGAGTCGATCCTCGGCGTGAAAGATGAACCGGTGAAGGGAAAAGAGGTTCCTCTGGAATGGACTGAGACATCTGGGGGACTCTTGGAATGGTGGCACGACCCTGGAGTTCCTCTCGCCGTTCCTGTTGAGAGGGCCTCCTCTTGAGATGCGACGGGAACGCCGGGAACTCTTTCCCGAAGAAGCAGGGAAAGGATCTCTCATCTCGAGCTACGAGGCCGAAACGGGGCTCCTCTGGATGTGGGCGGGACCCTCGTGTTTCCTCTCGAGTGGAGACGGGTATGTCGGGGAACTTCTTGATTTGCACCAAGGGTGTGAAGGACCCTTTCGAAGGTCCAGATATGAGGTGTGATTCGCCTCGAGACGCCTCATCGGAAATGGGCCTCATCTCTCCTGGAGGGGAGAACCTCCTGGATTTTCTCGAGTTGCGGCAGGTCTTCTCGAGTTACGACGGGGGCCTCTGGGACCCGCTCTGGTGGCCTCAGGAAAGGCCAGTCCCCATGCGAGCTGCTAGGGGAACTCTCGGGATTCCTCTCCCATCCATGCCGGGGCCTCAGTCCTTGTGTGGAGTCGGGGCCGGAACCTGAGGATTCCTCTCCAGTGTTGCCATGGATCTTGGGGTGCTTCTGAGACTCCCCAGGGGAGTCAGGCCTCGTCTCGAGTGGGGGCATGCACGTGCGCTTTCCTCCCGAGCTGCAGCAGTAGTGTCACGCATCCTGTCACGTGGATCAAGGGATCTGTGGCTTTCCCTCGAGGCTGTCCCTCGAGGCTGTCCCTCGAGGCTTTCCCACAGTCCTGTGACACGTGCCACCTTGGTGTGAGTCGATCCTCGGCGTGAAAGACGAGCCGGTGAAGGGAAAAGAGGTTCCTCTGGTATGGACTGAGACATCTGGGGGACTCTTGGAATGGTGGCACGTCCCTGGAGTTCCTCTCGCTGTTCCTGTTGAGAGGGCCTCCTTTTGAGATGTGACGGGAACGCCGGGAACTCGTTTCCGAAGAAGCAGGGAAAGGATCCCTCATCTCGAGCTATGAGGCGGAAACGGAGCTCCTTTGGATGTGGGCGGGACCCTCGTGTTTCCTCTCCAGTGGAGACGGGTATGCCGGGGAACTTCTTGATTTGCACCAAGGGTGTGAAGGACCCTTTCGAAGTTCCAGAGGTGAGGTGTTCTTAACCTCGAGACGCCTCAGCGGAAATGGGCCTCAACTCGCCTGGAGGGGAGATCCTCCTGGATTTTCACGAGATGCGGCATGTCTTCTCGAGTTACGATGGGGACCTCACGGACCCGCTCTTGTGGCCTCAGGAAAGGCCAGTCCCCATGCGAGTTCCTAGGGGCCATCTCGGGATTCCTCTCCCATCGATGCCCGGGCCTAAGACCTTGTGTGGATTCGGGGCCAGAACCTGAGGATTCCTCTCAAGTGTTGACATGGATCTTTGGGTACTTCTGAGTCTCCCCAGGGGACTCAGGCCTGGCCTCGAGTGGGGGCATGAACGTGCGCTTTCCTCCCGAGCTGCAGCAGTAGTGTCACGCTTCCTGTCAAGTGGATCAGGGATCTGCGATTCTCCCTCGAGGCTTTCCCTTGAGGCTTTCCCACAGGGCTGTGCCACGTGCCACGTTGGCGTGATTCCATCCTCGGCGTCAAAGAGGAGACGGTGAAGGGAAAACAGTTTCCTCTGGAATGGACTGAGACATCTGGGGGACTCTTGGAATGGTGGCACGACCCTGGAGTTCCTCTCGCCGTTCCTGTTGAGAGGGCCTCCCCTTGAGATGCAACGGGAACGCCGGGAACTCTTTCCCGACAAAGCAGGGAAAGGATCCCTCATCTCGAGCTACGAGGCGTAAACGGGGCTACTCTGGATGTGGGCGGGACCCTCGTGTTTCCTCTCGAGTGGAGACGGGTATGCCGGGGAACTTCTTGATTTGCACCAAGGGTGTGAAGGACCCTTTCGAAGTTCCAGAGGTGAGGTTGACTAATCTCTAGACGCCTCAGCAGATATGGGCCTCATCTCGCCTGGAGGGGAGAACCTCCTGGATTTTCTCGAGTTGCGGCAGGTCTTCTCGAGTTACGACGGGGACCTCAGGGACCCGCTCTGGTGGCCTCAGGAAAGGCCAGTCCCTGTGCGAGCTGCTAGGGGCCATCTCGGGATTCCTCTCCCGTCCATGCCGGGGCCTAAGACCTTATGTGGAGTCGGGGCCGGAACGTGAGGATTCCTCTCCAGTGTTGCCATGGATCTTGGGGTGCTTCTGAGTCTCCCCAGGGGAGTCAGGCCACGTCTCGAGTGGGGACATGCACGTGCCCTTTCCTCCCGAGCTGCAGCAGTAGTGTCACGCTTCCTGTCACGTGGATCAAGGGATCTGTGGCTTTCCCTCGAGGCTTTCGCTCGAGGCTTTCCCACGAGGCTTTCCCACAGGGCTGTGCCACGTGCCACCTTGGTGTGAGTCGATCCTCGGCGTGAAAGACGAGCCGGTGAAGGGAAAAGAGGTTCCTCTGGAATGGACTGAGACATCTGGGGGACTCTTGGAATGGTGGCACGACCCTGGAGTTCCTCTCTCCGTTCCTGTTGAGAGGGCCTCCTCTTGAGATGCGACGGGATCGCCGAGAACTCTTTCCCGACGAAGCAGGGAAAGGATCCCTCATCTCGAGCTACGAGGCGGCAACGGGTCTCCTCTTGCTGTGGGCGGGACCACCGTGTGTCCTCTCGAGTGGAGACGGGTATGTCGGGGAACTTCTTGATTTGCACCACGGGTGTGAAGGACCCTTTCGAAGTTCCAGAGGTGAGGTGTGATCAGCCTCGAGACGCCTCAGCGGAAATGGGCCTCATCTCGCCTGGAGGGGAGAACCTCCTGGATTTTCTCGAGTTGCGGCAGGTCTTCTCGAGTTACGACGGGGACCTCAGGGACCCGCTCTGGTGGCCTCAGGAAGGGCCAGTCCCCATGCGAGCTGCTAGGGGACATTTCGGGACTCCTCTCCCGTCCATGCCGGGGCCTAAGACGTTGGGTGGACTCGGGGCCGGAACCTGAGGATTCCTCTCCAGTGTTGCCATGGATCTTGGGGTGCTTCTGAGACTCCCCAGGGGAGTCAGGCCTCGTCTCGAGTGGGGGCATGCACGTGCGCTTTCCTCCCGAGCTGCAGCAGTAGGGTCACGCTTCCTGTCACCTGGATCACGGGATCTGTGGCTTTCCCTTGAGGCTGTCCCTCGAGGCTTTCCCACGAGGCTTTCCCACAGGTCTGTGCCACGTGCCACCTTGGTGTGAGTCGATCCTCGGCGTGAAAGACTAGCCGGTGAAGGGAAAAGAGGTTCCTCTGGAAAGGACTGAGACATCTGGGGGACTCTTAGAATGGTGGCACGACCCTGGAGTTCCTCTAGCCGTTCCTGTTGAGAGGGCCTCTTCTTGAGGTTGCGACGGAAACGCCGGAAACTATTTCTCGACGAAGCAGGGAAAGGATCCCTCATCTCGAGCTACGAGGCCGAAACGGGGCTCCTCTGGATGTGGGAGGGACCCTCGTGATTCCTCTCGAGTGGAGACGGGTATGTCGGGGAACTTGATTTGCACCAAGGGTGTGAAGGACCCTTTCGAAGTTCCAGAGGTGAGGTGTGATCAGCCTCGAGACGCCTCAGCGGAAATGGGCCTCATCTCGCCTGGAGGGGTGAACTTCCTGGATTTTCTCGAGTTGCGGCAGGTCTTCTCGAGTTACGACGGGGACCACAGGGACCCGCTCTGGTGGCCTCAGGAAAGGCCAGTCCCCATGCGAGTTGCTAGGGGCCATCTCGGGATTCCTCTCCCGTCCATGCCGGGGCTTAAGACTTTGTGTGGAGTCGGGGCCGGAACCTGAGGATTCCTCTCCAGTGTTGCCATGGATATTGGTGTGCTTCTGAGTCTCCCCAGGGGAGTCAGGCCTCATCTCGAGTGGGGGCATGCACGGGCGCTTTCCTCCCGAGCTGCAGCAGTAGTGTCACGCTTCCTGTCACGTGGATCAAGGGATCTGTGGTTTCCCTGGAGGCTTTCGTTCGAGGCTTTCCCACGAAGCTTTCCCACAGGGCTGTGCCACGTGCCACCTTGGTTTGAGTCGATCCTCGGCGTGAAAGCCGAGCCGGTGAAGGGAAAAGAGGTTCCTCTGGAATGGACTGAGATATCTGGGGGACTCTTGGAATGGTGGCACGACCCTGGAGTTCCTCTCGCCGTTCCTGTTGAGAGGGCCTCCTCTTGAGATGCGACGAGAACGCCGGGAACTCTTTCCCGAAGAAGCATGGAAAGGATCCCTCATCTCGAGCTACGAGGCGGAAACGGGTCTCCTCTGGATGTGGGCGGGACCCTCGTGATTCCTCTCGAGTGGAGACGGGTATGTCGGGGAACTTCTTGATTTGCACCAAGGGTGTGAAGGACCCTTTCGAAGTTCCAGAGGTGAGGTGTGATCAGCCTTGAGACGCCTCAGCGGAAATGGGGCTCATCTCGCCTGGAGGGGAGAACCTCCTTGATTTCCTCGAGTTGCGGGAGGTCTTCTCGAGTTACGACGGGGACCTCAGGGACCCGCTCTGGTGGCCTCAGGAAACGCCAGTCCCCATCCGAGTTGCTAAGTGCCATCTCGGGATTCCTCTCCCGTCCATGCCGGGGATTTAGACCTTATGTGAAGTCGGGGCCGGAACCTGAGGATTCCTCTCCAGTGTTGCCATGGATCTTGGGGTGCTTCTGAGTCTCCCCAGGGGAGTCAGGCCTCGTCTCGAGTTGGGGCATGCACGTGCGCTTTCCTCCCGAGCTGCAGCAGTAGTGTCACGCTTCCTGTCACGTCGATCAAGGGATCTGTGGCTTTCCCTCGAGGCTGTCCCTCAAGGCTTTAGCACGAGGCTTTCCCACAGGGCTGTGCCACGTGCCACCTTGGTGTGAGTCGATGCTCGGCGTGAAAGACGAGCCGGTGAAAGGAAAAGAGTTTCCTCTGGAATGGACTGAGACATCTGGGGGACTCTTGGAATGGTGGCACGACCCTGGAGTTCCTCTCGCCGTTCCTGTTGAGAGGGCCTGCTCTTGAGTTGCGACGGGAACGCCGGGAACTCTTTCTCTATGAAGCAGGGAAAGAATCCCTCATCTCGAGCTACGAGGCGGAGACGGGGCTCCTCTGGATGTGGGCGGGACCGTTGTGTTTCCTCTCGAGTGGAGACGGGTATGTCGGGGAACTTCTTGAGTTGCACCAAGGGAGTGAAGGACCCTTGCGAAGTTCCAGAGGTGAGGTGTGATCAGCCTCGAGAAGCCTCAGCGGAAATGGGCCACATCTCGCGTGGAGGGGAGAACCTCCTGGATATTATCGAGTTGCGGCAGGTCTTCTCGTGTTATGACGGGGACCTCACGGACCCGCTCTGGTGGCCTCATTAAAGGCCAGTCCCCGTACGAGTTGCTAGGGGCCATCTCGGGATTCCTCTCCCGTCCATGCCGGGGCCTAAGACCTTGTGTGGAGTCGGGGCCGGAACCTGAGGATTCCTCTCCAGTGTTGCCATGGATCTTGGGAGGCTTCTGAGTCTCCCCAGGGGAGTCAGGCCTCGTCTCGAGTGGGGACATGCACGTGCGCTTTCCTCCCGAGCTGCAACAGGAGTGTCACGCACCCTGTCACGGGATCAAGGGATCTGTGGCTTTCCCTCTAGGCTTTCCCTCGAGCCTTTCCCACCAGGCTTTCCCACAGGGCCGTGCCACGTGCCACCTTGGTGTGAGTCGATCCTCGGCGTGAAAGACGAGCCGGTGAAGGAAAAAGAGGTTCCTCTGGAAGGATTGAGACATCTGGGGGACTCTTGGAATGGTGGCACAACCCTGGAGTTCCTCTCGCCGTTCCTGTTGAGAGGGCCTCCTCTTGAGATGCGACGGGAACGCCGGGAACTCTTACCCGACGAAGCAGGGAAAGAATCCCTCATCTCGAGCTACGAGGCGGAAACGGGGCTCCTCTGGATGTGGGCGGGACCCTCCTGTTTCCTCTCGAGTGGAGACGGGTATGTCGGGGAACTTCTTGATTGGCACCAAGGGTGTGAAGGACCCTTTCGAAGTTCCAGAGGTGAGGTGTGATCAGCCTCGAGACGCCTCAGCGGAAATGGGCCTCATCTCGCCTGGAGGGGAGAACCACCTGGATTTTCTCGAGTTGCGGCAGGTCTTCTCAAGTTACGACGGGAACCTCAGGGACCCGCTCTGGTGGCCTCAGGAAAGGCCAGTCCCCATGCGAGTTGCTAGGGTCCCTCTCGGGATTCCTCTCCCGTCCATGCCGGGGCCTAAGACCTTGTGTGGAGTCGGGGCCGGAACCTGAGGATTCCTCTCCAGTGCTGCCATGGATCTTGGGGTGCTTCTGAGTCTCCCCAGGGGAGTCAGGCCTCGTCTCGAGTGGGGGCATGCACGTGCGCTTTCCTCCCGAGCTGCAGCAGTAGTGTCACGCTTCCTGTCACGTGGATCAAGGGATCTGTGGCTTTCCCTCGAGGCTTTCACTCGAGGCTTTCCCACGAGACTTCCCAAAGGGCCGTGCCACGTGCCACCTTGGTGGGAGTCGAATCTCGGCGTGAAAGACGAGACGGTGAAGGAAAAAGAGGTTCGTCTGGAATGGACTGAGACATCTGGGGGACTCTTGGAATGGTGGCACGACCCTGGAGTTCCTCTCGCCGTTCCTGTTGAGAGGGCCTCCTCTTGAGATGCGACGGGAACGCCGGGAACTCTTTCCCGACGAAGCAGGGAAAGGATCCCTCATCTCGAGCTACGAGGCGGAAACGGGGCTCCTCTGGATGTGGGCGGGACCCTCGTGTTTCCTCTCGAGTGGAGACGGGTATGTCGGGGAACTTCTTGATTGTCACCAAGGGTGTGAAGGACCCTTTCGAAGTTCCAGAGGTGAGGTATGATCAGCCTCGAGACGCCTCAGCGGAAATGGGCCTCATCTCGCCTGGAGGGGAGATCCTCCTGGATTTTCTCGAGTTGCGGCAGGTCTCCTCGAGTTACGACGGGGACCTCAGGGACCCGCTCTGGTGGCTTCAGGAAAGGCCAGTCCCCATGCGAGTTGCTAGGGTCCCTCTCGGGATTCCTCTCCCGTCCATGCCGGGGCCTAAGACCTTGTGTGGAGTCGGGGCCGGAACCTGAGGATTCCTCTCCAGTGTTGCCATGGGTCTTGGGGGGCTTCTGAGTCTCCCCAGGGGAGTCAGGCCTCGTCTCGAGTGGGGGCATGCACGTGCGCTTTCCTCCCGAGCTTCAGCAGTAGTGTCACGCTTCCTGTCACGGGATGAAGGGATCTGTGGCTTTCCCTCGAGGCTTTCCCTCGAGCCTTTCCCACCAGGCTTTCCCACAAGGCCGTGCCACGTGCCACCTTGGTGTGACTCGATCCTCGGCGTGAAAGACGAGCCAGTGAAGGGAAAAGAGGTTCCTCTGGAAGGACTGAGACATCTGGGGGACTCTTGGAATGGTGGCACGACCCTGGAGTTCCTCTCGCCGTTCCTGTTTTAGGGCCTCCTCTTGAGATGCGACGGGAACGCCGGGAACTCTTACCCGACGAAGCAGGGAAAGGATCCCTCATCTCGAGCTACGAGGCGGAAACGGGGCTCCTCTGGATGTGGGCGGGACCCTCGTGTTTCCTCTCGAGTGGAGACGGGTATGTCGGGGAACTTCTTGATTTGCACCAAGGGTGTGAAGGACCCTTTCGAAGTTCCAGAGGTGAGGTGTGATCAGCCTCGACACGCCTCAGCGGAAATGGGCCTCATCTCGCCTGGACGGGAGAACCACCTGGATTTTCTCGAGTTGCGGCAGGTCTTCTCGAGTTATGACGGGGACCTCAGGGACCCGCTCTGGTGGCCTCAGGAAAGGCCAGGCCCCATGCGAGTTGCTAGGGTCCCTCTCGGGATTCCTCTCCCGTCCATGCCGGGGCCTAAGACCTTGTGTGGAGTCGGGGCCGGAACCTGAGGATTCCTCTCCAGTGCTGCCATGGATCTTGGGGTGCTTCTGAGTCTCCCCAGGGGAGTCAGGCCTCGTCTCGAGTGGGGGCATGCACGGGCGCTTTCCTCCCGAGCTGCAGCAGTAGTGTCACGCTTCCTGTCACGTGGATCAAGGGATCTGTGGCTTTCCCTCGAGGCTTTCACACGAGACTTTCCCACAGGGCCGTGCCACGTGCCACCTTGGTGTGAGTCGATCCTCGGCGTGAAAGACGAGCCGGTAAAGGGAAAAGAGGTTCCTCTGGAATGGACAGAGACATATGGGGGACTCTTGGAATGGTGGCACGACCCTGGAGTTCCTCTCGCCGTTCCTGTTGAGAGGGCCTCCTCTTCAGATGCGACGGGAACGCCGGGAACTCTTTCCCGACGAAGCAGGGAAAGGATCCCTCATCTCGAGCTACGAAGCGGAAACGGGGCTCCTCTGGATGTGGGCGGGACCCTCGTGTTTCCTCTCGAGTGGAGACGGGTATGTCGGGGAACTTCTTGATTGGCACCAAGGGTGTGAAGGACCCTTTCGAAGTTCCAGAGGTGAGGTGTGATCAGCCTCGAGACGCCTCAGCGGAAATGGGCCTCATCTCGCCTGGAGGGGAGAACCACCTGGATTTTCTCGAGTTGAGGCAGGTCTTCTCGAGTTACCACGGGGACCTCAGGGACCCGCTCTGGTGGCCTCAGGAAAGGCCAGTCCCCATGCGAGTTGCTAGGGTCCCTCTCGGGATTCCCCTCCCGTCCATGCCGGGGCCTAAGACCTTGTGTGGAGTCGGGGCCGGAACCTGAGGATTCCTCTCCAGTGTTGCCATGGATCCTGGGGTGCTTCTGAGTCTCCCCAGGGCAGTCACGCCTCGTCTCGAATGGGGGCATGCACGTGCGCTTTCCTCCCGTGCTGCAGCAGTAGTGTCACGCTTCCTGTCACGTGGATCAAGGGATCTGTGGCTTTCCCTCGAGGCTTTCCCTCGAGGCTTTCCCACGAGACTTCCCAAAGGGCCGTGCCACGTGCCACCTTGGTGGGAGTCGAATCTCGGCGTGAAAGACGAGCCGGTGAAGGAAAAAGAGGTTCGTCTGGAATGGACTGAGACATCTGGGGGACTCTTGGAATGGTGGTACGACCCTGGAGTTCCTCTCGCCGTTCCTGTTGAGAGGGCCTCCTCTTGAGATGCGACGGGAACGCCGGGAACTCTTTCCCGACGAAGCAGGGAAAGGATCCCTCATCTCGAGCTACGAGGCGGAAACGGGGCTCCTCTGGATGTGGGCGGGACCCTCGTGTTTCCTCTCGAGTGGAGACGGGTATGTCGGGGAACTTCTTGATTTGCACCAAGGGTGTGAAGGACCCTTTCGAAGTTCCAGAGGTGAGGTATGATCAGCCTCGAGACGCCTCAGCGGAAATGGGCCTCATCTCGCCTGGACGGGAGAACCACCTGGATTTTCTCGAGTTGCGGCAGGTCTTCTCGAGTTATGACGGGGACCTCAGGGACCCGCTCTGGTGGCCTCAGGAAAGGCCAGGCCCCATGCGAGTTGCTAGGGTCCCTCTCGGGATTCCTCTCCCGTCCATGCCGGGGCCTAAGACCTTGTGTGGAGTCGGGGCCGGAACCTGAGGATTCCTCTCCAGTGCTGCCATGGATCTTGGGGTGCTTCTGAGTCTCCCCAGGGGAGTCAGGCCTCGTCTCGAGTGGGGGCATGCACGTGCGCTTTCCTCCCGAGCTGCAGCAGTAGTGTCACGCTTCCTGTCACGTGGATCAAGGGATCTGTGGCTTTCCCTGGAGGCTTTCCCTCGAGGCTTTCCCACGAGACTTTCCCACAGGGCCGAGCCACGTGCCACCTTGTTGTGAGTCGATCCTCGGCGTGAAAGACGAGCCGGTAAAGGGAAAAGAGGTTCCTCTGGAATGGACTGAGACATCTGGGGGACTCTTGGAATGGTGGCATGACCCTGGAGTTCCTCTCGCCGTTCCTGTTGAGAGGGCCTCCTCTTCAGATGCGACGGGAACGCCGGGAACTCTTTCCCGACGAAGCAGGGAAAGGATCCCTCATCTCGAGCTACGAGGCGGAAACGGGGCTCCCCTGGATGTGGGTGGGACCCTCGTGTTTCCTCTCGAGTGGAGACGGGTATGTCGGGGAACTTCTTGATTTGCACCAAGGGTGTGAAGGACCCTTTCGAAGTTCCAGAGGTGAGGTGTGATCAGCCTCGAGACGCCTCAGCGGAAATGGGCCTCATCTCGCCTGGAGGGGAGAACCACCTGGATTTTCTCGAGTTGTGGCAGGTCTTCTCGAGTTACGACGGGGACCTCAGGGATCCGCTCTGGTGGCCTCAGGAAAGGCCAGTCCCCATGCGAGTTGCTAGGGTCCCTCTCGGGATTCTTCTCCCGTCCATGCCGGGGCCTAAGACCTTGTGTGGAGTCGGGGCCGGAACCTGAGGATTCCTCTCCAGTGCTGCCATGGATCTTGGGGAGCTTCTGAGTATCCGCTGGGGAGTCAGGCCTCGTCTCGAGTGGGGGCATGCACGTGCGCATTCCTCCCGTGCTGCAGCAGTAGTGTCACGCTTCCTGTCACGTGGATCAAGGGATCTGTGGCTTTCCCTCGAGGCTTTCCCTTGAGGCTTTCCTTCGAGCCTTTCCCACCAGGCTTTCCCACACGGCCGTGCCACGTGCCACCTTGGTGTGAGTCGATCCTCGGCGTGAAAGACGAGCCGGTGAAGGGAAAAGAGGTTCCTCTGGAAGGACTGAGACATCTGGGGGACTCTTGGAATGGTGGCACGACCCTGGAGTTCCTCTCGCCGTTCCTGTTGAGAGGGCCTCCTCTTGAGATGCGACGGGAACGCCGGGAACTATTACCCGACGAAGCAGGGAAAGGATCCCTCATCTCGAGCTACGAGGCGGAAACGGGGCTCCTCTGGATGTGGGCGGGACCCTCGTGTTTCCTCTCGAGTGGAGACGGGTATGTCGGGGAACTTCTTGATTGGCACCAAGGGTGTGAAGGACCCTTTCGAAGTTCCAGAGGTGAGGTGTGATCAGCCTCGAGACGCCTCAGCGGAAATGGGCCTCATCTCGCCTGGAGGGGAGAACCACCTGGATTTTCTCGAGTTGCGGCAGGTCTTCTCGAGTTACGACGGGGACCTCAGGGATCCGCTCTGGTGGCCTCAGGAAAGGCCAGTCCCCATGCGAGTTGCTAGGGTCCCTCTCGGCATTCCTCTCCCGTCGATGCCGGGGCCTAAGACCTTGTGTGGAGTCGGGGCCGGAACCTGAGGATTCCTCTCCAGTGTTGACATGGATCTTGGGGTGCCTCTGAGTCTCCCCGGGCAGTCAGGCCTCGTCTCGAGTGGGGGCATGCACGTGCGCTTTCCTCCCGAGCTGCAGCAGTAGTGTCACGCTTCCTGTCACATGGATCAAGGGATCTGTGGCTTTCCCTCTAGGCTTTCCCTCCAGGCTTTCCCACGAGACTTTCCCACAGGGCCGTGCCAAGTTCCACCTTGGTGTGAGTCGATCCTCGGCGTGAAAGACGAGCCGGTAAAGGGAAAAGAGGTTCCTCTGGAATGGACTGAGACATCTGGGGGACTCTCGGAACGGTGGCACGACTCTGGAGTTCCTCCCGCCGTTCCTGTTGAGAGGGCCTCCCCTTGAGATGCGACGGGAACGCCGGGAATTCTTTCCCGACGAAGCAGGGAAAGGATCCCTCATCTCGAGCTATGAGGCGGAAACGGGGCTCCTCTGGATGTGGGCGGGACCGTTGTGCTTCCTCTCGAGTGGAGACGGGTATGTCGGGGAACTTCTTGATTTGCACCAAGGGTGTGAAGGACCATTGTGAAGTTCCAGAGGTGAGGTGTGATCAGCCTCGAGACGCCTCAGCGGAAATGGGCCACATCTCGCATGGAGGGGAGAACCTCCTGGATATTATCGAGTTGCGGCAGGTCTTCTCGTGTTACGACGGGGACCTCAGGGACCCGCTCTGGTGGTCTCATTAAAGGCCAGTCCCCGTGCGAGTTGCTAGGGGCCATCTCGCGATTCCTCTCCCATCCATGCCGGGGCCTAAGACCTTGTGTGGAGTCGGGGACGGAACCTGAGAATGCCTCTCCAGTGTTGCCATGGATCTTGGGGTACTTCTGAGTCTCCCCAGGGGAGTCAGGCCTCGTCTCGAGTGGGGGCATGCACGTGCGCTTTCCTCCCGAGCTGCAGCAGGAGTGTCACGCTTCCTGTCACGTGGATCAAGGGATCTGTGGCTTTCTCTCGAGGCTGTCCCTCGAGGCTTTCCCACGAGGCTTTCCCACATGGCTGTGCCACGTTCCACCTTGGTGGGAGTCGATCCTCGGCGTGAAACACGAGCCGGTGAAGGGAAAAGAGGTTCCTCTGGAATGGACTGAGACATCTGGGGGACTCTTGGAATGGTGGCACGACCCTGGAGTTCCTCTCGCCGTTCCTGTTGAGAGGGCCTCCTCTTGAGATGCGACGGGAACGCCGGGAACTCTTTCCCGACGAAGCAGGGAAAGGATCCCTCATCTCGAGCTACGAGGCGGAAACGGGGCTCCTCTGGATGTGGGCGGGACGTTCGTGTTTCCTCTCGAGTGGAGACGGGTGTGTCGGGGAACTTCTTGATTTGCACCAAGGGTGTGAAGGACCCTTTCGAAGTTCCAGAGGTGAGGTGTGATCAGCCTCGAGACGCCTCAGCGGAAATGGGCCTCATCTCGCCTGGAGGGGAGAACCTCCTGGATTTTCTCGAGTTGTAGCAGGTCTTCTCCAGTTAAGAAGGGGACCTCAGGGACCCGCTCTGGTGGCCTCAGGAAACGCCAGTCCCCATGCGAGTTGCTAGGTGCCATCTCGGGATTCCTCTCCCGTCCATGTCGTTGCTTAAGACCTTGTGTTGAGCCGGGGTCAGAACCTGAGGATTCCTCTCCAGTGTTCCCATGGATCTTGGGGTGCGTCTGAGTCTCCCCAGGGGAGTCAGGCCTCGTCTCGAGTGGGGGCTTGCACGTGCGCTTTCCTCCCGAGCTGCAGCAGTAGTGTCACGCTTCCTGTCACCTGGATCACGGGATCTGTGGCTTTCCCTCGAGGCTGTCCCTCGAGTCTTTCCCATGAGGCTTTCCCACAGGTCTGTGCCACGTGCCACCTTGGTGTGAGTCGATCCTCGGCGTGAAAGAGGAGCCGGTGAAGGGAAAAGAGGTTCCTCTGGAATGGACTGAGACATCTGGGGGACTCTTGGAATGGTGGCACGACCCTGGAGTTCCTCTCGCCGTTCCTGTTGAGAGGGCCTGCTCTTGAGTTGCGACTGGAACGCCGGGAACTCTTTCTCGATGAAGCAGGGAAAGGATCCCTCATCTCGAGCTATGAGGCGGAAACGGGGCTCCTCTGGATGTGGGCGGGACGTTCGTGTTTCCTCTCGAGTGGAGACGGGTGTGTCGGGGAACTTCTTGATGTGCACCAAGGGTGTGAAGGACCCTGTCGAAGTTCCAGAGGTGAGGTGTGATCAGCCTCGAGACGCCTCAGCCGAAATGGGCCTCATCTCTCCTGGAGGGGAGAACCTCCTGGATTTTCTCGAGTTGCGGCACGTCTAATCGAGTTACGACGGGGACCTCAGGGACCCGCTCTGGTGGCCTCAGGAAAGGCCAGGCCCCATGCGAGTTGCTAGGGTCCCTCTCGGGATTCCTCTCCCGTCCATGCCGGGGCCTAAGACCTTGTGTGGAGTCGGGGCCGGAACCTGAGGATTCCTCTCCAGTGCTGCCATGGATCTTGGGGTGCTTCTGAGTCTCCCCAGGGGAGTCAGGCCTCGTCTCGAGTGGGGGCATGCACGTGCGCTTTCCTCCCGTGCTGCAGCAGTAGTGTCACGCTTCCTGTCACGTGGATCAAGGGATCTGTGGCTTTCCCTGGAGGCTTTCCCTCGAGGCTTTCCCACGAGACTTTCCCACAGGGCCGAGCCACGTGCCACCTTGTTGTGAGTCGATCCTCGGCGTGAAAGACGAGCCGGTAAAGGGAAAAGAGGTTCCTCTGGAATGGACTGAGACATCTGGGGGACTCTTGGAATGGTGGCACGACCCTGGAGTTCCTCTCGCCGTTCCTGTTGAGAGGGCCTCCTCTTCAGATGCGACGGGAACGCCGGGAACTCTTTCCCGACGAAGCAGGGAAAGGATCCCTCATCTCGAGCTACGAGGCGGAAACGGGGCTCCCCTGGATGTGGGTGGGACCCTCGTGTTTCCTCTCGAGTGGAGACGGGTATGTCGGGGAACTTCTTGATTTGCACCAAGGGTGTGAAGGACCCTTTCGAAGTTCCAGAGGTGAGGTGTGATCAGCCTCGACACGCCTCAGCGGAAATGGGCCTCATCTCGCCTGGAGGGGAGAACCACCTGGATTTTCTCGAGTTGTGGCAGGTCTTCTCGAGTTACGACGGGGACCTCAGGGATCCGCTCTGGTGGCCTCAGGAAAGGCCAGTCCCCATGCGAGTTGCTAGGGTCCCTCTCGGGATTCTTCTCCCGTCCATGCCGGGGCCTAAGACCTTGTGTGGAGTCGGGGCCGGAACCTGAGGATTCCTCTCCAGTGCTGCCATGGATCTTGGGGAGCTTCTGAGTATCCGCTGGGGAGTCAGGCCTCGTCTCGAGTGGGGGCATGCACGTGCGCATTCCTCCCGTGCTGCAGCAGTAGTATCACGCTTCCTGTCACGTGGATCAAGGGATCTGTGGCTTTCCCTCGAGGCTTTCCCTCGAGGCTTTCCTTCGAGCCTTTCCCACCAGGCTTTCCCACACGGCCGTGCCACGTGCCACCTTGGTGTGAGTCGATCCTCGGCGTGAAAGACGATCCGGTGAAGGGAAAAGAGGTTCCTCTGGAAGGACTGAGACATCTGGGGGACTCTTGGAATGGTGGCACGACCCTGGAGTTCCTCTCGCCGTTCCTGTTGAGAGGGCCTCCTCTTGAGATGCGACGGGAACGCCGGGAACTATTACCCGACGAAGCAGGGAAAGGATCCCTCATCTCGAGCTACGAGGCGGAAACGGGGCTCCTCTGGATGTGGGCGGGACCCTCGTGTTTCCTCTCGAGTGGAGACGGGTATGTCGGGGAACTTCTTGATTGGCACCAAGGGTGTGAAGGACCCTTTCGAAGTTCCAGAGGTGAGGTGTGATCAGCCTCGAGACGCCTCAGCGGAAATGGGCCTCATCTCGCCTGGAGGGGAGAACCACCTGGATTTTCTCGAGTTGCGGCAGGTCTTCTCGAGTTACGACGGGGACCTCAGGGATCCGCTCTGGTGGCCTCAGGAAAGGCCAGTCCCCATGCGAGTTGCTAGGGTCCCTCTCGGCATTCCTCTCCCGTCGATGCCGGGGCCTAAGACCTTGTGTGGAGTCGGGGCCGGAACCTGAGGATTCCTCTCCAGTGTTGACATGGATCTTGGGGTGCCTCTGAGTCTCCCCAGGGCAGTCAGGCCTCGTCTCGAGTGGGGGCATGCACGTGCGCTTTCCTCCCGAGCTGCTGCAGTAGTGTCACGCTTCCTGTCACGTGGATATAGGGGTCTGTGGCTTTCTCTCGAGGCTGTCCCTCGAGGCTTTCCCACGAGGCTTACCCACAGGGCTGTGCCACATGCCACCTTGGTGTGAGTCGATCCTCGGCGTGAAAGACGAGCCGGTGAAGGGAAAAGAGGTTCCTCTGGAATGGACTGAGACATCTGGGGGACTCTCGGAACGGTGGCACGACTCTGGAGTTCCTCTCGCCGTTCCTGTTGAGAGGGCCTCCCCTTGAGATGCGATGGGAACGCCGGGAATTCTTTCCCGACGAAGCAGGGAAAGGATCCCTCATCTCGAGCTATGAGGCGGAAACGGGGCTCCTCTGGATGTGGGCGGGACCGTTGTGCTTCCTCTCGAGTGGAGACGGGTATGTCGGGGAACTTCTTGATTTGCACCAAGGGTGTGAAGGACCATTGTGAAGTTCCAGAGGTGAGGTGTGATCAGCCTTGAGACGCCTCAGCGGAAATGGGCCACATCTCGCATGGAGGGGAGAACCTCCTGGATATTATCGAGTTGCGGCAGGTCTTCTCGTGTTACGACGGGGACCTCAGGGACCCGCTCTGGTGGCCTCATTAAAGGCCAGTCCCCGTGCGAGTTGCTAGGGGCCATCTCGGGATTCCTCTCCCATCCATGCCGGGGCCTAAGACCTTGTGTGGAGTCGGGGACGGAACCTGAGGATGCCTCTCCAGTGTTGCCATGGATCTTGGGGTGCTTCTGAGTCTCCCCAGGGGAGTCAGGCCTCGTCTCGAGTGGGGGCATGCACGTGCGCTTTCCTCCCGAGCTGCAGCAGGAGTGTCACGCTTCCTGTCACGTGGATCAAGGGATCTGTGGCTTTCTCTCGAGGCTGTCCCTCGAGGCTTTCCCACGAGGCTTTCCCACATGGCTGTGCCACGTTCCACCTTGGTGGGAGTCGATCCTCGGCGTGAAACACGAGCCGGTGAAGGGAAAAGAGGTTCCTCTGGAATGGACTGAGACATCTGGGGGACTCTTGGAATGGTGGCACGACCCTGGAGTTCCTCTCGCCGTTCCTGTTGAGAGGGCCTCCTCTTGAGATGCGACGGGAACGCCGGGAACTCTTTCCCGACGAAGCAGGGAAAGGATCCCTCATCTCGAGCTACGAGGCGGAAACGGGGCTCCTCTGGATGTGGGCGGGACGTTCGTGTTTCCTCTCGAGTGGAGACGGGTGTGTCGGGGAACTTCTTGATTTGCACCAAGGGTGTGAAGGACCCTTTCGAAGTTCCAGAAGTGAGGTGTGATCAGCCTCGAGACGCCTCAGCGGAAATGGGCCTCATCTCGCCTGGAGGGGAGAACCTCCTGGATTTTCTCGAGTTGTAGAGGTCTTCTCCAGTTAAGAAGGGGACCTCAGGGACCCGCTCTGGTGGCCTCAGGAAACGCCAGTCCCCATGCGAGTTGCTAGGTGCCATCTCGGGATTCCTCTCCCGTCCATGTCGTTGCTTAAGACCTTGTGTTGAGCCGGGGTCGGAACCTGAGGATTCCTCTCCAGTGTTCCCATGGATCTTGGGGTGCGTCTGAGTCTCCCCAGGGGAGTCAGGCCTCGTCTCGAGTGGGGGCTTGCACGTGCGCTTTCCTCCCGAGCTGCAGCAGTAGTGTCACGCTTCCTGTCACCTGGATCACGGGATCTGTGGCTTTCCCTCGAGGCTGTGCCTCGAGTCTTTCCCATGAGGCTTTCCCACAGGTCTGTGCCACGTGCCACCTTGGTGTGAGTCGATCCTCGGCGTGAAAGAGGAGCCGGTGAAGGGAAAAGAGGTTCCTCTGGAATGGACTGAGACATCTGGGGGACTCTTGGAATGGTGGCACGACCCTGGAGTTCCTCTCGCCGTTCCTGTTGAGAGGGCCTCTTCTTGAGGTGCGACGGGAACGCCGGAAACTGTTTCTCGACGAAACAGGGAAAGGATCCCTCATCTCGAGTTACGAGGCGGAAACGGAGCTCCTCTGGATGTGGGCGGGACCCTCGTGATTCCTCTCGAGTGGAGACGGGTATGATGGGGAACTTCTTGATTTGCACCAAGGGTGTGAAGGACCCTTTCGAAGTTCCAGAGGTGAGGTGTGATCAGCCTCGAGACGCCTCAGCGGAAATGGGCCTCATCTCGCCTGGAGGGGAGAACCTCCTTGATTTCCTCGAGTTACGGCAGGTCTTCTCGAGTTACGACGGGGACCTCAGGGACCCGCTCTGGTGGCCTCAGGATACGCCAGTCCCCATGCGAGTTGCTAAGTGCCATCTCGGGATTCCTCTCCCGTCCATGCCGGGGATTTAGACCTTATGTGAAGTCGGGGCCGGAACCTGAGGATTCCTCTCCAGTGTTGCCATGGATCTTGGGGTGCTTCTGAGTCTCCCCAGGGGAGTCAGGCCTCGTCTCGAGTTGGGGTATGTACGTGCGCTTTCCTCCCGAGTTGCAGCAGTAGTGTCATGCTTCCTGTCACGTCGATCAAGGGATCTGTGGCTTTCCCTCCAGGCTGTCCCTCAAGGCTTTCCCACGAGGCTTTCCCACAGGGCTGTGCCACGTGCCACCTTGGTGTGATTCGATGCTCGGCGTGAAAGACGAGCCGGTGAAAGGAAAAGAGGTTCCTCTGGAATGGACTGAGACATCTGGGGGACTCTTGGAATGGTGGCACGACCCTGGAGTTCCTCTCACCGTTCCTGTTGAGAGGGCCTGCTCTTGAGTTGCGACTGGAACGCCGGGAACTCTTTCTCGATGCAGCAGGGAAAGGATCCCTCATCTCGAGCTATGAGGCGGAAACGGGGCTCCTCTGGATGTGGGCGGGACGTTCGTGTTTCCTCTCGAGTGGAGACGGGTGTGTCGGGGAACTTCTTGATTTGCACCAAGGGTGTGAAGGACCCTGTCGAAGTTCCAGAGGTGAGGTGTGATCAGCCTCGAGACGCCTCAGCCGAAATGGGCCTCATCTCTCCTGGAGGGGAGAACCTCCTGGATTTTCTCGAGTTGCGGCACGTCTTCTCGAGTTACGACGGGGACCTCAGGGACCCGCTCTGGTGGCCTCAGGAAAGGCCAGTCCCCATGCGAGTTGCTAGTGGCCATCTCGGGATTCCTATCCCGTCCATGCCGGGGCTTAAGACCTTGTGTGGAGTCTGGGACGGAACCTGAGGATGCCTCTCCAGTGTTGCCATGGATCTTGGGGTGCTTCTGAGTCTCCCCAGGGGAGTCAGGCCTCGTCTCGAGTGGGGGCATGCACGTGCGCTTTCCTCCCGAGCTGCAGCAGTAGTGTCACGCTTCCTGTCACGTGGATCAAGGGATATTTGGCTTTCCCTCGAGGCTGGCCTTCGAGGATTTCCCACGAGGCTTTCCCACAGGGCTGTGCCACGTGCCACCTTGGTGTGAGTCGATCCTCGGCCTGAAAGACGAGCCGGTGAAGGGAAAAGAGGTTCCTCTGGAATGGACTGAGACATCTGGGGGACTCTTGGAATGGTGGCACGACCCTGGAGTTCCTCTCGCCGTTCCTGTTGAGAAGGCCTCTTCTTGAGGTGCGACGGGAACGCCGGAAACTATTTCTCGACGAAACAGGAAAGGATCCCTCATCTCGAGCTACGAGGCAGAAACGGGGCTCCTCTGGATGTGGGCGGGACCCTCGTGATTCCTCTCGAGTGGAGACGGGTATGTCGGGGAACTTCTTGATTTGCACCAAGGGTATGAAGGACCCTTGCGAAGTTCCAGAGGTGAGGTGTGATCAGCCTCGAGACGCCTCAGCGGAAATGGGCCTCATCTCGCCTGGAGGGGAGAACCTCCTTGATTTCCTCGAGTTGCGGCAGGTCTTCTCGAGTTACGACGGGGACCTCAGGGACCCGCTCTGGTGGCCTCAGGAAACGCCAGTCCCCATGCGAGTTGCTAAGTGCCATCTCGGGATTCCTCTCCCGTCCAGGCCGGGGATTTAGACCTTATGTGAAGTCGGAGCTGGAACCTGAGAATTCCTCTCCAGTGTTGCCATGGATCTTGGGGTGCTTCTGAGTCTCCCCCGGGGAGTCAGGCCTCGTCTCGAGTTGGGTCATGCACGTGCGCTTTCCTCCCGAACTGCAGCAGTAGTGTCACGCTTCCTGTCACGTCGATCAAGGGATCTGTGTCTTTCCCTCGAGGCTGTCCCTCTAGGCTTTCCCACGAGGCTTTCCCACATGGCTGTGCCACGTTCCACCTTGGTGGGAGTCGATCCTCGGCGTGAAACACGAGCCGGTGAAGGGAAAAGAGGTTCCTCTGGAATGGACTGAGACATCTGGGGGACTCTTGGAATGGTGGCACGACCCTGGAGTTCCTCTCGCCGTTCCTGTTGAGAGGGCCTCCTCTTGAGATGCGACGGGAACGCCGGGAACTCTTTCCCGACGAAGCAGGGAAAGGATCCCTCATCTCGAGCTACGAGGCGGAAACGGGGCTCCTCTGGATGTGGGCGGGACGTTCGTGTTTCCTCTCGAGTGGAGACGGGTGTGTCGGGGAACTTCTTGATTTGCACCAAGGGTGTGAAGGACCCTTTCAAAGTTCCAGAGGTGAGGTGTGATCAGCCTCGAGACGCCTCAGCGGAAATGGGCCTCATCTCGCCTGGAGGGGAGAACCTCCTGGATTTTCTCGAGTTGTAGAGGTCTTCTCCAGTTAAGAAGGGGACCTCAGGGACCCGCTCTGGTGGCCTCAGGAAACGCCAGTCCCCATGCGAGTTGCTAGGTGCCATCTCGGGATTCCTCTCCCGTCCATGTCGTTGCTTAAGACCTTGTGTTGAGCCGGGGTCGGAACCTGAGGATTCCTCTCCAGTGTTCCCATGGATCTTGGGGTGCGTCTGAGTCTCCCCAGGGGAGTCAGGCCTCGTCTCGAGTGGGGGCTTGCACGTGCGCTTTCCTCCCGAGCTGCAGCAGTAGTGTCACGCTTCCTGTCACCTGGATCACGGGATCTGTGGCTTTCCCTCGAGGCTGTGCCTCGAGCCTTTCCCATGAGGCTTTCCCACAGGTCTGTGCCACGTGCCACCTTGGTGTGAGTCGATCCTCGGCGTGAAAGAGGAGCCGGTGAAGGGAAAAGAGGTTCCTCTGGAATGGACTGAGACATCTGGGGGACTCTTGGAATGGTTGCACGACCCTGGAGTTCCTCTCGCCGTTCCTGTTGAGAAGGCCTCTTCTTGAGGTGCGACGGGAACGCCGGAAACTATTTCTCGACGAAACAGGAAAGGATCCCTCATCTCGAGCTACGAGGCAGAAACGGGGCTCCTCTGGATGTGGGCGGGACCCTCGTGATTCCTCTCGAGTGGAGACGGGTATGTCGGGGAACTTCTTGATTTGCACCAAGGGTATGAAGGACCCTTGCGAAGTTCCAGAGGTGAGGTGTGATCAGCCTCGAGACGCCTCAGCGGAAATGGGCCTCATCTCGCCTGGAGGGGAGAACCTCCTTGATTTCCTCGAGTTGCGGCAGGTCTTCTCGAGTTACGACGGGGACCTCAGGGACCCGCTCTGGTGGCCTCAGGAAACGCCAGTCCCCATGCGAGTTGCTAAGTGCCATCTCGGGATTCCTCTCCCGTCCAGGCCGGGGATTTAGACCTTATGTGAAGTCGGAGCTGGAACCTGAGAATTCCTCTCCAGTGTTGCCATGGATCTTGGGGTGCTTCTGAGTCTCCCCCGGGGAGTCAGGCCTCGTCTCGAGTTGGGTCATGCACGTGCGCTTTCCTCCCGAACTGCAGCAGTAGTGTCACGCTTCCTGTCACGTCGATCAAGGGATCTGTGTCTTTCCCTCGAGGCTGTCCCTCAAGGCTTTCCCACGAGGCTTTCCCACAGGGCTGTGCCACGTGCCACCTTGGTGTGAGTCGATGCTCGGCGTGAAAGACAAGCCGGTGAAAGGAAAAGAGGTTCCTCTGGAATGGACTGAGACATCTGGGGGACTCGTGGAATGGTGGCACGACCCTGGAGTTCCTCTCGCCGTTCCTGTTGAGAGGGCCTGCTCTTGAGTTGCGAGTGGAACGCCGGGAAATCTTTCTCGATGAAGCAGGGAAAGGATCCCTCATCTCGAGCTATGAGGCGGAAACGGGGCTCCTCTGGATGTGGGCGGGACGTTCGTGTTTCCTCCCGAGTGGAGACGGCTAGGTCGGGGAACTTCTTGATTTGCACCAAGGGTGTGAAGGACCCTGTCGAAGTTCCAGAGGTGAGGTGTGATTAGCCTCGAGACGCCTCAGCCGAAATGGGCCTCATCTCTCCTGGAGGGGAGAACCTCCTGGATATTCTCGAGTTGCGGCAGGTCTTCTCGAGTTACGACGGGGACCTCAGGGACCCGCTCTGGTGGCCTCAGGAAAGGCCAGTCCCCATGCGAGTTGCTAGTGGCCGTCTCGGGATTCCTCTCCCGGCCATGCCGGGGCTTAAGACCTTGTGTGGAGTCGGGGCCGGAACCTGAGGATGCCTCTCCAGTGTTGCCGTGGATCTTGGGGTGCTTCTGAGTCTCCCCAGGGGAGTCAGGCCTCGTCTCGAGTGGGGGCATGCACGTGCGCTTTCCTCCCGAGCTGCAGCAGTAGTGTCACGCTTCCTGTCACGTGGATATAGGGGTCTGTGGCTTTCTCTCGAGGCTGTCCCTCGAGGCTTTCCCACGAGGCTTACCCACAGGGCTGTGCCACATGCCACCTTGGTGTGAGTCGATCCTCGGCGTGAAAGACGAGCCGGTGAAGGGAAAAGAGGTTCCTCTGGAATGGACTGAGACATCTGGGGGACTCTCGGAACGGTGGCACGACTCTGGAGTTCCTCTCGCCGTTCCTGTTGAGAGGGCCTCCCCTTGAGATGCGACGGGAACGCCGGGAATTCTTTCCCGACGAAGCAGGGAAAGGATCCCTCATCTCGAGCTATGAGGCGGAAACGGGGCTCCTCTGGATGTGGGCGGGACCGTTGTGCTTCCTCTCGAGTGGAGACGGGTATGTCGGGGAACTTCTTGATTTGCACCAAGGGTGTGAAGGACCATTGTGAAGTTCCCGAGGTGAGGTGTGATCAGCCTCGAGACGCCTCAGCGGAAATGGGCCACATCTCGCATGGAGGGGAGAACCTCCTGGATATTATCGAGTTGCGGCAGGTCTTCTCGTGTTACGACGGGGACCTCAGGGACCCGCTCTGGTGGCCTCATTAAAGGCCAGTCCCCGTGCGAGTTGCTAGGGGCCATCTCGGGATTCCTCTCCCATCCATGCCGGGGCCTAAGACCTTGTGTGGAGTCGGGGACGGAACCTGAGGATGCCTCTCCAGTGTTGCCATGGATCTTGGGGTGCTTCTGAGTCTCCCCAGGGGAGTCAGGCCTCGTCTCGAGTGGGGGCATGCACGTGCGCTTTCCTCCCGAGCTGCAGCAGGAGTGTCACGCTTCCTGTCACGTGGATCAAGGGATTCGTGGCTTTCTCTCGAGGCTGTCCCTCGAGGCTTTCCCACGAGGCTTTCCCACATGGCTGTGCCACGTTCCACCTTGGTGGGAGTCGATCCTCGGCGTGAAACACGAGCCGGTGAAGGGAAAAGAGGTTCCTCTGGAATGGACTGAGACATCTGGGGGACTCTTGGAATGGTGGCACGACCCTGGAGTTCCTCTCGCCGTTCCTGTTGAGAGGGCCTCCTCTTGAGATGCGACGGGAACGCCGGGAACTCTTTCCCGACGAAGCAGGGAAAGGATCCCTCATCTCGAGCTACGAGGCGGAAACGGGGCTCCTCTGGATGTGGGCGGGACGTTCGTGTTTCCTCTCGAGTGGAGACGGGTGTGTCGGGGAACTTCTTGATTTGCACCAAGGGTGTGAAGGACCCTTTCGAAGTTCCAGAGGTGAGGTGTGATCAGCCTCGAGACGCCTCAGCGGAAATGGGCCTCATCTCGCCTGGAGGGGAGAACCTGCTGGATTTTCTCGAGTTGTAGCAGGTCTTCTCCAGTTAAGAAGGGGACCTCAGGGACCCGCTCTGGTGGCCTCAGGAAACGCCAGTCCCCATGCGAGTTGCTAGGTGCCATCTCGGGATTCCTCTCCCGTCCATGTCGTTGCTTAAGACCTTGTGTTGAGCCGGGGTCGGAACCTGAGGATTCCTGTCCAGTGTTCCCATGGATCTTGGGGTGCGTCTGAGTCTCCCCAGGGGAGTCAGGCCTCGTCTCGAGTGGGGGCTTGCACGTGCGCTTTCCTCCCGAGCTGCAGCAGTAGTGTCACGCTTCCTGTCACCTGGATCACGGGATCTGTGGCTTTCCCTCGAGGCTGTGCCTCGAGTCTTTCCCATGAGGCTTTCCCACAGGTCTGTGCCACGTGCCACCTTGGTGTGAGTCGATCCTCGGCGTGAAAGAGGAGCCGGTGAAGGGAAAAGAGGTTCCTCTGGAATGAACTGAGACATCTGGGGGACTCTTGGAATGGTGGCACGACCCTGGAGTTCCTCTCGCCGTTCCTGTTGAGAGGGCCTCTTCTTGAGGTGCGACGGGAACGCCGGAAACTGTTTCTCGACGAAACAGGGAAAGGATCCCTCATCTCGAGTTACGAGGCGGAAACGGAGCTCCTCTGGATGTGGGCGGGACCCTCGTGATTCCTCTCGAGTGGAGACGGGTATGTTGGGGAACTTCTTGATTTGCACCAAGGGTGTGAAGGACCCTTTCGAAGTTCCAGAGGTGAGGTGTGATCAGCCTCGAGACGCCTCAGCGGAAATGGGCCTCATCTCTCCTGGAGGGGAGAACCTCCTTGATTTCCTCGAGTTACGGCAGGTCTTCTCGAGTTACGACGGGGACCTCAGGGACCCGCTCTGGTGGCCTCAGGATACGCCAGTCCCCATGCGAGTTGCTAAGTGCCATCTCGGGATTCCTCTCCCGTCCATGCCGGGGATTTAGACCTTATGTGAAGTCGGGGCCGGAACCTGAGGATTCCTCTCCAGTGTTGCCATGGATCTTGGGGTGCTTCTGAGTCTCCCCAGGGGAGTCAGGCCTCGTCTCGAGTTGGGGCATGTACGTGCGCTTTCCTCCCGAGTTGCAGCAGTAGTGTCATGCTTCCTGTCACGTCGATCAAGGGATCTGTGGCTTTCCCTCGAGGCTGTCCCTCAAGGCTTTCCCACGAGGCTTTCCCACAGGGCTGTGCCACGTGCCACCTTGGTGTGAGTCGATCCTCGGCGTGAAAGAGGAGCCGGTGAAGGGAAAAGAGGTTCCTCTGGAATGGACTGAGACATCTGGGGGACTCTTGGAATGGTGGCACGACCCTGGAGTTCCTCTCGCCGATCCTGTTGAGAGGGCCTGCTCTTGAGTTGCGACTGGAACGCCGGGAACTCTTTCTCGATGAAGCAGGGAAAGGATCCCTCATCTCGAGGTATGAGGCGGAAACGGGGCTCCTCTGGATGTGGGCGGGACGTTCGTGTTTCCTCTCGAGTGGAGACGGGTGTGTCGGGGAACTTCTTGATTTGCACCAAGGGTGTGAAGGACCCTGTCGAAGTTCCAGACGTGAGGTGTGATTAGCCTCGAGACGCCTCAGCCGAAATGGGCCTCATCTCTCCTGGAGGGGAGAACCTCCTGGATTTTCTCGAGTTGCGGCACGTCTTCTCGAGTTACGACGGGGACCTCAGGGACCCGCTCTGGTGGCCTCAGGAAAGGCCAGTCCCCATGCGAGTTGCTAGTGGCCATCTCGGGATTCCTCTCCCGTCCATGCCGGGGCTTAAGACCTTGTGTGGAGTCGGGGCCGGAACCTGAGGATGCCTCTCCAGTGTTGCCATGGATCTTGGGGTGCTTCTGAGTCTCCCCAGGGGAGTCAGGCCTCGTCTCGAGTGGGGGCATGCACGTGCGCTTTCCTCCCGAGCTGCAGCAGTAGTGTCACGCTTCCTGTCACGTGGATATAGGGGTCTGTGGCTTTCTCTCGAGGCTGTCCCTCGAGGCTTTCCCACGAGGCTTACCCACAGGGCTGTGCCACGTGCCACCTTGGTGTGAGTCGATCCTCGGCGTGAAAGATGAGCCGGTGAAGGGAAAATAGGTTCCTCTGGAATGGACTGAGACATCTGGGGGACTCTCGGAACGGTGGCACGACTCTGGAGTTCCTCTCGCCGTTCCTGTTGAGAGGGCCTCCCCTTGAGATGCGACGGGAACGCCGGGAATTCTTTCCCGACGAAGCAGGGAAAGGATCCCTCATCTCGAGCTATGAGGCGGAAACGGGGCTCCTCTGGATGTGGGCGGGACCGTTGTGCTTCCTCTCGAGTGGAGACGGGTATGTCGGGGAACTTCTTGATTTGCACCAAGGGTGTGAAGGACCATTGTGAAGTTCCAGAGGTGAGGTGTGATCAGCCTCGAGACGCCTCAGCGGAAATGGGCCACATCTCGCCTGGAGGGGAGAACCTCCTGGATATTATCGAGTTGCGGCAGGTCTTCTCGTGTTACGACGGGGACCTCAGGGACCCGCTCTGGTGGCCTCATTAAAGGCCAGTCCCCGTGCGAGTTGCTAGGGGCCATCTCGGGATTCCTCTCCCATCCATGCCGGGGCCTAAGACCTTGTGTGGAGTCGGGGACGGAACCTGAGGATGCCTCTCCAGTGTTGCCATGGATCTTGGGGTGCTTCTGAGTCTCCCCAGGGGAGTCAGGCCTCGTCTCGAGTGGGGGCATGCACGTGCGCTTTCCTCCCGAGCTGCAGCAGGAGTGTCACGCTTCCTGTCACGTGGATCAAGGGATCTGTGGCTTTCTCTCGAGGCTGTCCCTCGAGGCTTTCCCACGAGGCTTTCCCACAGGGCTGTGCCACGTTCCACCTTGGTGGGAGTCGATCCTCGGCGTGAAACACGAGCCGGTGAAGGGAAAAGAGGTTCCTCTGGAATGGACTGAGACATCTGGGGGACTCTTGGAATGGTGGCACGACCCTGGAGTTCCTCTCGCCCTTCCTGTTGAGAGGGCCTCCTCTTGAGATGCGACGGGAACGCCGGGAACTCTTTCCCGACGAAGCAGGGAAAGGATCCCTCATCTCGAGCTACGAGGCGGAAACGGGGCTCCTCTGGATGTGGGCGGGACGTTCGTTTTTCCTCTCGAGTGGAGACGGGTGTGTCGGGGAACTTCTTGATTTGCACCAAGGGTGTGAAGGACCCTTTCGAAGTTCCAGAGGTGAGGTGTGATCAGCCTCGAGACGCCTCAGCGGAAATGGGCCTCATCTCGCCTGGAGGGGAGAACCTCCTGGATTTTCTCGAGTTGTAGCAGGTCTTCTCCAGTTAAGAAGGGGACCTCAGGGACCCGCTCTGGTGGCCTCAGGAAACGCCAGTCCCCATGCGAGTTGCTAGGTGCCATCTCGGGATTCCTCTCCCGTCCATGTCGTTGCTTAAGACCTTGTGTTGAGCCGGGGTCGGAACCTGAGGATTCCTCTCCAGTGTTCCCATGGATCTTGGGGTGCGTCTGAGTCTCCCCAGGGGAGTCAGGCCTCGTCTCGAGTGGGGCCTTGCACGTGCGCTTTCCTCCCGAGCTGCAGCAGTAGTGTCACGCTTCCTGTCACCTGGATCACGGGATCTGTGGCTTTCCCTCGAGGCTGTGCGTCGAGTCTTTCCCATGAGGCTTTCCCACAGGTCTGTGCCACGTGCCACCTTGGTGTGAGTCGATCCTCGGCGTGAAAGAGGAGCCGGTGAAGGGAAAAGAGGTTCCTCTGGAATGGACTGAGACATCTGGGGGACTCTTGGAATGGTGGCACGACCCTGGAGTTCCTCTCGCCGTTCCTGTTGAGAGGGCCTCTTCTTGAGGTGCGACGGGAACGCCGGAAACTGTTTCTCGACGAAACAGGGAAAGGATCCCTCATCTCGAGTTACGAGGCGGAAACGGAGCTCCTCTGGATGTGGGCGGGACCCTCGTGATTCCTCTCGAGTGGAGACGGGTATGTTGGGGAACTTCTTGATTTGCACCAAGGGTGTGAAGGACCCTTTCGAAGTTCCAGAGGTGAGGTGTGATCAGCCTCGAGACGCCTCAGCGGAAATGGGCCTCATCTCGCCTGGAGGGGAGAACCTCCTTGATTTCCTCGAGTTGCGGCAGGTCTTCTCGAGTTACGACGGGGACCTCAGGGACCCGCTCTGGTGGCCTCAGGAAACGCCAGTCCCCATGCGAGTTGCTAAGTGCCATCTCGGGATTCCTCTCCCGTCCATGCCGGGGATTTAGACCTTATGTGAAGTCGGGGCCGGAACCTGAGGATTCCTCTCCAGTGTTGCCATGGATCTTGGGGTGCTTCTGAGTCTCCCCAGGGGAGTCAGGCCTCGTCTCGAGTTGGGGCATGTACGTGCGCTTTCCTCCCGAGTTGCAGCAGTAGTGTCATGCTTCCTGTCACGTCGATCAAGGGATCTGTGGCTTTCCCTCGAGGCTGTCCCTCAAGGCTTTCCCACGAGGCTTTCCCACAGGGCTGTGCCACGTGCCACCTTGGTGTATTTCGATGCTCGGCGTGAAAGACGAGCCGGTGAAAGGAAAAGAGGTTCCTCTGGAATGGACTGAGACATCTGGGGGACTCTTGGAATGGTGGCACGACCCTGGAGTTCCTCTCGCCGTTCCTGTTGAGAGGGCCTGCTCTTGAGTTGCGACTGGAACGCCGGGAACTCTTTCTCGATGAAGCAGGGAAAGGATCCCTCATCTCGAGCTATGAGACGGAAACGGGGCTCCTCTGGATGTGGGCGGGACGTTCGTGTTTCCTCTCGAGTGGAGACGGGTGTGTCGGGGAACTTCTTGATTTGCACCAAGGGTGTGAAGGACCCTGTCGAACTTCCAGACGTGAGGTGTGATTAGCCTCGAGACGCCTCAGCCGAAATGGGCCTCATCTCTCCTGGAGGGTAGAACCTCCTGGATTTTCTCGAGTTGTAGCAGGTCTTCTCGAGTTACGACGGGGACCTCAGGGACCCGCTCTGGTGGCCTCAGGAAAGGCCAGTCCCCATGCGAGTTGCTATTGGCCATATCGGGATTCCTCTCCCGTCCATGCCGGGGCTTAAGACCTTGTGTGGAGTCGGGGCCGGAACCTGAGGATGCCTTTCCAGTGTTGCCATGGATCTTGGGGTGCTTCTGAGTCTCCCCAGGGGAGTCAGGCCTCGTCTCGAGTGGGGGCATGCACGTGCGCTTTCCTCCCGAGCTGCAGCAGCAGTGTCACGCTTCCTGTCACGTGGATCAAGGGATATTTGGCTTTCCCTCGAGGCTGGCCTTCGAGGATTTCCCACGAGGCTTTCCCACAGGGCTGTGCCACGTGCCACCTTGGTGTGAGTCGATCCTCGGCGTGAAAGACGAGCCGGTGAAAGGAAAAGAGGTTCCTCTGGAATGGACTGAGACATCTGGGGGACTCTTGGAATGGTGGCACGACCCTGGAGTTCCTCTCGCCGTTCCTGTTGAGAAGGCCTCTTCTTGAGGTGCGACGGGAACGCCGGAAACTATTTTTCGACGAAACAGGAAAGGATCCCTCATCTCGAGCTACGAGGCGGAAACGGGGCTCCTCTGGATGTGGGCGGGACCCACGTGATTCCTCTCGAGTGGAGACGGGTATGTCGGGGAACTTCTTGATTTGCACCAAGGGTGTGAAGGACCCTTGCGAAGTTCCAGAGGTGAGGTGTGATCAGCCTCGAGACGCCTCAGCGGAAATGGGCCACATCTCACATGGAGGGGAGAACCTCCTGGATATTATCGAGTTGCGGCAGGTCTTCTCGTGTTATGACGGGGACCTCAGGGACCCGCTCTGGTGGCCTCATTAAAGGCCAGTCCCCGTGTGAGTTGCTAGGGGCAATCTCGGGATTCCTCTCCCATCCATGCCGGGGCCTAAGACCTTGTGTGGAGTCGGGGCCGGAACCTGAGTATGCCTCTCCAGTGTTGCCATGGATCTTGGGGTGCTTCTGAGTCTCCCCAGGGGAGTAGGCCTCGTCTCGAGTGGGGGCATGCACGTGCGCTTTCCTCCCGAGCTGCAGCAGTAGTGTCACGCTTCCTGTCACGTGGATCAAGGGATCTGTGGCTTTCCCTCGAGGCTTTTCCTCCAGGCTTTCCCACGAGACTTTCCCACAGGGCCGTGCCACGTGCCACCTTGGTGTGAGTCGATCCTCGGCGTGAAAGACGAGCCGGTAAAGGGAAAAGAGGTTCCTCTGGAATGGACTGAGACATCTGGGGGACTCTTGGAATGGTGGCACGACCCTGGAGTTCCTCTCGCCGTTCCTGTTGAGAGGGCCTCCTCTTCAGATGCGACGGGAACGCCGGGAACTCTTTCCCGACGAAGCAGGGAAAGGATCCCTCATCTCGAGCTACGAGGCGGAAACGGGGCTCCTCTGGATGTGGGTGGGACCCTCGTGATTCCTCTCGAGTGGAGACAGGTATGTCGGGGAACTTCTTGATTTGCACCAAGGGTGTGAAGGACCCTTTCGAAGTTCCAGAGGTGAGGTGTGATCAGCCTCGAGACGCCTCAGCGGAAATGGGCCTCATCTCGCCTGGAGGGGAGAACCTCCTTGATTTCCTCGAGTTGCGGCAGGTCTTCTCGAGTTACGACGGGGACCTCAGGGACCCGCTCTTGTGGCCTCAGGAAACGCCAGTCCCCATGCGAGTTGCTAAGTGCCATCTCGGGATCCCTCTCCCGTCCAGGCCGGGGATTTAAACCTTATGTGAAGTCGAGGCTGGAACCTCAGAATTCCTCTCCAGTGTTGCCATGGATCTTGGGGTGCTTCTGAGTCTCCCCAGGGGAGTCAGGCCTCGTCTCGAGTTGGGTCATGCACGTGCGCTTTCCTCCCGAACTGCAGCAGTAGTGTCACGCTTCCTGTCACGTGGATCAAGGGATCTGTGTCTTTCCCTCGAGGCTGTCCCTCAAGGCTTTCCCACGAGGCTTTCCCACAAGGCTGTGCCACGTGCCACCTTGGTGTGAGTCGATGCTCGGCGTGAAAGACAAGCCGGTGAAAGGAAAAGAGGTTCCTCTGGAATGGACTGAGACATCTGGGGGACTCTTGGAATGGTGGCACGACCCTGGAGTTCCTCTCGCCGTTCCTGTTGAGAGGGCCTGCTCTTGAGTTGCGAGTGGAACGCCGGGAACTCTTTCTCGATGAAGCAGGGAAAGGATCCCTCATCTCGAGCTATGAGGCGGAAACGGGGCTCCTCTGGATGTGGGCGGGACCGTTGTGCTTCCTCTCGAGTGGAGACGGGTGTGTCGTGGAACTTCTTGATTTGCACCAAGGGTGTGAAGGACCATTGTGAAGTTCCAGAGGTGAGGTGTGATCAGCCTCGAGACGCCTCAGCGGAAATGGGCCACATCTCGCATGGAGGGGAGAACCTCCTGGATATTATCGAGTTGCGGCAGGTCTTCTCGTGTTACGACGGGGACCTCAGGGACCCGCTCTGGTGGCCTCATTAAAGGCCAGTCCACGTGCGAGTTGCTAGGGGCCATCTCGGGATTCCTCTCCCATCCATGCCGTTGCCTAAGACCTTGTGCGGAGTCGGGGACGGAACCTGAGGATGCCTCTCCAGTGTTGCCATGGATCTTGGGGTGCTTCTGAGTCTCCCCAGGGGAGTCAGGCCTCGTCTCGAGTGGGGGCATGCACGTGCACTTTGCTCCCGAGCTGCAGCAGGAGTGTCACGCTTCCTGTCACGTGGATCAAGGGATCTGTGGCTTTCTCTCGAGGCTGTCCCTCGAGGCTTTCCCACGAGGCTTTCCCACATGGCTGTGCCACGTTCCACCTTGGTGGGAGTCGATCCTCGTCGTGAAACACGAGCCGGTGAAGGGAAAAGAGGTTCCTCTGGAATGGACTGAGACATCTGGGGGACTCTTGGAATGGTGGCACGACCCTGGAGTTTCTCTCGCTGTTCCTGTTGAGAGGGCCTCCTCTTGAGATGCGACGGGAACGCCGGGAACTCTTTCCCGACGAAGCAGGGAAAGGATCCCTCATCTCGAGCTACGAGGCGGAAACGGGGCTCCTCTGGATGTGGGCGGGACGTTCGTGTTTCCTCTCGAGTGGAGACGGGTGTGTCGGGGAACTTCTTGATTTGCACCAAGGGTGTGAAGGACCCTTTCGAAGTTCCAGAGGTGAGGTGTGATCAGCCTCGAGACGCCTCAGCGGAAATGGGCCTCATCTCGCCTGGAGGGGAGAACCTCCTGGATTTTCTCGAGTTGTAGCAGGTCTTCTCCAGTTAAGAAGGGGACCTCAGGGACCCGCTCTGGTGGCCTCAGGAAACGCCAGTCCCCATGCGAGTTGCTAGGTGCCATCTCGGGATTCCTCTCCCGTCCATGTCGGTGCTTAAGACCTTGTGTTGAGTCGGGGTCGGAACCTGAGGATTCCTCTCCAGTGTTCCCATGGATCTTGGGGTGCGTCTGAGTCTCCCCAGGGGAGTCAGGCCTCGTCTCGAGTGGGGGCTTGCACGTGCGCTTTCCTCCCGAGCTGCAGCAGTAGTGTCACGCTTCCTGTCACCTGAATCACGGGATCTGTGGCTTTCCCTCGAGGCTGTCCCTCGAGTCTTTCCATGAGGCTTTCCCACAGGTCTGTGCCACGTGCCACCTTGGAGTGAGTCGATCCTCGGCGTGAAAGAGGAGCCGGTGAAGTGAAAAGAGGTTCCTCTGGAATGGACTGAGACATCTGGGGGACTCTTGGAATGGTGGCACGACCCTGGAGTTCCTCTCGCCGTTCCTGTTGAGAGGGCCTCTTCTTGAGGTGCGACGGGAACGCCGGAAACTATTTCTCGACGAAACAGGGAAAGGATCCCTCATCTCGAGCTACGAGGCGGAAACGGAGCTCCTCTGGATGTGGGCGGGACCCTCGTGATTCCTCTCGAGTGGAGACGGGTATGTCGGGGAACTTCTTGATTTGCACCAAGGGTGTGAAGGACCCTTTCGAAGTTCCAGAGGTGAGGTGTGATCAGCCTCGAGACGCCTCAGCGGAAATGGGCCTCATCTCGCCTGGAGGGGAGAACCTCCTTGATTTCCTCGAGTTGCGGCAGGTCTTCTCGAGTTACGACGGGGACCTCAGGGACCCGCTCTGGTGGCCTCAGGAAACGCCAGTCCCCATGCGAGTTGCTAAGTGCCATCTCGGGATTCCTCTCCCGTCCATGCCGGGGATTTAGACCTTATGTGAAGTCGGGGCCGGAACCTGAGGATTCCTCTCCAGTGTTGCCATGGATCTTGGGGTGCTTCTGAGTCTCCCCAGGGGAGTCAGGCCTCGTCTCGAGTTGGGGCATGCACGTGCGCTTTCCTCCCGAGTTGCAGCAGTAGTGTCATGCTTCCTGTCACGTCGATCAAGGGATCTGTGGCTTTCCCTCGAGGCTGTCCCTCAAGGCTTTCCCACGAGGCTTTCCCACAGGGCTGTGCCACGTGCCACCTTGGTGTGATTCGATGCTCGGCGTGAAAGACGAGCCGGTGAAAGGAAAAGAGGTTCCTCTGGAATGGACTGAGACTTCTGGGGGACTCTCGGAACGGTGGCACGACTCTGGAGTTCCTCTCGCCGTTCCTGTTGAGAGGGCCTCCCCTTGAGATGCGACGGGAACGCCGGGAATTCTTTCCCGACGAAGCAGGGAAAGGATCCCTCATCTCGAGCTATGAGGCGGAAACGGGGCTCCTCTGGATGTGGGCGGGACCGTTGTGCTTCCTCTCGAGTGGAGACGGGTATGTCGGGGAACTTCTTGATTTGCACCAAGGGTGTGAAGGACCATTGTGAAGTTCCAGAGGTGAGGTGTGATCAGCCTCGAGACGCCTCAGCGGAAATGGGCCACATCTCGCCTGGAGGGGAGAACCTCCTGGATATTATCGAGTTGCGGCAGGTCTTCTCGTGTTACGACGGGGACCTCAGGGACCCGCTCTGGTGGCCTCATTAAAGGCCAGTCCCCGTGCGAGTTGCTAGGGGCCATCTCGGGATTCCTCTCCCATCCATGCCGGGGCCTAAGACCTTGTGTGGAGTCGGGGACGGAACCTGAGGATGCCTCTCCAGTGTTGCCATGGATCTTGGGGTGCTTCTGAGTCTCCCCAGGGGAGTCAGGCCTCGTCTCGAGTGGGGGCATGCACGTGCGCTTTCCTCCCGAGCTGCAGCAGGAGTGTCACGCTTCCTGTCACGTGGATCAAGGGATCTGTGGCTTTCTCTCGAGGCTGTCCCTCGAGGCTTTCCCACGAGGCTTTCCCACATGGCTGTGCCACGTGCCACCTTGGTGGGAGTCTATCCTCGGCGTGAAACACGAGCCGGTGAAGGGAAAAGAGGTTCCTCTGGAATGGACTGAGACATCTGGGGGACTCTTGGAATGGTGGCACGACCCTGGAGTTCCTCTCGCCGTTCCTGTTGAGAGGGCCTCCTCTTGAGATGCGACGGGAATGCCGGGAACTCTTTCCCGACGAAGCAGGGAAAGGATCCCTCATCTCGAGCTATGAGGCGGAAACGGGGCTCCTCTGGATGTGGGCGGGACGTTCGTGTTTCCTCTCGAGTGGAGACGGGTGTGTCGGGGAACTTCTTGATTTGCACCAAGGGTGTGAAGGACCCTGTCGAAGTTCCAGAGGTGAGGTGTGATCAGCCTCGAGACGCCTCAGCGGAAATGGGCCTCATCTCGCCTGGAGGGGAGAACCTCCTGGATTTTCTCGAGTTGTAGCAGGTCTTCTCCAGTTAAGAAGGGGACCTCAGGGACCCGCTCTGGTGGCCTCAGGAAACGCCAGTCCCCATGCGAGTTGCTAGGTGCCATCTCGGGATTCCTCTCCCGTCCATGTCGTTGCTTAAGACCTTGTGTTGAGCCGGGGTCGGAACCTGAGGATTCCTCTCCAGTGTTCCCATGGATCTTGGGGTGCGTCTGAGTCTCCCCAGGGGAGTCAGGCCTCGTCTCGAGTGGGGGCTTGCACGTGCGCTTTCCTCCCGAGCTGCAGCAGTAGTGTCACGCTTCCTGTCACCTGTATCACGGGATCTGTGGCTTTCCCTCGAGGCTGTGCCTCGAGTCTTTCCCATGAGGCTTTCCCACAGGTCTGTGCCACGTGCCACCTTGGTGTGAGTCGATCCTCGGCGTGAAAGAGGAGCCGGTGAAGGGAAAAGAGGTTCCTCTGGAATGGACTGAGACATCTGGGGGACTCTTGGAATGGTGGCACGACCCTGGAGTTCATCTCGCAGTTCCTGTTGAGAGGGCCTCTTCTTGAGGTGCGACGGGAACGCCGGAAACTGTTTCTCGACGAAACAGGGAAAGGATCCCTCATCTCGAGCTACGAGGCGGAAACGGAGCTCCTCTGGATCTGGGCGGGACGTTCGTGTTTCCTCTCGAGTGGAGATGGGTGTGTCGGGGAACTTCTTGATTTGCACCAAGGGTGTGAAGGACCCTGTCGAAGTTCCAGAGGTGAGGTGTGATTAGCCTCGAGACGCCTCAGCCGAAATGGGCCTCATCTCTCCTGGAGGGGAGAACCTCCTGGATTTTCTCGAGTTGCGGCAGGTCTTCTCGAGTTACGACGGGGACCTCAGGGACCCGCTCTGGTGGCCTCAGGAAAGGCCAGTCCCCATGCGAGTTGCTAGTGGCCATCTTGGGATTCCTCTCCCGTCCATGCCGGGGCTTAAGACCTTGTGTGGAGTCGGGGCCGGACCCTGAGGATGCCTCTCCAGTGTTGCCATGGATCTTGGGGTGCTTCTGAGTCTCCCCAGGGGAGTCAGGCCTCATCTCGAGTGGGGGCATGCACGTGCGCTTTCCTCCCGAGCTGCAGCAGTAGTGTCACGATTCCTGTCACGTGGATCAAGGGATCTGTGGCTTTCCCTCGAGGCTGTCCCTCGAGGCTTTCCCACGAGGCTTTCCCACAGGGCTGTGCCAAGTTCCACCTTGGCGGGAGTCGATCCTCGGCGTGAAAGACGAGCCGGTGAAGGGAAAAGAGGTTCCTCTGGAATGGACTGAGACATCTGGGGGACTCTTGTAATGGTGGCACGACCCTGGAGTTCCTCTCGCCGTTCCTGTTGAGAGGGCCTCCTCTTGAGATGCGACGGGAACGCCGGGAACTCTTTCCCGACGAAGCAGGGAAAGGATACCTCATCTTGAGCTACGAGGCCGAAACGGGGCTCCTCTGGATGTGGGCGGGACCCTCGTGTTTCCTCTCGAGTGGAGACGGGTATGTCGGGGAACTTGATTTGCACCAAGGGTGTGAAGGACCCTTTCGAAGTTCCAGAGGTGAGGTGTGATCAGCCTCGAGACGCCTCAGCGGAAATGGGCCTCATCTCGCCTGGAGGGGAGAACCTCCTGGATTTTCTCGAGTTGCGGCAGGTCTTCTCGAGTTACGATGGGGACCACAGGGACCCGCTCTGGTGGCCTCATTAAAGGCCAGTCCCCGTGCGAGTTGCTAGGGGCCATCTCGGGATTCCTCTCCCATCCATTCCGGGGCCTAAGACCTTGTGTGGAGTCGGGGCCGGAACCTGAGGATGCCTCTCCAGTGTTGCCATGGATCTTGGGTTGCTTCTGAGTCTCCCCAGGGGAGTCAGGCCTCGTCTCGAGTGGGGGCATGCACGTGCGCTTTCCTCCCGAGCTGCAGCAGTAGTGTCACACTTCCTGTCACGTGGATCAAGGGATCTGTGGCTTTCCCTCGAGGCTGTCTCTCGAGGCTTTCCCACGAGGCTTTCCCACAGGGCTGTGCCACGTGCCACCTTGGTGGGAGTCGATCCTCGGCGTGAAAGACGAGCCGGTGAAGGGAAAAGAGGTTCCTCTGGAATGGACTGAGACATCTGGGGGACTCTTGGAATGGTGGCACGACCCTGGAGTTCCTCTCGCCGTTCCTGTTGAGAGGGCCTCCTCTTGAGATGCGACGGGAACGCCGGGAACTCTTTCCCGACGAAGCAGGGAAAGGATCCCTCTTCTGGAGCTACGAGGCCGAAAAGGGGCTCCTCTGGATGTGGGCGGGACCCTCGTGATTCCTCTCGAGTGGAGACGGGTATGTCGGGGAACTTGATTTGCACCAAGGGTGTGAAGGACCCTTTCGAAGTTCCAGAGGTGAGGTGTGATCAGCCTCGAGACGCCTCAGCGGAAATGGGCCTCATCTCGCCTGGATGGGAGAACCTGCTGGATTTTCTCGAGTTGCGGCAGGTCTTCTCGAGTTACGACGGGGACCACAGGGACCCGCTCTGGTGGCCTCATTAAAGGCCAGTCCCCGTGCGAGTTGCTAGGGGCCATCTCGGGAATCCTCTCCCATCCATGACGGGGCCTAAGACCTTGTGTGGAGTCGGGGCCGGAACCTGAGGATGCCGCTCCAGTGTTGCCATGGATCTTGGGTTGCTTCTGAGTCTCCCCAGGGGAGTCAGGCCTCGTCTCGAGTGGGGGCATGCACGTGCGCTTTCCTCCCGAGCTGCAGCAGTAGTGTCACGCTTCCTGTCACGTGGATCAAGGGATCTGTGGCTTTCCCTCGAGGCTGTCTCTCGAGGCTTTCCCACGAGGCTTTCCCACAGGGCTGTGCCACGTGCCACCTTGGTGGGAGTCGATCCTCGGCGTGAAAGACGAGCCGGTGAAGGGAAAAGAGGTTCCTCTGGAATGGACTGAGACATCTGGGGGACTCTTGGAATGGTGGCACGACCCTGGAGTTCCTCTCGCCGTTCCTGTTGAGAGGGCCTCCTCTTGAGATGCGACGGGAACGCCGGAAACTCTTTCCCGACGAAGCAGGGAAAGGATCCCTCATCTCGAGCTACGAGGCGTAAACGGGGCTCCTCTGGATGTGGGCGGGACGTTCGTTTTTCCTCTCGAGTGGAGACGGGTGTGTCGGGGAACTTCTTGATTTGCACCAAGGGTGTGAAGGACCCTGTCGAAGTTCCAGAGGTGAGGTGTGATCAGCCTCGAGACGCCTCAGCCGAAATGGGCCTCATCTCTCCTGGAGGCGAGAACCTCCTGGATTTTCTCGAGTTGCGGCAGGTCTTCTCGAGTTACGACGGGGACCTCAGGGACCCGCTCTGGTGGCCTCAGGAAAGGCCAGTCCCCATGCGAGTTGCTAGTGACCATCTCGGGATTCCTCTCCCGTCCATGCCGGGGCTTAAGACCTTGTGTGGAGTCGGGGCCGGAACCTGAGGATGCCTCTCCAGTGTTGCCATGGATCTTGGGGTGCTTCTGAGTCTCCCCAGGGGAGTCAGGCCTCGTCTCGAGTGGGGGCATGCACGTGCGCTTCCCTCCCGAGATGCAGCAGGAGTGTTACGCTTCCTGTCACGTGGATCAAGGGATCTGTGGCTTTCCCTCGAGGCTGTCCCTCTAGGCTTTCCCACGAGGCTTTCCCACAGGGCCGAGCCACGTGCCACCTTGGTGGGAGTCGATCCTCGGCGTGAAAGACGAGCCGGTGAAGGGAAAAGAGGTTCCTCTGGAATGGACTGAGACATCTGGGGGACTCTTGGAATGGTGGCACGACCCTGGAGTTCCTCTCGCCGTTTCTGTTGAGAGGGCCTCCCCTTGAGATGCGACGGGAACGCCGGGAACTCTTTCCCGACGAAGCAGGGAAAGGATCCCTCATCTCGAGCTATGAGGCGGATACGGGGCTCCTCTGGATGTGGGCGGGACCCTCGTGTTTCCTCTCGAGTGGAGACGGGTATGTCGGGGAATTTCTTGATTTGCACCAAGGGTGTGAATTACCCTTTCGAAATTCCAGAGGTGAGGTGTGATCAGCCTCGAGACGCCTCAGCGGAAATGAGCCTCATCTCGCCTGGAGGGGAGAACCTCCTTGATTTCCTCGAGTTGCGGCAGTTCTTCTCGAGTTACGACGGGGACCTCAGGGACCCGCTCTGGTGGCCTCAGGAAAGGCCAGTCCCCATGCGAGTTGCTAGGGGCCATCTCGGGATTCCTCTCCCGTCCATGCCGGGGCCTAAGACCTTGTGTGGAGTCGGGGCCGGAACCTGAGTATTCCTCTCCAGTGCTGCCATGGATCTTGGGGTGCCTCTGAGTCTCCCCAGGGGAGTAGGCCTCGTCTCGAGTGGGGGCATGCACGTGCGCTTTCCTCCCGAGCTGCAGCAGTAGTGTCACGCTTCCTGTCACGTGGATCAAGGGATCTGTGGCTTTCCCTGGAGGCTTTCCCTCGAGGCTTTCCCACGAGACTTTCCCACAGGGCCGTGCCACGTGCCACCTTGGTGTGAGTCGATCCTCGGCGTGAAAGACGAGCCGGTAAAGGGAAAAGAGGTTCCTCTGGAATGGACTGAGACATCTGGGGGACTCTTGGAATGGTGGCACGACCCTGGAGTTCCTCTCGCCGTTCCTGTTGAGAGGGCCTCTTCTTGAGGTGCGACGGGAACTCCGGAAACTATTTCTCGACGAAACAGGAAAGGATCCCTCATCTCGAGCTACGATGCGGAAACGGGGCTCCTCTAGATGTGGGCGGGACCCTCGTGATTCCTCTCAAGTTGAGACGGGTATGTCGGGGAACTTCTTGATTTGCACCAAGGGTGTGAAGGACCCTTGCGAAGTTCCAGAGGTGAGGTGTGATCAGCCTCGACACGCCTCAGCGGAAATGGGCCTCATCTCGCCTGGACGGGAGAACCACCTGGATTTTCTCGAGTTGCGGCAGGTCTTCTCGAGTTACAACGGGGACCTCAGGGACCCGCTCTGGTGGCCTCAGGAAAGGCCAGTCCCCATGCGAGTTGCTAGGGTCCCTCTCGGGATTAATCTCCCGTCCATGCCGGGGCCTAAGACCTTGGGTGGAGTCGGGGCCGGAACCTGAGGATTCCTCTCCAGTGTTGCCATGGATCTTGGGGGGCTTCTGAGTCTCCCCAGGGGAGTCAGGCCTCGTCTCGAGTGGGGGCATGCACGTGCGCTTTCCTCCCGAGCTGCAGCACTAGTGTCACGCTTCCTGTCATGTGGATCAAGGGATCTGTGGCTTTCCCTCGAGGCTTTCCCTCGAGGCTTTCTCACCAGGCTTTCCCACAGGGCCGAGCCACGTTCCACCTTGGTGTGAGTCGATCCTCGGCGTGAAAGACGAGCCGGTGAAGGGGAAAGAGGTTCCTCTGGAAGGACTGAGACCTCTGGGGGACTCTTGGAATGGTGGCACGACCCTGGAGTTCCTCTCGCCGTTCCTGTTGAGAGGGCCTCCTCTTGAGATGCGACGGGAACGCCGGGAACTCTTTCCCGACGAAGCAGGGAAAGGATCCCTCATCTCGAGCTACAAGGCGGAAACGGGGCTCCTCTGGATGTGGGCGGGACCCTCGTGTTTCCTCTCGAGTGGAGACGGGTATGTCGGGGAACTTCTTGATTTGCACCAAGGGTGTGAAGGACCCTTTCGAAGTTCCAGAGGTGAGGTGTGATCAGCCTCGAGACGCCTCAGCGGAAATGGGCCTCATCTCGCCTGGAGGGGAGAACCTCCTTGATTTCCTCGAGTTGCGGCAGTTCTTCTCTAGTTACGACGGGGACCTCAGGGACCCGCTGTGGTGGCCTCAGGAAAGGCCAGTCCCCGTGCGAGTTGCTAGGGGCCATCTCGGGATTGCTCTCCCATCCATGCCGGGGCCTAAGACCTTGTGTGGAGTCGGGGCCGGAACCTGAGGATGCCTCTCCAGTGTTGCCATGGATCTTGGGGTGCTTCTGAGTCTCCCCAGGGGAGTCAGGCCTCGTCTCGAGTGGGGGCATGAACGTGTGCTTTCCTCCCTAGCTGCAGCAGGAATGTCACGCTTCCTGTCACGTGGATCAAGGGATCTGTGGCTTTCCCTCGAGGCTGTCTCTCGAGGCTTTCCCACGAGGCTTTCCCACAGGGCTGTGCCACGTGCCACCTTGGTGGGTGTCGATCCTCGGCGTGAAAGACGAGCCGGTGAAGGGAAAAGAGGTTCCTCTGGAATGGACTGAGACATCTGGGGGACTCTTGGAATGGTGGCACGACCCTGGAGTTCCTCTCGCCGTTCCTGTTGAGAGGGCCTCCTCTTGAGATGCGACGGTAACGCCGGGAAATCTTTCCCGACGAAGCAGGGAAAGGATCCCTCATCTCGAGCTACGAGGCGGAAACGGGGCTCCTCTGGATGTGGGCGGGACGTTCGTGTTTCCTCTCGAGTGGAGACGGGTGTGTCGGGGAACTTCTTGATTTGCACCAAGGGTGTGAAGGACCCTGTCGAAGTTCCAGAGGTGAGGTGTGATTAGCCTCAAGACGCCTCAGCCGAAATGGGCCTCATCTCTCCTGGAGGGGAGAACCTCCTGGATTTTCTCGAGTTCCGGCAGGTCTTCTCGAGTACGACGGGGACCTCAGGGACCCGCTCTGGTGGCCTCAGGAAAGGCCAGTCCCCATGCGAGTTGCTAGGGGCCATCTCGGGATTCCTCTCCCATTCATGCCGGGGCCTAAGACCTTGTGTGGAGTCGGGGCCGGAACCTGAGTATTCCTCTCCAGTGCTGCCATGGATCTTGGGGTGCCTCTGAGTCTCCCCAGGGGAGTAGGCCTCGTCTCGAGTGGGGGCATGCACGTGCGCTTTCCTCCCGAGCTGCAGCAGTAGTGTCACGCTTCCTGTCACGTGGATCAAGGGATCTGTGGCTTTCCCTCGAGGCTTTCCCTCGAGGCTTTCCCACGAGACTTTCCCACAGGGCCGTGCCACGTGCCACCTTGGTGTGAGTCGATCCTCGGCGTGAAAGACGAGCCGGTAAAGGGAAAAGAGGTTCCTCTGGAATGGACTGAGACATCTGGGGGACTCTTGGAATGGTGGCACGACCCTGGAGTTCCTCTCGCCGTTCCTGTTGAGAGGGCCTCCTCTTGAGATGCGACGGGAACGCCGGGAACTCTTTCCCGACGAAGCAGGGAAAGGATCCCTCATCTCGAGCTACCAGGCGGAAACGGGGCTCCTCTGGATGTGGGCGGGACCCTCGTGATTCCTCTCGAGTGGAGACAGGTATGTCGGGGAACTTCTTGATTTGCACCAAGGGTGTGAAGGACCCTTTCGAAGTTCCAGAGGTGAGGTGTGATCAGCCTCGAGACGCCTCAGCGGAAATGGGCCTCATCTCGCCTGGAGGGGAGAACCTCCTTGATTTCCTCGAGTTGCGGCAGGTCTTCTCGAGTTACGACGGGGACCTCAGGGACCCGCTCTGGTGGCCTCAGGAAACGCCAGTCCCCATGCGAGTTGCTAAGTGCCATCTCGGGATTCCTCTCCCGTCCATGCCGGGGATGTAGACCTTATGTGAAGTCGGGGCTGGAACCTGAGAATTCCTCTCCAGTGTTGCCATGGATCTTGGGGTGCTTCTGAGTCTCCCCAGGGGAGTCAGGCCTCGTCTCGAGTTGGGTCATGCACGTGCGCTTTCCTCCCGAACTTCAGCAGTAGTGTCACGCTTCCTGTCACGTCGATCAAGGGATCTGTGGCTTTCCCTCGAGGCTGTCCCTCAAGGCTTTCCCACGAGGCTTTCCCACAGGGCTGTGCCACGTGCCACCTTGGTGTGAGTCGATGCTCGGCGTGAAAGACGAGCCGGTGAAAGGAAAAGAGGTTCCTCTGGAATGGACTGAGACATCTGGGGGACTCTTGGAATGGTGGCACGACCCTGGAGTTCCTCTCGCCGTTCCTGTTGAGAGGGCCTCCTCTTGAGATGCGACGGTAACGCCGGGAACTCTTTCCCGACGAAGCAGGGAAAGGATCCCTCATCTCGAGCTACGAGGCGGAAACGGGGCTCCTCTGGATGTGGGCGGGACGTTCGTGTTTCCTCTCGAGTGGAGACGGGTGTGTCGGGGAACTTCTTGATTTGCACCAAGGGTGTGAAGGACCCTGTCGAAGTTCCAGAGGTGAGGTGTGATTAGCCTCAAGACGCCTCAGCCGAAATGGGCCTCATCTCTCCTGGAGGGGAGAACCTCCTGGATATTCTCGAGTTGCGGCAGGTCTTCTCGAGTTACGACGGGGACCTCAGGGACCCGCTCTGGTGGCCTCAGGAAAGGCCAGTCCCCATGCCAGTTGCTAGTGGCCATCTCGGGATTCCTCTCCCGGCCATGCCGGGGCTTAAGACCTTGTGTGGAGTCGGGGCCGGAACCTGAGGATGCCTCTCCAGTGTTGCCATGGATCTTGGGGTGCTTCTGAGTCTCCCCAGGGGAGTCAGGCCTCGTCTCGAGTGGGGGCATGCACGTGCACTTTCCTCCCGAGCTGCAGCAGTAGTGTCACGCTTCCTGTCACGTGGATATAGGGGTCTGTGGCTTTCTCTCGAGGCTGTCCCTCGAGGCTTTCCCACGAGGCTTACCCACAGGGCTGTGCCACGTGCCACCTTGGTGTGAGTCGATCCTCGGCGTGAAAGACGAGCCGGTGAAGGGAAAAGAGGTTCCTCTGGAATGGACTGAGACATCTGGGGGAGTCTCGGAACGGTGGCACGACCCTGGAGTTCCTCTCGCCGTTCCTGTTGAGAGGGCCTCCCCTTGAGATGCGACGGGAACGCCGGGAACTCTTTCCCGACGATGCAGGGAAAGGATCCCTCATCTCGAGCTATGAGGCGGATACGGGGTTCCTCTGGATGTTGGCGGGACCCTCGTGATTCCTCTCGAGTGGAGACGGGTATGTCGGAGAATTTCTTGATTTGCACCAAGGGTGTGAATTACCCTTTCGAAATTCCAGAGGTGAGGTGTGATCAGCCTCGAGACGCCTCAGCGGAAATGAGCCTCATCTCGCCTGGAGGGGAGAACCTCCTGGATTTTCTCGAGTTCCGGCAGGTCTTCTCGAGTTACGACGGGGACCTCAGGGACCCGCTCTGGTGGCCTCAGGATAGGCCAGTCCCCATGCGAGTTGCTAGGGGCCATCTCGGGATTCCTCTCCCGTCCATGCCTGGGCCTAAGACCTTGTGTGGAGTCGGGGCCGGAACCTGAGTATTCCTCTCCAGTGCTGCCATGGATCTTGGGGTGCCTCTGAGTCTCCCCAGGGGAGTAGGCCTCGTCTCGAGTGGGGGCATGCACGTGCGCTTTCCTCCCGAGCTGCAGCAGTAGTGTCACACTTCCTGTCACGTGGATCAAGGGATCTGTGGCTTTCCCTCGAGGCTTTCCCTCGAGGCTTTCCCACGAGGCTTTCCCACAGGGCCGTGCCACGTGCCACCTTGGTGTGAGTCGATCCTCGGCGTGAAAGACTAGCCGGTAAAGGGAAAAGAGGTTCCTCTGGAATGGACTGAGACATCTGGGGGACTCTTGGAATGGTGGCACGACCCTGGAGTTCCTCTCGCCGTTCCTGTTGAGAGGGCCTCCTCTTGAGATGCGACGGTAACGCCGGGAACTCTTTCCCGACGAAGCAGGGAAAGGATCCCTCATCTCGAGCTACGAGGCGGAAACGGGGCTCCTCTGGATGTGGGCGGGACGTTCGTGTTTCCTCTCGAGTGGAGACGGGTGTGTCGGGGAACTTCTTGATTTGCACCAAGGGTGTGAAGGACCCTGTCGAAGTTCCAGAGGTGAGGTGTGATTAGCCTCAAGACGCCTCAGCCGAAATGGGCCTCATCTCTCCTGGAGGGGAGAACCTCCTGGATATTCTCGAGTTGCGGCAGGTCTTCTCGAGTTACGACGGGGACCTCAGGGACCCGCTCTGGTGGCCTCAGGAAAGGCCAGTCCCCATGCCAGTTGCTAGTGGCCATCTCGGGATTCCTCTCCCGGCCATGCCGGGGCTTAAGACCTTGTGTGGAGTCGGGGCCGGAACCTGAGGATGCCTCTCCAGTGTTGCCATGGATCTTGGGGTGCTTCTGAGTCTCCCCAGGGGAGTCAGGCCTCGTCTCGAGTGGGGGCATGCACGTGCGCTTTCCTCCCGAGCTGCAGCAGTAGTGTCACGCTTCCTGTCACGTGGATATAGGGGTCTGTGGCTTTCTCTCGAGGCTGTCCCTCGAGGCTTTCCCACGAGGCTTACCCACAGGGCTGTGCCACGTGCCACCTTGGTGTGAGTCGATCCTCGGCGTGAAAGACGAGCCGGTGAAGGGAAAAGAGGTTCCTCTGGAATGGACTGAGACATCTGGGGGAGTCTCGGAACGGTGGCACGACCCTGGAGTTCCTCTCGCCGTTCCTGTTGAGAGGGCCTCCCCTTGAGATGCGACGGGAACGCCGGGAACTCTTTCCCGACGATGCAGGGAAAGGATCCCTCATCTCGAGCTATGAGGCGGATACGGGGCTCCTCTGGATGTTGGCGGGACCCTCGTGATTCCTCTCGAGTGGAGACGGGTATGTCGGAGAATTTCTTGATTTGCACCAAGGGTGTGAATTACCCTTTCGAAATTCCAGAGGTGAGGTGTGATCAGCCTCGAGACGCCTCAGCGGAAATGAGCCTCATCTCGCCTGGAGGGGAGAACCTCCTGGATTTTCTCGAGTTCCGGCAGGTCTTCTCGAGTTACGACGGGGACCTCAGGGACCCGCTCTGGTGGCCTCAGGATAGGCCAGTCCCCATGCGAGTTGCTAGGGGCCATCTCGGGATTCCTCTCCCGTCCATGCCTGGGCCTAAGACCTTGTGTGGAGTCGGGGCCGGAACCTGAGTATTCCTCTCCAGTGCTGCCATGGATCTTGGGGTGCCTCTGAGTCTCCCCAGGGGAGTAGGCCTCGTCTCGAGTGGGGGCATGCACGTGCGCTTTCCTCCCGAGCTGCAGCAGTAGTGTCACACTTCCTGTCACGTGGATCAAGGGATCTGTGGCTTTCCCTCGAGGCTTTCCCTCGAGGCTTTCCCACGAGGCTTTCCCACAGGGCCGTGCCACGTGCCACCTTGGTGTGAGTCGATCCTCGGCGTGAAAGACTAGCCGGTAAAGGGAAAAGAGGTTCCTCTGGAATGGACTGAGACATCTGGGGGACTCTTGGAATGGTGGCACGACCCTGGAGTTCCTCTCGCCGTTCCTGTTGAGAGGGCCTCCTCTTGAGGTGCGACGGGAACGCCGGGAACTCTTTCCCGACGAAGCAGGGAAAGGATCCCTCATCTCGAGCTACCAGGCGGAAACGGGGCTCCTCTGGATGTGGGCGGGACCCTCGTGATTCCTCTCGAGTGGAGACAGGTATGTCGGGGAACTTCTTGATTTGCACCAAGGGTGTGAAGGACCCTTTCGAAGTTCCAGAGGTGAGGTGTGATCAGCCTCGAGACGCCTCAGCGGAAATGGGCCTCATCTCGCCTGGAGGGGAGAACCTCCTTGATTTCCTCGAGTTGCGGCAGGTCTTCTCGAGTTACGACGGGGACCTCAGGGACCCGCTCTGGTGGCCTCAGGAAACGCCAGTCCCCATTCGAGTTGCCTAGTGCCATCTCGGGATTCCTCTCCCGGCCATGCCGGGGCTTAAGACCTTGTTTGGAGTCGGGGCCGGAACCTGAGGATGCCTCTCCAGTGTTGCCATGGATCTTGGGGTGCTTCTGAGTCTCCCCAGGGGAGTCAGGCCTCGTCTCGAGTGGGGGCATGCACGTGCGCTTTCCTCCCGAGCTGCAGCAGTAGTGTCACGCTTCCTGTCACGTGGATATAGGGGTCTGTGGCTTTCTCTCGAGGCTGTCCCTCGAGGCTTTCCCACGAGGCTTACCCACAGGGCTGTGCCACGTGCCACCTTGGTGTGAGTCGATCCTCGGCGTGAAAGACGAGCCGGTGAAGGGAAAAGAGGTTCCTCTGGAATGGACTGAGACATCTGGGGGACTCTCGGAAGGGTGGCACGACCCTGGAGTTCCTCTCGCCGTTCCTGTTGAGAGGGCCTCCCCTTGAGATGCGACGGGAACGCCGGGAACTCTTTCCTGACGATGCAGGGAAAGGATCCCTCATCTCGAGCTATGAGGCGGATACGGGGCTCCTTTGGATGTGGGCGGGACCCTCGTGATTCCTCTCGAGTGGAGACGGGTATGTCGGGGAATTTCTTGATTTGCACCAAGGGTGTGAATTACCCTTTCGAAGTTCCAGAGGTGAGGTGTGATCAGCCTCCAGACGCCTCAGCGGAAATGGGCCTCATCTCGCCTGGAGGGGAGAACCTCCTGGATTTTCTCGAGATGCGGCAGGTCTTCTCGAGTTACGACGGGGACCTCAGGGACCCGCTCTGGTGGCCTCAGGATACGCCAGTCCCCATGCGAGTTGGTAGGGGCCATCTCGGGATTCCTCTCCCTCCATGCCGCGGCCTCAGTCCTTGTGTGGAGTCGGGGCCGGAACCTGAGGATTCCTCACCAGTGTTGCCATGGATCTTGGGGTGCTTCTGAGTCTCCCCAGGGGAGTCAGGCTTCGTCTCGAGTGGGGGCATGCACGTGCGCTTTCCTCCCGAGCTGCAGCAGTAGGGTCACGCTTCCTGTCACCTGGATCACGGGATCTGTGGCTTTCCCTTGAGGCTGTCCCTCGAGGATTTCCCACGAGGCTTTCCCACAGGTCTGTGCCACGTGCCACCTTGGTGTGAGTCGATCCTCGGCGTGAAAGACGAGCCGGTGAAGGGATAAGAGGTTCCTCTAGAATGGACTGAGACATATGGGGGACTCTTAGAATGGTGGCACGACCCTGGAGTTCCTCTAGCCGTTCCTGTTGAGAGGGCCGCGTCTTGAGGTGCGACGGGAACGCCGGAAACTATTTCTCGACGAAGCAGGGAAAGGATCCCTCATCTCGAGCTACGAGGCTGAAACGGGGCTCCTCTGAATGTGGGAGGGACCCTCGTGATTCCTCTCGAGTGGAGACGGGTATGTCGGGGAACTTGATTTGCACGAAGGGTGTGAAGGACCCTTTCGAAGTTCCAGAGGTGAGGTGTGATCAGCCTCGAGACGCCTCAGCGGAAATGGGCCTCATCTCGCCTGGAGGGGTGAACCTCCTGGATTTTCTCGAGTTGCGGCAGGTCTTCTCGAGTTATGACGGGAACCTCAGGGACCCGCTCTGGTGGCCTCAGGAAGGGCCAGTCCCCATGCGAGTTGATAGGGGACCTCTCGGGATTCCTCTCCCGTCCATGCCGGGGCCTAAGACCTTGTGTGGAGTCGGGGCCGGAACCTGAGGATTCCTCTCCAGTGTTGCCATGGGTCTTGGGGGGCTTCTGAGTCTCCCCAGGGGAGTCAGGCCTCGTCTCGTGTGGGGGCATGCACGTGCGCTTTCCTCCCGAGCTGCAGCAGTAGTGTCACGCTTCCTGTCACGGGATGAAGGGATCTGTGGCTTTCCCTCGAGGCTTTCCCTCGAGCCTTTCCCACCAGGCTTTCCCACAGGGCCGTGCCACGTGCCACCTTGGTGTGAGTCGATCCTCGGCGTGAAAGACGAGCCAGTGAAGGGAAAAGAGGTTCCTCTGGAAGGACTGAGACATCTGGGGGACTCTTGGAATGGTGGCACGACCCTGGAGTTCCTCTCGCCGTTCCTGTTGAGAGGGCCTCCTCTTGAGATGCGACGGGAACGCCGGGAACTCTTACCCGACGAAGCAGGGAAAGGATCCCTCATCTCGAGCTACGAGGCGGAAACGGGGCTCCTCTGGATGTGGGCGGGACCCTCGTGTTTCCTCTCGAGTGGAGACGGGTATGTCGGGGAACTTCTAGATTTGCACCAAGGGTGTGAAGGACCCTTTCGAAGTTCCAGAGGTGAGGTGTGATCAGCCTCGAGACGCCTCAGCGGAAATGGGCCTCATCTCGCCTGGACGGGAGAACCACCTGGATTTTCTCGAGTTGCGGCAGGTCTTCTCGAGTTACGACGGGGACCTCAGGGACCCGCTCTGGTGGCCTCAGGAAAGGCCAGGCCCCATGCGAGTTGCTAGGGTCCCTCTCGGGATTCCCCTCCCGTCCATGCCGGGGCCTAAGACCTTGTGTGGAGTCGGGGCCGGAACCTGAGTATTCCTCTCCAGTGCTGCCATGGATCTTGGGGTGCTTCTGAGTCTCCCCAGGGGAGTCAGGCCTCGTCTCGAGTGGGGGCATGCACGTGCGCTTTCCTCCCGAGTTGCAGCAGTAGTGTCACGCTTCCTGTCACGTGGATCAAGGGATCTGTGGCTTTCCCTCGAGGCTTTCCCTCGAGGCTTTCCCACGAGACTTTCCCACAGGGCCGTGCCACGTGCCACCTTGGTGTGGGTCGATCCTCGGCGTGTAAGACGAGCAGGTAAAGGGAAAAGAGGTTCCTCTGGAATGGACTGAGACATCTGGGGGACTCTTGGAATGGTGGCACGACCCTGGAGTTCCTCTCGCCGTTCCTGTTGAGAGGGCCTCCTCTTGAGATGCGACGGGAACGCCGGGAACTCTTTCCTGACGAAGCAGGGAAAGGATCCCTCATCTCGAGCTACGAGGCGGAAACGGGGCTCCTCTGGATGTGGGGGGGACCCTCGTGTTTCCTCTCGAGTGGAGACGGGTATGTCGGGGAACTTCTTGATTGGCACCAAGGGTGTGAAGGACCCTTTCGAAGTTCCAGAGGTGAGGTGTGATCAGCCTCGAGACGCCTCAGCGGAAATGGGCCTCATCTCGCCTGGAGGGGAGAACCACCTGGCTTTTCTCGAGTTGCGGCAGGTCTTCTCGAGTTACCACGGGGACCTCAGGGACCCGCTCTGGTGGCCTCAGGAAAGGCCAGTCCCCATGCGAGTTGCTAGGGTCCCTCTCGGGATTCCTCTCCCGTCCATGCCAGGGCCTAAGACCTTGTGTGGAGTCGGGGCCGGAACCTGAGGATTCTTCTCCAGTGTTGCCATGGGCCTTGGGGGGCTTCTGAGTCTCCCCAGGGGAGTCAGGCCTCGTCTCGTGTGGGGGCATGCACGTGCGCTTTCCTCCCGAGCTGCAGCAGTAGTGTCACGCTTCCTGTCACGGGATGAAGGGATCTGTGGCTTTCCCTCGAGGCTTTCCCTCGAGCCTTTCCCACCAGGCTTTCCCACAGGGCCGTGCCACGTGCCACCTTGGTGTGAGTCGATCCTCGGCGTGAAAGACGAGCCAGTGAAGGGAAAAGAGGTTCCTCTGGAAGGACTGAGACATCTGGGGGACTCTTGGAATGGTGGCACGACCCTGGAGTTCCTCTCGCCGTTCCTGTTGAGAGGGCCTCCTCTTGAGATGCGACGGGAACGCCGGGAACTCTTACCCGACGAAGCAGGGAAAGGATCCCTCATCTCGAGCTACGAGGCGGAAACGGGGCTCCTCTGGATGTGGGCGGGACCCTCGTGTTTCCTCTCGAGTGGAGACGGGTATGTCGGGGAACTTCTTGATTGGCACCAAGGGTGTGAAGGACCCTTTCGAAGTTCCAGAGGTGAGGTGTGATCAGCCTCGACACGCCTCAGCGGAAATGGGCCTCATCTCGCCTGGACGGGAGAACCACCTGGAATTTCTCGAGTTGCGGCAGGTCTTCTCGAGTTACGACGGGGACCTCAGGGACCCGCTCTGGTGGCCTCAGGAAAGGCCAGGCCCCATGCGAGTTGCTAGGGTCCCTCTCGGGATTCCCCTCCCGTCCATGCCGGGGCCTAAGACCTTGTGTGGAGTCGGGGCCGGAACCTGAGGATTCCTCTCCAGTGCTGCCATGGATCTTGGGGTGCTTCTGAGTCTCCCCAGGGGAGTCAGGCCTCGTCTCGAGTGGGGGCATGCACGTGCGCTTTCCTCCCGAGTTGCAGCAGTAGTGTCACGCTTCCTGTCACGTGGATCAAGGGATCTGTGGCTTTCCCTCGAGGCTTTCCCTCGAGGCTTTCCCACGAGACTTTCCCACAGGGCCGTGCCACGTGCCACCTTGGTGTGAGTCGATCCTCGGCGTGTAAGACGAGCCGGTAAAGGGAAAAGAGTTTCCTCTGGAATGGACTGAGACATCTGGGGGACTCTTGGAATGGTGGCACGACCCTGGAGTTCCTCTCGCCGTTCCTGTTGAGAGGGCCTCCTCTTGAGATGCGACGGGAACGCCGGGAACTCTTTCCCGACGAAGCAGGGAAAGGATCCCTCATCTCGAGCTACGAGGCGGAAACGGGGCTCCTCTGGATGTGGGCGGGACCCTCGTGTTTCCTCTCGAGTGGAGACGGGTATGTCGGGGAACTTCTTGATTGGCACCAAGGGTGTGAAGGACCCTTTCGAAGTTCCAGAGGTGAGGTGTGATCAGCCTCAAGACGCCTCAGCGGAAATGGGCCTCATCTCGCCTGGAGGGGAGAACCTTCTGGATTTTCTCGAGTTGCGGCAGGTCTTCTCGAGTTACGACGGGGACCTCAGGGACCCGCTCTGGTGGCCTCAGGAAAGGCCAGTCCCCATGCGAGTTGCTAGGGTTCCTCTCGGGATTCTTCTCCCGTCCATGCCGGGGCCTAAGACCTTGTGTGGAGTCGGGGCCGGAACCTGAGGATTCCTCTCTAGTGCTGCCATGGATCTTGGGGAGCTTCTGAGTATCCGCTGGGGAGTCAGGCCTCGTCTCGAGTGGGGGCATGCACGTGCACATTCCTCCCGTGCTGCAGCAGTAGTATCACGCTTCCTGTCACGTGGATCAAGGGATCTGTGGCTTTCCCTCGAGGCTTTCCCTCGAGGCTTTCCTTCGAGCCTTTCCCACAAGGCTTTCCCACAGGGCCGTGCCACGTGCCACCTTGGTGTGAGTCGATCCTCGGCGTGAAAGACGAGCCGGTGAAGGGAAAAGAGGTTGCTCTGGAAGGACTGAGACATCTGGGGGACTCTTGGAATGGTGGCACGACCCTGGAGTTCCTCTCGCCGTTCCTGTTGAGAGAGCCTCCTCTTGAGATGCGACGGGAACGCCAGGAACTCTTACCCGACGAAGCAGGGAAAGGATCCCTCATCTCGAGCTACGAGGCGGAAACGGGGCTCCTCTGGATGTGGGCGGGACCCTCGTGTTTCCTCTCGAGTGGAGACGGGTATGTCGGGGAACTTCTTGATTGGCACCAAGGGTGTGAAGGACCCTTTCGAAGTTCCAGAGGTGAGGTGTGATCAGCCTCGAGACGCCTCAGCGGAAATGGGCCTCATCTCGCCTGGAGGGGAGAACCACCTGGATTTTCTCGAGTTGCGGTAGGTCTTCTCGAGTTACCACGGGGACCTCAGGGACCCGCTCTGGTGGCCTCAGGAAAGGCCAGTCCCCATGCGAGTTGCTAGGGTCCCTCTCGGGATTCCCCTCCCGTCCATGCCGGGGCCTAAGACCTTGTGTGGAGTCGGGGCCGGAACCTGAGGATTCCTCTCCAGTGCTGCCATGGATCTTGGGGTGCTTCTGAGTCTCCCCAGGGGAGTCAGGCCTCGTCTCGAGTGGGGGCATGCACGTGCGCTTTCCTCCCGAGCTTCAGCAGTAGTGTCACGCTTCCTGTCACGTGGAACAAGGGATCTGTGGCTTTCCCTCGAGGCTTTCCCTCGAGGCTTTCCCACGAGACTTTCCCACAGGGCCGTGCCACGTGCCACCTTGGTGTGAGTCGATCCTCGGCGTGAAAGACGAGCCGGTAAAGAGAAAAGAGGTTCCTCTTGAATGGACTGAGACATCTGGGGGACTCTTGGAATGGTGGCACGACCCTGGAGTTCCTCTCGCCGTTCCTGTTGAGAGGGCCTCCTCTTGAGATGCGACGGGAACGCCGGGAACTCTTTCCCGACGAAGCAGGGAAAGGATCCCTCATCTCGAGCTGCGAGGCGGAAACGGGGCTCCTCTGGATGTGGGCGGCACCCTCGTGTTTCCTCTCGAGTGGAGACGGGTATGTCGGGGAACTTCTTGAGTTGCACCAAGGGTGTGAAGGACCCTTTCGAAGTTCCAGAGGTGAGGTGTGATCAGCCTCGAGACGCCTCAGCGGAAATGGGCCTCATCTCGCCTGGAGGGGAGAACCACCTGGATTTTCTCGAGTTGCGGCAGGTCTTCTCGAGTTACCACGGGGACCTCAGGGACCCGCTCTGGTGGCCTCAGGAAAGGCCTTTCCCCATGCGAGTTGCTAGCGTCCCTCTCGGTATTCTTCTCCCGTCCATGCCGGGGCCTAAGACCTTGTGTGGAGTGGGGGCCGGAACCTGAGGATTCTTCTCCAGTGTTGCCATGGGCCTTGGGGGGCTTCTGAGTCTCCCCATGGGAGTCAGGCCTCGTCTCGTGTGGGGGCATGCACGTGCGCTTCCCTCCCGAGCTGCAGCAGTAGTGTCACGCTTCCTGTCACGGGATGAAGGGGTCTGTGGCTTTCCCTCGAGGCTTTCCCTCGAGCCTTTCCCACCAGGCTTTCCCACAGGGCCGTGCCACGTGCCACCTTGGTGTGAGTCGATCCTCGGCGTGAAAGACGAGCCAGTGAAGGGAAAAGAGGTTCCTCTGGAAGGACTGAGACATCTGGGGGACTCTTGGAATGGTGGCACGACCCTGGAGTTCCTCTCGCCGTTCCTGTTGAGAGGGCCTCCTCTTGAGATGCGACGGGAACGCCGGGAACTCTTTCCCGACGAAGCAGGGAAAGGATCCCTCATCTCGAGCTACGAGGCGGAAACGGGGCTCCTCTGGATGTGGGCGGGACCCTCGTGTTTCCTCTCGAGTGGAGACGGGTATGTCGGGGAACTTCTTGATTGGCACCAAGGGTGTGAAGGACCCTTTCGAAGTTCCAGAGGTGAGGTGTGATCAGCCTCAAGACGCCTCAGCGGAAATGGGCCTCATCTCGCCTGGAGGGGAGAACCTTCTGGATTTTCTCGAGTTGCGGCAGGTCTTCTCGAGATACGACGGGGACCTCAGGGACCCGCTCTGGTGGCCTCAGGAAAGGCCAGGCCCCATGCGAGTTGCTAGGGTCCCTCTCGGGATTCCCCTCCCGTCCATGCCGGGGCCTAAGACCTTGTGTGGAGTCGGGGCCGGAACCTGAGGATTCCTCTCCAGTGCTGCCATGGATCTTGGGGTGCTTCTGAGTCTCCCCAGGGGAGTCAGGCCTCGTCTCGAGTGGGGGCATGCACGTGCGCTTTCCTCCCGAGTTGCAGCAGTAGTGTCACGCTTCCTGTCACGTGGATCAAGGGATCTGTGGCTTTCCCTCGAGGCTTTCCCTCGAGGCTTTCCCACGAGACTTTCCCACAGGGCCGTGCCACGTGCCACCTTGGTGTGAGTCGATCCTCGGCGTGTAAGACGAGCCGGTAAAGGGAAAAGAGGTTCCTCTGGAATGGACTGAGACATCTGGGGGACTCTTGGAATGGTGGCACGACCCTGGAGTTCCTCTCGCCGTTCCTGTTGAGAGGGCCTGCTCTTGAGTTGCGAGTGGAACGCCGGGAACTCTTTCTCGATGAAGCAGGGAAAGGATCCCTCATCTCGAGCTATGAGGCGGAAACAGGGCTCCTCTGGATGTGGGCGGGACGTTCGTGTTTCCTCTCGAGTGGAGACGGGTGTGTCGGGGAACTTCTTGATTTGCACCAAGGGTGTGAAGGACCCTGTCGAAGTTCCAGACGTGAGGTGTGATTAGCCTCGAGACGCCTCAGCCGAAATGGGCCTCATCTCTCCTGGAGGGGAGAACCTCCTGGATATTCTCGAGTTGCGGCAGGTCTTCTCGAGTTACGACGGGGACCTCAGGGACCCGCTCTGGTGGCCTCAGGAAAGGCCAGTCCCCATGCGAGTTGCTAGTGGCCATCTCGGGATTCCTCTCCCGGCCATGCCGGGGCTTAAGACCTTGTTTGGAGTCGGGGCCGGAACCTGAGGATGCCTCTCCAGTGTTGCCATGGATCTTGGGGTGCTTCTGAGTCTCCCCAGGGGAGTCAGGCCTCGTCTCGAGTGGGGGCATGCACGTGCGCTTTCCTCCCGAGCTGCAGCAGTAGTGTCACGCTTCCTGTCACGTGGATATAGGGGTCTGTGGCTTTCTCTCGAGGCTGTCCCTCGAGGCTTTCCCACGAGGCTTACCCACAGGGCTGTGCCACGTGCCACCTTGGTGTGAGTCGATCCTCGGCGTGAAAGACGAGCCGGTGAAGGGAAAAGAGGTTCCTCTGGAATGGACTGAGACATCTGGGGGACTCTCGGAAGGGTGGCACGACCCTGGAGTTCCTCTCGCTGTTCCTGTTGAGAGGGCCTCCCCTTGAGATGCGACGGGAACGCCGGGAACTCTTTCCTGACGATGCAGGGAAAGGATCCCTCATCTCGAGCTATGAGGCGGATACGGGGCTCCTTTGGATGTGGGCGGGACCCTCGTGATTCCTCTCGAGTGGAGACGGGTATGTCGGGGAATTTCTTGATTTGCACCAAGGGTGTGAATTACCCTTTCGAAGTTCCAGAGGTGAGGTGTGATCAGCCTCCAGACGCCTCAGCGGAAATGGGCCTCATCTCGCCTGGAGGGGAGAACCTCCTGGATTTTCTCGAGATGCGGCAGGTCTTCTCGAGTTACGACGGGGACCTCAGGGACCCGCTCTGGTGGCCTCAGGATACGCCAGTCCCCATGAGAGTTGCTAGGGGCCATCTCGGGATTCCTCTCCCTCCATGCCGCGGCCTCAGTCCTTGTGTGGAGTCGGGGCCGGAACCTGAGGATTCCTCACCAGTGTTGCCATGGATCTTGGGGTGCTTCTGAGTCTCCCCAGGGGAGTCAGGCTTCGTCTCGAGTGGGGGCATGCACGTGCGCTTTCCTCCCGAGCTGCAGCAGTAGGGTCACGCTTCCTGTCACCTGGATCACGGGATCTGTGGCTTTCCCTTGAGGCTGTCCCTCGAGGATTTCCCACGAGGCTTTCCCACAGGTCTGTGCCACGTGCCACCTTGGTGTGAGTCGATCCTCGGCGTGAAAGACGAGCCGGTGAAGGGATAAGAGGTTCCTCTAGAATGGACTGAGACATATGGGGGACTCTTAGAATGGTGGCACGACCCTGGAGTTCCTCTAGCCGTTCCTGTTGAGAGGGCCGCGTCTTGAGGTGCGACGGGAACGCCGGAAACTATTTCTCGACGAAGCAGGGAAAGGATCCCTCATCTCGAGCTACGAGGCTGAAACGGGGCTCCTCTGAATGTGGGAGGGACCCTCGTGATTCCTCTCGAGTGGAGACGGGTATGTCGGGGAACTTGATTTGCACCAAGGGTGTGAAGGACCCTTTCGAAGTTCCAGAGGGGAGGTGTGATCAGCCTCGAGACGCCTCAGCGGAAATGGGCCTCATCTCGCCTGGAGGGGTGAACCTCCTGGATTTTCTCGAGTTGCGGCAGGTCTTCTCGAGTTACGACGGGAACCTCAGGGACCCGCTCTGGTGGCCTCAGGAAAGGCCAGTCCCCATGCGAGTTGTTAGGGTCCCTCTCGGGATTCCTCTCCCGTCCATGCCGGGGCCTAAGACCTTGTGTGGAGTCGGGGCCGGAACCTGAGGATTCCTCTCCAGTGTTGCCATGGGTCTTGGGGGGCTTCTGAGTCTCCCCAGGGGAGTCAGGCCTCGTCTCGTGTGGGGGCATGCACGTGCGCTTTCCTCCCGAGCTGCAGCAGTAGTGTCACGCTTCCTGTCACGGGATGAAGGGATCTGTGGCTTTCCCTCGAGGCTTTCCCTCGAGCCTTTCCCACCAGGCTTTCCCACAGGGCCGTGCCACGTGCCACCTTGGTGTGAGTCGATCCTCGGCGTGAAAGACGAGCCAGTGAAGGGAAAAGAGGTTCCTCTGGAAGGACTGAGACATCTGGGGGACTCTTGGAATGGTGGCACGACCCTGGAGTTCCTCTCGCCGTTCCTGTTGAGAGGGCCTCCTCTTGAGATGCGACGGGAACGCCGGGAACTCTTACCCGACGAAGCAGGGAAAGGATCCCTCATCTCGAGCTACGAGGCGGAAACGGGGCTCCTCTGGATGTGGGCGGGACCCTCGTGTTTCCTCTCGAGTGGAGACGGGTATGTCGGGGAACTTCTTGATTGGCACCAAGGGTGTGAAGGACCCTTTCGAAGTTCCAGAGGTGAGGTGTGATCAGCCTCGACACGCCTCAGCGGAAATGGGCCTCATCTCGCCTGGACGGGAGAACCACCTGGAATTTCTCGAGTTGCGGCAGGTCTTCTCGAGTTACGACGGGGACCTCAGGGACCCGCTCTGGTGGCCTCAGGAAAGGCCAGGCCCCATGCGAGTTGCTAGGGTCCCTCTCGGGATTCCCCTCCCGTCCATGCCGGGGCCTAAGACCTTGTGTGGAGTCGGGGCCGGAACCTGAGGATTCCTCTCCAGTGCTGCCATGGATCTTGGGGTGCTTCTGAGTCTCCCAAGGGGAGTCAGGCCTCGTCTCGAGTGGGGGCATGCACGTGCGCTTTCCTCCCGAGTTGCAGCAGTAGTGTCACGCTTCCTGTCACGTGGATCAAGGGATCTGTGGCTTTCCCTCGAGGCTTTCCCTCGAGGCTTTCCCACGAGACTTTCCCACAGGGCCGTGCCACGTGCCACCTTGGTGTGAGTCGATCCTCGGCGTGTAAGACGAGCCGGTAAAGGGAAAAGAGGTTCCTCTGGAATGGACTGAGACATCTGGGGGACTCTTGGAATGGTGGCACGACCCTGGAGTTCCTCTCGCCGTTCCTGTTGAGAGGGCCTCCTCTTGAGATGCGACGGGAACGCCGGGAACTCTTTCCCGACGAAGCAGGGAAAGGATCCCTCATCTCGAGCTACGAGGCGGAAACGGGGCTCCTCTGGATGTGGGCGGGACCCTCGTGTTTCCTCTCGAGTGGAGACGGGTATGTCGGGGAACTTCTTGATTGGCACCAAGGGTGTGAAGGACCCTTTCGAAGTTCCAGAGGTGAGGTGTGATCAGCCTCAAGACGCCTCAGCGGAAATGGGCCTCATCTCGCCTGGAGGGGAGAACCTTCTGGATTTTCTCGAGTTGCGGCAGGTCTTCTCGAGTTACGACGGGGACCTCAGGGACCCGCTCTGGTGGCCTCAGGAAAGGCCAGTCCCCATGCGAGTTGCTAGGGTTCCTCTCGGGATTCTTCTCCCGTCCATGCCGGGGCCTAAGACCTTGTGTGGAGTCGGGGCCGGAACCTGAGGATTCCTCTCTAGTGCTGCCATGGATCTTGGGGAGCTTCTGAGTATCCGCTGGGGAGTCAGGCCTCGTCTCGAGTGGGGGCATGCACGTGCACATTCCTCCCGTGCTGCAGCAGTAGTATCACGCTTCCTGTCACGTGGATCAAGGGATCTGTGGCTTTCCCTCGAGGCTTTCCCTCGAGGCTTTCCTTCGAGCCTTTCCCACAAGGCTTTCCCACAGGGCCGTGCCACGTGCCACCTTGGTGTGAGTCGATCCTCGGCGTGAAAGACGAGCCGGTGAAGGGAAAAGAGGTTGCTCTGGAAGGACTGAGACATCTGGGGGACTCTTGGAATGGTGGCACGACCCTGGAGTTCCTCTCGCCGTTCCTGTTGAGAGAGCCTCCTCTTGAGATGCGACGGGAACGCCAGGAACTCTTACCCGACGAAGCAGGGAAAGGATCCCTCATCTCGAGCTACGAGGCGGAAACGGGGCTCCTCTGGATGTGGGCGGGACCCTCGTGTTTCCTCTCGAGTGGAGACGGGTATGTCGGGGAACTTCTTGATTGGCACCAAGGGTGTGAAGGACCCTTTCGAAGTTCCAGAGGTGAGGTGTGATCAGCCTCGAGACGCCTCAGCGGAAATGGGCCTCATCTCGCCTGGAGGGGAGAACCACCTGGATTTTCTCGAGTTGCGGTAGGTCTTCTCGAGTTACCACGGGGACCTCAGGGACCCGCTCTGGTGGCCTCAGGAAAGGCCAGTCCCCATGCGAGTTGCTAGGGTCCCTCTCGGGATTCCCCTCCCGTCCATGCCGGGGCCTAAGACCTTGTGTGGAGTCGGGGCCGGAACCTGAGGATTCCTCTCCAGTGCTGCCATGGATCTTGGGGTGCTTCTGAGTCTCGCCAGGGGAGTCAGGCCTCGTCTCGAGTGGGGGCATGCACGTGCGCTTTCCTCCCGAGCTTCAGCAGTAGTGTCACGCTTCCTGTCACGTGGAACAAGGGATCTGTGGCTTTCCCTCGAGGCTTTCCCTCGAGGCTTTCCCACGAGACTTTCCCACAGGGCCGTGCCACGTGCCACCTTGGTGTGAGTCGATCCTCGGCGTGAAAGACGAGCCGGTAAAGAGAAAAGAGGTTCCTCTTGAATGGACTGAGACATCTGGGGGACTCTTGGAATGGTGGCACGACCCTGGAGTTCCTCTCGCCGTTCCTGTTGAGAGGGCCTCCTCTTGAGATGCGACGGGAACGCCGGGAACTCTTTCCCGACGAAGCAGGGAAAGGATCCCTCATCTCGAGCTGCGAGGCGGAAACGGGGCTCCTCTGGATGTGGGCGGCACCCTCGTGTTTCCTCTCGAGTGGAGACGGGTATGTCGGGGAACTTCTTGAGTTGCACCAAGGGTGTGAAGGACCCTTTCGAAGTTCCAGAGGTGAGGTGTGATCAGCCTCGAGACGCCTCAGCGGAAATGGGCCTCATCTCGCCTGGAGGGGAGAACCACCTGGATTTTCTCGAGTTGCGGCAGGTCTTCTCGAGTTACCACGGGGACCTCAGGGACCCGCTCTGGTGGCCTCAGGAAAGGCCTTTCCCCATGCGAGTTGCTAGGGGACCTCTCGGGATTCCTCTCCCGTCCATGCCGGGGCCTAAGACCTTGTGTGGAGTCGGGGCCGGAACCTGAGGATTCTTCTCCAGTGTTGCCATGGGCCTTGGGGGGCTTCTGAGTCTCCCCAAGGGAGTCAGGCCTCGTCTCGTGTGGGGGCATGCACGTGCGCTTTCCTCCCGAGCTGCAGCAGTAGTGTCACGATTCCTGTCACGGGATGAAGGGATCTGTGGCTTTCCCTCGAGGCTTTCCCTCGAGCCTTTCCCACCAGGCTTTCCCACAGGGCCGTGCCACGTGCCACCTTGGTGTGAGTCGATCCTCGGCGTGAAAGACGAGCCAGTGAAGGGAAAAGAGGTTCCTCTGGAAGGACTGAGACATCTGGGGGACTCTTGGAATGGTGGCACGACCCTGGAGTTCCTCTCGCCGTTCCTGTTGAGAGGGCCTCCTCTTGAGATGCGACGGGAACGCCGGGAACTCTTACCCGACGAAGCAGGGAAAGGATCCCTCATCTCGAGCTACGAGGCGGAAACGGGGCTCCTCTGGATGTGGGCGGGACCCTCGTGTTTCCTCTCGAGTGGAGACGGGTATGTCGGGGAACTTCTTGATTGGCACCAAGGGTGTGAAGGACCCTTTCGAAGTTCCAGAGGTGAGGTGTGATCAGCCTCGACACGCCTCAGCGGAAATGGGCCTCATCTCGCCTGGACGGGAGAACCACCTGGAATTTCTCGAGTTGCGGCAGGTCTTCTCGAGTTACGACGGGGACCTCAGGGACCCGCTCTGGTGGCCTCAGGAAAGGCCAGGCCCCATGCGAGTTGCTAGGGTCCCTCTCGGGATTCCCCTCCCGTCCATGCCGGGGCCTAAGACCTTGTGTGGAGTCGGGGCCGGAACCTGAGGATTCCTCTCCAGTGCTGCCATGGATCTTGGGGTGCTTCTGAGTCTCCCCAGGGGAGTCAGGCCTCGTCTCGAGTGGGGGCATGCACGTGCGCTTTCCTCCCGAGTTGCAGCAGTAGTGTCACGCTTCCTGTCACGTGGATCAAGGGATCTGTGGCTTTCCCACGAGACTTTCCCACAGGGCCGTGCCACGTGCCACCTTGGTGTGAGTCGATCCTCGGCGTGTAAGACGAGCCGGTAAAGGGAAAAGAGGTTCCTCTGGAATGGACTGAGACATCTGGGGGACTCTTGGAATGGTGGCACGACCCTGGAGTTCCTCTCGCCGTTCCTGTTGAGAGGGCCTCCTCTTGAGATGCGACGGGAACGCCGGGAACTCTTTCCCGACGAAGCAGGGAAAGGATCCCTCATCTCGAGCTACGAGGCGGAAACGGGTCTCCTCTGGATGTGGGCGGCACCCTCGTGTTTCCTCTCGAGTGGAGACGGGTATGTCGGGGAACTTCTTGATTGGCACCAAGGGTGTGAAGGACCCTTTCGAAGTTCCAGAGGTGAGGTGTGATCAGCCTCAAGACGCCTCAGCGGAAATGGGCCTCATCTCGCCTGGAGGGGAGAACCTTCTGGATTTTCTCGAGTTGCGGCAGGTCTTCTCGAGTTACGACGGGGACCTCAGGGACCCGCTCTGGTGGCCTCAGGAAAGGCCAGTCCCCAGGCGAGTTGCTAGGGTCCCTCTCGGGATTCTTGTCCCGTCCATGCCGGGGCCTAAGACCTTGTGTGGAGTCGGGGCCGGAACCTGAGGATTCCTCTTCAGTGCTGCCATGGATCTTGGGGAGCTTCTGAGTATCCGCTGGGGAGTCAGGCCTCGTCTCGAGAGGGGGCATGCACGTGTGCATTCCTCCCGTGCTGCAGCAGTAGTATCACGCTTCCTGTCACGTGGATCAAGGGATCTGTGGCTTTCCCTCGAGGCTTTCCCTCGAGGCTTTCCTTCGAGCCTTTCCCACAAGGCTTTCCCACAGGGCCGTACCACGTGCCACCTTGGTGTGAGTCGATCCTCGGCGTGAAAGACGAGCCGGTGAAGGGAAAAGAGGTTGCTCTGGAAGGACTGAGACATCTGGGGGACTCTTGGAATGGTGGCACGACCCTGAAGTTCCTCTCGCCGTTCCTGTTGAGAGAACCTCCTCTTGAGAAGCGCGGGAACGCCAGGAACTCTTACCCGACGAAGCAGGGAAAGGATCCCTCATCTCGAGCTAAGAGGCAGAAACGGGGCTCCTCTGGATGTGGGCGGGACCCTCGTGTTTCCTCTCGAGTGGAGACGGGTACGTCGGGGAACTTCTTGATTTGCACCAAGGGTGTGAAGGACCCTTGCGAAGTTCCAGAGGTGAGGTGTGATCAGCCACGAGACGCCTCAGCGGAAATGGGTCTCATCTCTCCTGGAGGGGAGTACCTCCTGGATTTTCTCGAGTTGCGGTAGGTCTTCTCGAGTTACGACGGGGACCTCAGGGACCCGCTCTGGTGTCCTCAGGAAAGGCCAGTCCCCATGCGAGTTGCTAGGGGCCATCTCGGGATTCCTCTCCCGTCCATACCGGGGCCTAAGACCTTGTGTGGAGTCAGGGCCGGAACCTGAGGATTCCTCTCCAGTGTTTCCATGGATCTTGGGGCGCTTCTGAGTCTCCCCAGGGGAGTCAGGCCTCGTCTCGAGTGGGGGCATGCACGTGCGCTTTCCTCCCGAGCTGCAGCAGTAGTGTCACGCTTCCTGTCACGTGGATCAAGGGATCTGTGGTTTCCCTCGAGGCTTTCGCTCGAGGCTTTCCCACGAGGCTTTCCCACAGGGCTGTGCCACGTGCCACTTTGGTGTGAGTGGATCCTCGGCGTGAAAGACCAGCCGGTGAAGGGAAAAGAGGTTCCTCTGGAATGGACTGAGACATCTGGGGCACTCTTGGAATGGTGGCACGAACCTGGAGTTCCTCTCGCCGTTCCTGCTGAGAGGGCCTCCTCTTGAGATGCGACGGGAACGCCGGGAACTCTTTCCCGACGAAGCAGGGAAAGGATCCCTCATCTCGAGCGGCGAGGCGGAAACGGGGCTCCTCTGCATGTGGGCGGGACCCTCGTGTTTCCTCTCGAGTGGAGACGGGTATGTCGGGGAACTTCTTGATTTGCACCAAGGGTGTGAAGGACCCTTTCGAAGTTCCAGAGGTGAGGTGTGATCAGCCTCGAGACGCCTCAGCGGAAATGGGCCTCATCTCGCCTGGAGGAGAGAACCTCCTGGATTTTCCCGAGTTGCGGCAGGTCTTCTCGAGTTACGACGCGGACCTCAGGGACCCGCTCTGGTGGCCTCAGGAAAGGCCAGTCCCCATGCTAGTTGTAGGGGCCATCTCGGGATTCCTCTCCCGTCCATGCCGGGGTCTAAGAGCTTGTGTGGAGTCGGGGCCGGAAGCTGAGGATTCCTCTCCAGTGTTGCCATGGATCTTGGGGTGCTTCTGAGTCTCCTCAGGGGAGTCAGGCCTCGTCTCGAGTGGGGGCATGCACGTGCGCTTTCCTCCCGAGCTGCAGCAGTAGTGTCACGCTTCCTGTCACCTGGATCAAGGGATCTGTGGCATTCCCTCGAGGCTTTCCCTCGAGGCTTTCCCACGAGGCTTTCCCACAGGGCTGTGCCACGTGCCACCTTGGTGTGAGTCGATCCTCGGCGTGAAAGACGAGCCGGTGAAGGGAAAAGAGGTTCCTCTGGAATGGACTGAGACATCTGGGGAACTCTTGGAATGGTGGCACCACCCTGGAGTTCCTCTCGCCATTCCTCTTGAGAGGGCCTCCTCTTGAGATGCGACGGGAACGCCGGGAACTCTTTCCCGACGAAGCAGGGAAAGGATCCCTCATCTCGAGATACGAGGCGGAAACGGGGCTCCTCTGTATGTGGGCGGGACCCTCGTGTTTCCTCTCGAGTGGAGACGGGTACGTCGGGGAACTTCTTGATTTGCACCAAGGGTGTGAAGGACCCTTGCGAAGTTCCAGAGGTGAGGTGTGATCAGCCACGAGACGCCTCAGCGGAAATGGGTCTCATCTCTCCTGGAGGGGAGTACCTCCTGGATTTTCTCGAGTTGCGGTAGGTCTTCTCGAGTTACGACGGAGACCTCAGGGACCCGCTCTGGTGTCCTCAGGAAAGGCCAGTCCCCATGCGAGTTGCTAGGGGCCATCTCGGGATTCCTCTCCCGTCGATGCCGGGGCCTAAGACCTTGTGTGGAGTCAGGGCCGGAACCTGAGGATTCCTCTCCAGTGTTTCCATGGATCTTGGGGCGCTTCTGAGTCTCCCCAGGGGAGTCAGGCCTCGTCTCGAGTGGGGGCATGCACGTGCCCTTCCCTCCCGAGCTGCAGCAGTAGTGTCACGCTTCCTGTCACGTGGATCAAGGGATCTGTGGCATTCCCTCGAGGCTTTCCCTCGAGGCTTTCGCTCGAGGCTTTCCCACGAGGCTTTCCCACAGGGCTGTGCCACGTGCCACCTTGGTGTGAGTGGATCCTCGGCGTGAAAGACGAGCCGGTGAAGGGAAAAGAGGTTCCTCTGGAATGGACTGAGACATCTGGGGGACTCTTGGAATGTTGGCACGAAGCTGGAGTTCCTCTCGCCGTTCCTGTTGAGAGGGCCTCCTCTTGAGATGCGACGGGAACGCCGGGAACTCTTTCCCGACGAAGCAGGGAAAGGATCCCTCATCTCGAGCTGCGAGGCGGAAACGGGGCTCCTCTGGATGTGGGCGGGACCCTCGTGTTTCCTCTCGAGTGGAGACGGGTATGTCGGGGAACTTCTTGATTAGCACCAAGGGTGTGAAGGACCCTTTCGAAGTTCCAGAGGTGAGGTGTGATCAGCCTCGAGACGCCTCAGCGGAAATGGGCCTCATCTCGCCTGGAGGAGAGAACCTCCTGGATTTTCTCGAGTTGGGGCAGGTCTTCTCGAGTTACGACGGGGACCTCAGGGACCCGCTCTGGTGGCCTCAGGAAAGGCCAGTCCCCATGCGAGTTGCTAGGGGCCATCTCGGGATTCCTCTCCCGTCCATGCCGGGGCCTAATACCTTGTGTGGAGTCAGGGCCGGAACCTGAGGATTCCTCTCCAGTGTTTCCATGGATCTTGGGGCGCTTCTGAGTCTCCCCAGGGGAGTCAGGCCTCGTCTCGTGTGGGGGCATGCACGTGCGTTTTCCTCCCGAGCTGCAGCAGTAGTGTCACGCTTCCTGTCACGTGGATCAAGGGATCTGTGGCATTCCCTCGAGGCTTTCCCTCGAGGCTTTCGCTCGAGGCTTTCCCACGAGGCTTTCCCACAGGGCTGTGCCACGTGCCACCTTGGTGTGAGTGGATCCTCGGCGTGAAAGACGAGCCGGTGAAGGGAAAAGAGGTTCCTCTGGAATGGACTGAGACATCTGGGGGACTCTTGGAATGTTGGCACGAAGCTGGAGTTCCTCTCGCCGTTCCTGTTGAGAGGGCCTCCTCTTGAGATGCGACGGGAACGCCGGGAACTCTTTCCCGACGAAGCAGGGAAAGGATCCCTCATCTCGAGCTGCGAGGCGGAAACGGGGCTCCTCTGGATGTGGGCGGGACCCTCGTGTTTCCTCTCGAGTGGAGACGGGTATGTCGGGGAACTTCTTGATTTGCACCAAGGGTGTGAAGGACCCTTTCGAAGTTCCAGAGGTGAGGTGTGATCAGCCTCGAGACGCCTCAGCGGAAATGGGCCTCATCTCGCCTGGAGGAGAGAACCTCCTGGATTTTCTCGAGTTGCGGCAGGTCTTCTCGAGTTACGACGGGGACCTCAGGGACCCGCTCTGGTGGCCTCAGGAAAGGCCAGTCCCCATGCGAGTTGCTAGGGGCCATCTCGGGATTCCTCTCCCGTCCATGCCGGGGACTAAGAGCTTGTGTGGAGTCGGGGCCGGAAGCTGAGGATTCCTCTCCAGTGTTGCCATGGATCTTGGGGTGCTTCTGAGTCTCCTCAGGGGAGTCAGGCCTCGTCTCGAGTGGGGGCATGCACGTGCGCTTTCCTCCCGAGCTGCAGCAGTAGTGTCACGCTTCCTGTCACGTGGATCAAGGGATCTGTGGAATTCCCTCGAGGCTTTCCCTCGAGGCTTTCCCACGAGGCTTTCCCACAGGGCTGTGCCACGTGCCACCTTGGTGTGAGTCGATCCTCGGCGTGAAAGACGAGCCGGTGAAGGGAAAAGAGGTTCCTCTGCAATGGACTGAGACATCTGGGGTACTCTTGGAATGGTGGCAAGTACCTGGAGTTCCTCTCGCCGTTCCTGTTGAGAGGGCCTCCCCTTGAGATGCGACGGGAACGCCGGGAACTCTTTCCCGACGAAGCAGGGAAAGGATCCCTCATCTCGAGCTACGAGGCGGAAACGGGGCTCCTCTGGATGTGGGCGGGACACTCGTGTTTCCTCTCGAGTGGAGACGGGTATGTCGGGGAACTTCTTGATTTGCACCAAGGGTGTGAAGGACCCTTTCGAAGTTCCAGAGGTGAGATGTGATCAGCCTCGAGACACCACAGTTGAAATGGGCCTCATCTCGCCTAGAAAGGAAAACCTCCTGGATTTTCTCGAGTTGCGGCAGGTCTTCTCGAGTTACGACGGGGACCTCAGGGACCCGCTCTGGTGGCCTCAGGAAAGGCCAGTCCCCATGCGAGTTGATAGGGGCCATCTCGGGATACCTCTCCCGTCCATGCCGGGGCCTAAGACCTTGTGTGGAGTCGGGGCCGGAACCTGAGGATTCCTCTCCAGTGTTGCCATGGATCTTGGGGTGCTTCTGAGTCTCCCCAGGGGATTCAGGCCTCGTCTCGAGTGGGGGCATGCACCTGCGCTTTCCTCCCCAGCTGCAGGAGTAGTGTCACGCTTCCTGTCACGTGGATCAAGGGATCTGTGGTTTCCCTCGAGGCTTTCGATCGATGCTTTCCCACGAGGCTTTCCCACAGGGCTGTGACACGTGCCACCTTGGTGGGAGTCGATCCTCGGCGTGAAAGAGGAGCCGGTGAAGGGAAAAGAGGTTTCTCTGGAATGGACTGAGACATCTGGGGGACTCTTGGAATGGTGGCACGACCCTGGAGTTCCTCTCGCCGTTCCTGTTGAGAGGGCCTCCTCTTGAGATGCGACGGGAACGCCGGGAACTCTTTCCCGAAGAAGCAGGGAAAGGATCCCTCATCTCGAGCTACGAGGCGGAAACGGGGCTCCTCTAGATGTGGGCGGGACCCTCGTGTTTCCTCTCGAGTGGAGACGGGTATGTCGGGGAACTTCTTGATTTACACCAAGGGTGTGAAGGACCCTTTCGAAGTTCCAGAGGTGAGGTGTGATCAGCCTCGAGACGCCTCAGCGGAAATGGGCCTCATCTCGCCTGGAGGGGAGAACCTCCTGGATTTTCTCGAGTTGCGGCAGTTCTTCTCGAGTTACGACGGGGACCTCAGAGACCCGCTCTGTTGGCCTCAGGAAAGGCCCGTCCGCATGCGACTTGCTAGGGGCCATCTCGGGATTCCTCTCCCGTCCATGCCGGGGCCTAAGACCTTGTGTGGAGTCGGGGCCGGAACCTGAGGATTCCTCTCCAGTGTTGCCATGGATCTTGGGGTGCTTCTGAGTCTCCCCAGGGGAGTCAGGCCTCGTCTCGATTGGGGGCATGCAAGTGTGCTTTCCTCCCGAGCTGCAGCAGTAGTGTCACGCTTCCTGTCACGTGGATCAAGGGATCTGTGGTTTCCCTCGAGGCTTTCGCTCGAGGCTTTCCCACGAGGCTTTCCCACAGGGCTGTGCCATGTGCCACCTTGGTGTGATTCGATCCTCGGCGTGAAAAACGAGCCGGTGAAGGGAAAAGAGGTTCCTCTGGAATGGACTGAGACATCTGGCGGACTCTTGGAATGGTGGCACGACCCTGGAGTTCCTCTCGCCGTTCCTGTTGAGAGGGCCTCCTCTTGAGATGCGACGGGAACGCCGGGAACTCTTTCCCGACGAAGCAGGGAAAGGATCCCTCATCTCGAGCTGCGAGGCGGAAACGGGGCTCGTCTGGTTGTGGGCGGGACCCTCGTGTTTCCTCTCGAGTGGAGACGGGTATGTCGGGGAACTTCTTGATTTGCACCAAGGGTGTGAAGGACCCTTTCGAAGTTCCAGAGGTGAGGTGTGATCAGCCTCGAGACACCTCAGCGGAAATGGGCCTCAACTCCTCTGGAGGAGAGAACCTCCTGGATTTTCTCGAGTTGCGGCAGGTCTTCTCGAGTTCCGATGGGGACCTCAGGGACCCGCACTGGTGGCTTCAGGAAAGGCCAGTCCCCGTGCGATTTGCTAGGGGGCCTCTCGGGATTCCTCTCCCGTCGATGCCGGGGCCTCAGTCCTTGTGTGGAGTCGGGGCAGGAACCTGAGGATTCCTCTCCAGTGTTGCCATGGATCTTGGGGTGCTTCTGAGCCTCCCCAGGGGAGTCAAGCCTCGTCTCAAGTGGGGGCATGCACGTGTGCTTTCCTCCCGAGCTGCAGCAGTAGTGTCACGCTTCCTGTCACGTGGAACAAGGGATCTGTGGCTTTCCCTCGAGACTGTCACTCGAGGCTTTCCAACGAGGCTTTCCCACAGGGCTGTGCCACGTGCCACCTTGGTGTGATTCGATCCTCGGCGTGAAAGAGGAGCCGGTGAAGGGAAAAGAGGTTCCTCTGGAATGGACTGAGACATCTGGGGGACTCTTGGAATGGTGGCACGACCCTGGAGTTCCTCTCGCTGTTCCTGTTGAGAGGGCCTCCTCTTGAGATGCGACGGGAACGCCGGGAACTCTTTCCCGACGAAGCAGGGAAAGGATCCCTCATCTCGAGCTACGAGGCGGACACGGGGCTCCTCTGGATGTGGGCGGGACCCTCGTGTTTCCTCTCGAGTGGAGACGGGTATGTCGGGAACTTCTTGATTTGCACCAAGGGTGTGAAGGACCCTTTCGAAGTTCCAGAGGTGAGGTGTGATCAGCCTCGAGACGCCTCAGCGGAAATGGGCTTCATCTCGCCTGGAGGGGAGAACATTCTGGATTTTCTCGAGTTGCGCCAGGTCTTCTCGAGTTACGACGGGGACCTCAGGTACCCGCTCTGGTGGCCTCAGGTAAGGCCAGTCCACATGCGAGTTGCTGGGGCCATCTCGGGATTCCTCTCCCGTCCATGCCGGGGCCTAAGACCTTGTGTGGAGTCGGGGCCGAAACCTGTAGATTCCTCTCCAGTGTTGCCATGGATCTTGGGGTGCTTCTGAGTCTCCCCAGGGGAGTCAGGCCTCGTCTCTAGTGGGGGCATGCACGTGCGCTTTCCTCCCGAGCTGCAGCAGTAGTGTCACGCTTCCTGTCACGTGGATCAAGGGATCTGTGGTTTCCCTCGAGGCTTTCGCTCGAGGTTTTCCCACGAGGCTTTCCCACAGGGCTGTGCCAAGTGCCACCTTGGTGTGATTCGATCCTCGGCATGAAAGACGAGCCGGTGAAGGGAAAAGAGGTTCCTCTGGAATGGACTGAGACATCTGGGGGACTCTTGGAATGGTGGCACGACCCTGGAGTTCCTCTCGCCGTTCCTGTTGAGAGGGCCTCCTCTTGAGATGCGACGGGAACGCCGGGAACTCTTTCCCGACGAAGCAGGGAAAGGATCCCTCATCTCGAGCTACGAGGCGGAAACGGGGCTCCTCTGCATGTGGGCGGGACCCTCGTGTTTCCTCTCGAGTGGAGACGGGTATGTCGGGGAACTTCTTGATTGGCACCAAGGGTGTGAATGACCCTTGCGAAGTTCCAGAGGTGAGGTGTGATCAGCCTCGAGACGCCTCAGCGGAAATGGGCCTCATCTCGCCTGGAGGGGAGAACCTCCTGGATTTTCTCGAGTTGCGGCAGGTCTTCTCGAGTTACGACGGGGACCACAGGGACCCGCTCTTGTGGCCTCAGGAAAGGCCAGTCCCCATGCGAGTTGCTAGGGGCCATCTCGGGATTCCTCTCCCGTCCATGCCGGGGCCTAAGACCTTGTGTGGAGTCGGGGCTGGAACCTGAGGATTCCTCTCCAGTGTTGCCATGGATCTTGGGGTGCTTCTGAGTCTCCCCAGGGGAGTCAGGCCTCGTCTCGAGTGGGGGTATGCACGTGCGCTTTCCTCCCGAGCTGCAGCAGTAGTGTCACGCTTCCTGTCACGTGGATCAAGGGATCTGTGGTTTCCCTCGAGGCTTTCGCTCGAGGCTTTCCCCCGAGGCTTTCCCACAGGTCTGTGCCACGTGCCACCTTGGTGTGAGTCGATCCTCGGCGTGAAAGAGGAGCCGGTGAACGGAAAAGAGGTTCCTCTGGAATGGACTGAGACATCTGGGGGACTCTTGGAATGGTGGCACGACCCTGGAGTTCCTCTCGCCGTTCCTGTTGAGAGGGCCTCCTCTTGAGATGAGACGGGAACGCCGGGAACTCTTTCCGGAAGAAGCAGGGAAAGGATCCCTCATCTCGAGCTACGAGGTGGAAACGGGGCTCCTCTGCATGTGGGCGGGACCCTCGTGTTTCCTCTCGAGTGGAGACGGGTATGTCGGGGAACTTCTTGATTGGCACCAAGGGTGTGAATGACCATTGCGAAGTTCCAGAGGTGAGGTGTGATCAGCCTCGAGACGCCTCAGCGGAAATGGGCCTCATCTCGCCTGGAGGGGAGAACCTCCTGGATTTTCTCGAGTTGCGGCAGGTCTTCTCGAGTTACGACGGGGACCACAGGGACCCGCTCTTGTGGCCTCAGGAAAGGCCAGTCCCCATGCGAGTTGCTAGGGGCCATCTCGGGATTCCTCTCCCGTCCATGCCGGGGCCTAAGACCTTGTGTGGAGTCGGGGCCGGAACCTGAGGATTCCTCTCCAGTGTTGCCATGGATCTTGGGGTGCTTCTGAGTCTCCCCAGGGGAGTCAGGCCTCGTCTCGAGTGGGGGCATGCACGTGCGCTTTCCTCCCGAGCTGCAGCAGTAGTGTCACGCTTCCTGTCACGTGGATCAAGGGATCTGTGGTTTCCCTCGAGGCTTTCGCTCGAGGCTTTCCCCCGAGGCTTTCCCACAGGTCTGTGCCACGTGCCACCTTGGTGTGAGTCGATCCTCGGCGTGAAAGAGGAGCCGGTGAACGGAAAAGAGGTTCCTCTGGAATGGACTGAGACATCTGGGGGACTCTTGGAATGGTGGCACGACCCTGGAGTTCCTCTCGCCGTTCCTGTTGAGAGGGCCTCCTCTTGAGATGAGACGGGAACGCCGGGAACTCTTTCCGGAAGAAGCAGGGAAAGGATCCCTCATCTCGAGCTACGAGGCGGAAACGGGGCTCCTCTGCATGTGGGCGGGACCCTCGTGTTTCCTCTCGAGTGGAGACGGGTATGTCGGGGAACTTCTTGATTTGCACCAAGGGTGTGAAGGACCCTTTCGAAGTTCCAGAGGTGAGGTGTGATCAGCCTCGAGACGCCTCAGCGGAAATGGGCCTCATCTCGCCTGGAGGCGAGAACCTCCTGGATTTTCTCGAGTTGCGGCAGGTCTTCTCGAGTAACGACGGGGACATCAGGGACCCGCCCTGGTGGCCTCAGGAAAGGCCCGTCCGCATGCGACTTGCTAGGGGCCATCTCGGGATTCCTCTCCCGTCCATGCCGGGGCCTAAGACCTTGTGTGGAGTCGGGGCCGGAACCTGAGGATTCCTCTCCAGTGTTGCCATGGATCTTGTGGTGCTTCTGAGTCTCCCCAGGGGAGTCAGGCCTCGTCTCGAGTGGGGGCATGCACGTGCGCTTTCCTCCCGAGCTGCAGCAGTAGTGTCACGCTTCCTGTCACGTGGATCAAGGGATCTGTGGTTTCCCTCGAGGCTTTCGCTCGAGGCTTTCCCACGAGGCTTTCCCACAGGGCTGTGCCATGTGCCACCTTGGTGTGAGTCGATCCTCGGCGTGAAAGACGAGCCGGTGAAGGGAAAAGAGGTTCCTCTGGAATGGACTGAGACATCTGGGGGACTCTTGGAATGGTGTCACGACCCTGGAGTTCCTCTCGCCGTTCCTGTTGAGAGGGCCTCCTCTTGAGATGCGACGGGAACGCCGGGAACTCTTTCCCGACGAAGCAGGGAAAGGATCCCTCATCTCGAGCTGCGAGGCGGAAACGGGGCTCCTCTGGTTGTGGGCGGGACCCTCGTGTTTCCTCTCGAGTGGAGACGGGTATGTCGGGGAACTTCTTGATTTGCACCAAGGGTGTGAAGGACCCTTTCGAAGTTCCAGAGGTGAGGTGTGATCAGCCTCGAGACGCCTCAGCGGAAATGGGCCTCAACTCGTCTGGAGGAGAGAACCTCCTGGATTTTCTCGAGTTGCGGCAGGTCTTCTCGAGTTACGACGGTGACCTCAGGGACCCGCACAGGTGGCCTCAGGAAAGGCCAGTCCCCGTGCGATTTGCTAGGGGGCCTCTCGGGATTCCTCTCCCGTCCATGCCGGGGCCTCAGTCCTTGTGTGGAGTCAGGGCAGGAACCTGAGGATTCCTCTCCAGTGTTGCCATGGATCTTGGGGTGCTTCTGAGTCTCCCCAGGGGAGTCAGGCCTCGTCTCAAGTGGGGGCATGCACGTGCGCTTTCCTCCCGAGCTGCAGCAGTAGTGTCACGCTTCCTGTCACGTGGATCAAGGGATCTGTGGCTTTCCCTCGAGACTGTCCCTCGAGGCTTTCCAACGAGGCTTTCCCACAGGGCTGTGCCACGTGCCACCTTGGTGTGAGTCGATCCTCGGCGGGAAAGACGAGCCGGTGAAGGGAAAAGAGGTTCCTCTGGAATGGACTCAGACATCTGGGGGACTCTTGGAATTGTGGCATGACCCTGGAGTTCCTCTCGCCGTTCCTGTTGAGAGGGCCTCCTCTTGAGATGCGAGGGGAACGCCGGGAACTCTTTCCCGACGAAGCAGGGATAGGATCCCTCATCTCGAGCTGCGAGTCGGAAACGGGGCTCCTCTGGTTGTGGGCGGGACCCTCGTGTTTCCTCTCGAGTGGAGACGGGTATGTCGGGGAACTTCTTGATTTGCACCAAGGGTGTGAAGGACCCTTTCGAAGTTCCAGAGGTGAGGTGTGATCAGCCTCGAGACGCCTCAGCGGAAATGGGCCTCAACTCGTCTGGAGGAGAGAACCTCCTGGATTTTCTCGAGTTGCGGCAGGTCTTCTCGAGTTACGACGGGGACCTCAGGGACCCGCTCTGGGGGCCTCAGGAAAGGCCATTCCCCGTGCGAGTTGCTAGGGGCCATCTCGGGATTCCTCTCCCGTCCGTTCCTGGGACTAAGACCTTGTGTGGAGTCGGGGCCGGAACCTGAGGATTCCTCTCAGTGTTGCCCTGGATCTTGGGGTGCTTCTGAGTCTCCCCAGGGGAGTCAGGCCTCGTCTTGTGTAGGGGCATGCACGTGCGGTTTCCTCCCGCGCTGCAGCAGTAGTATCACGCTTCCTGTCACGTGGATCAAGGGATCTGTGGTTTCCCTCGAGGCTTTCCCACAGGGCTGTGCCACGTGCCACCTTGGTGGGAGTCGATCCTCGGCGTGAAAGAGGAGCCGGTGAAGGGAAAAGAGGTTCCTCTGGAATGGACTGAGACATCTGGGGGACTCTTGGAATGGTGGCACGACCCTGGAGTTCCTCTCGCCGTTCCTGTTGAGAGGGCCTCCTCTTGAGATGCGACGGGAACGCCGGGAACTCTTTCCCGAAGAAGCAGGGAAAGGATCCCTCATCTCGAGCTACGAGGCGGAAACGGGGCTCCTCTAGATGTGGGCGGGACCCTCGTGTTTCCTCTCGAGTGGAGACGGGTATGTCGGGGAACTTCTTGATTTACACCAAGGGTGTGAAGGACCCTTTCGAAGTTCCAGAGGTGAGGTGTGATCAGCCTCGAGACGCCTCAGCGGAAATGGGCCTCATCTCGCCTGGAGGGGAGAACCTCCTGGATTTTCTCGAGTTGCGGCAGGTCTTCTCGAGTTACGACGGGGACCTCAGAGACCCGCTCTGGTGGCCTCAGGAAAGGCCCGTCCGCATGCGACTTGCTAGGGGCCATCTCGGGATTCCTCTCCCGTCCATGCCGGGGCCTAAGACCTTGTGTGGAGTCGGGGCCGGAACCTGAGGATTCCTCTCCAGTGTTGCCATGGATCTTGGGGTGCTTCTGAGTCTCCCCAGGTGAGTCAGGCCTCGTCTCGATTGGGGGCATGCACGTGCGCTTTCCTCCCGAGCTGCAGCAGTAGTGTCACGCTTCCTGTCACGTGGATCAAGGGATCTGTGGCTTCCCTCGAAGCTTTCGCTCGACGCTTTCCCACGAGGCTTTCCCACAGGTCTGTGCCACGTGCCACCTTGGTGTGAATCGATCCTCGGCGTGAAAGACGAGCCGGTGAAGGGAAAAGAGGTTCCTCTGGAATGGACTGAGACATCTGGGGGACTCTTGGAATGGTGGCACGACCCTGGAGTTCCTCTCGCCGTTCCTGTTGAGAGGGCCTCCTCTTGAGATGCGACGGGAACGCCGGGAACTCTTTCCCGATGAAGCAGGGAAAGGATCCCTCATCTCGAGCTACGAGGCGGAAACGGGGCTCCTCTGGATGTGGGCGGGACCCTCGTGTTTCCTCTCGAGTGGAGATGGGTATGTCGGGGAACTTCTTGATTTGCACCAAGGGTGTGAAGGACCCTTTCGAAGTTCCAGAGGTGAGGTGTGATCAGCCTCGAGATGCCTCAGCGGAAATGGGCCTCATCTCGCCTGGAGGGGAGAACATTCTGGATTTTCTCGAGTTGCGCCAGGTCTTCTCGAGTTACGACGGGGACCTCAGGGACCCGCTCTGGTGGCCTCAGGTAAGGCCAGTCCACATGCGAGTTGCTGGGGCCACCTCGGGATTCCTCTCCCGTCCATGCCGGGGCCTAAGACCTTGTGTGGAGTCGGGGCCGAAACCTGTAGATTCCTCTCCAGTGTTGCCATGGATCTTGGGGTGCTTCTGAGTCTCCCCAGGGGAGTCAGGCCTCGTCTCTAGTGGGGGCATGCACGTGCGCTTTCCTCCCGAGCTGCAGCAGTAGTGTCACGCTTCCTGTCACGTGGATCAAGGGATCTGTGGTTTCCCTCGAGGCTTTCGCTCGAGGCTTTCCCACGAGGCTTTCCCACAGGGCTGTGCCACGTGCCGCCTTGGTGTGATTCGATCCTCGGCGTGAAAGACGAGCCGGTGAAGGGGAAAGAGGTTCCTCTGGAAGGACTGAGACCTCCGGGGGACTCTTGGAATGGTGGCACGACCCTGGAGTTCCTCTCGCCGTTCCTGTTGAGAGGGCCTCCTCTTGAGATGCGACGGGAACGCCGGGAACTCTTTCCCGACGAAGCAGGGAAAGGATCCCTCATCTCGAGCTACGAGGCGGAAACGGGGCTCCTCTGCATGTGGGCGGGACCCTCGTGTTTCCTCTCGAGTGGAGACGGGTATGTCGGGGAACTTCTTGATTGGCACCAAGGGTGTGAATGACCCTTGCGAAGTTCCAGAGGTGAGGTGTGATCAGCCTCGAGACGCCTCAGCGGAAATGGGCCTCATCTCGCCTGGAGGGGAGAACCTCCTGGATTTTCTCGAGTTGCGGCAGGTCTTCTCGAGTTACGACGGGGACCACAGTGACCCGCTCTTGTGGCCTCAGGAAAGGCCAGTCCCCATGCGAGTTGCTAGGGGCCATCTCGGGATTCCTCTCCCGTCCATGCCGGGGCCTAAGACCTTGTGTGGAGTAGGGGCCGGAACCTGAGGATTCCTCTCCAGTGTTGCCATGGATCTTGGGGTGCTTCTGAGTCTCCCCAGGGGAGTCAGGCCTCGTCTCGAGTGGGGGCATGCACGTGCGCTTTCCTCCCGAGCTGCAGCAGTAGTGTCACGCTTCCTGTCACGTGGATCAAGGGATCTGTGTTTTCCCTCGAGGCTTTCGCTCGAGGCTTTCCCCCGAGGCTTTCCCACAGGTCTGTGCCACGTGCCACCTTGGTGTGAGTCGATCCTCGGCGTGAAAGAGGAGCCGGTGAAGGGAAAAGAGGTTCCTCTGGAATGGACTGAGACATCTGGGGGACTCTTGGAATGGTGGCACGACCCTGGAGTTCCTCTCGCCGTTCCTGTTGAGAGGGCCTCCTCTTGAGATGAGACGGGAACGCCGGGAACTCTTTCCGGAAGAAGCAGGGAAAGGATCCCTCATCTCGAGCTACGAGGCGGAAACGGGGCTCCTCTGGATGTGGGCGGGACCCTCGTGTTTCCTCTCGAGTGGAGACGGGTATGTCGGGGAACTTCTTGATTTGCACCAAGGGTGTGAAGGACCCTTTCGAAGTTCCAGAGGTGAGGTGTGATCAGCCTCGAGACGCCTCAGCGGAAATGGGCCTCATCTCGCCTGGAGGGGAGAACCTCCTGGATTTTCTCGAGTTGCGGCAGGTCTTCTCGAGTAACGACGGGGACATCAGGGACCCGCCCTGGTGGCCTCAGGAAAGGCCCGTCCGCATGCGACTTGCTAGGGGCCATCTCGGGATTCCTCTCCCGTCCATGCCGGGGCCTAAGACCTTGTGTGGAGTCGGGGCCGGAACCTGAGGATTCCTCTCCAGTGTTGCCATGGATCTTGGGGTGCTTCTGAGTCTCCCCAGGGGAGTCAGGCCTCGTCTCGAGTGGGGGCATGCACGTGCGCTTTCCTCCCGAGCTGCAGGAGTAGTGTCACGCTTCCTGTCACGTGGATCAAGGGATCTGTGGTTTCCCTCGAGGCTTTCGCTCGAGGCTTTCCCACGAGGCTTTCCCACAGGGCTGTGCCACGTGCCACCTTGGTGTGATTCGATCCTCGGCGTGAAAGACGAGCCGGTGAAGGGAAAAGAGTTTCCTCTGGAATGGACTGAGACATCTGGGGGACTCTTGGAATGGTGGCACGACCCTGGAGTTCCTCTCGCCGTTCCTGTTGAGAGGGCCTCCTCTTGAGATGCGACGGGAACGCCGGGAACTCTTTCCCGACGAAGCAGGGAAAGGATCCCTCATCTCGAGCTACGAGGCGGAAACGGGGCTCCTCTGGATGTGGGCGGGACCCTCGTGTTTCCTCTCGAGTGGAGACGGGTATGTCGGGAACTTCTTGATTTGCACCAAGGGTGTGAAGGACCCTTTCGAAGTTCCAGAGGTGAGGTGTGATCAGCCTCGAGACGCCTCAGCGGAAATGGGCTTCATCTCGCCTGGAGGGGAGAACATTCTGGATTTTCTCGAGTTGCGCCAGGTCTTCTCGAGTTACGACGGGGACCTCAGGTACCCGCTCTGGTGGCCTCAGGTAAGGCCAGTCCACATGCGAGTTGCTGGGGCCACCTCGGGATTCCTCTCCCGTCCATGCCGGGGCCTAAGACCTTGTGTGGAGTCGGGGCCGAAACCTGTAGATTCCTCTCCAGTGTTGCCATGGATCTTGGGGTGCTTCTGAGTCTCCCCAGGGGAGTCAGGCCTCGTCTCTAGTGGGGGCATGCACGTGCGCTTTCCTCCCGAGCTGCAGCAGTAGTGTCACGCTTCCTGTCACGTGGATCAAGGGATCTGTGGTTTCCCTCGAGGCTTTCGCTCGAGGCTTTCCCACGAGGCTTTCCCACAGGGCTGTGCCACGTGCCACCTTGGTGTGATTCGATCCTCGGCGTGAAAGACGAGCCGGTGAAGGGGAAAGAGGTTCCTCTGGAAGGACTGAGACCTCTGGGGGACTCTTGGAATGGTGGCACGACCCTGGAGTTCCTCTCGCCGTTCCTGTTGAGAGGGCCTCCTCTTGAGATGCGACGGGAACGCCGGGAACTCTTTCCCGATGAAGCAGGGAAAGGATCCCTCATCTCGAGCTACGAGGCGGAAACGGGGCTCCTCTGCATGTGGGCGGGACCCTCGTGTTTCCTCTCGAGTGGAGACGGGTATGTCGGGGAACTTCTTGATTGGCACCAAGGGTGTGAATGACCCTTGCGAAGTTCCAGAGGTGAGGTGTGATCAGCCTCGAGACGCCTCAGCGGAAATGGGCCTCATCTCGCCTGGAGGGGAGAACCTCCTGGATTTTCTCGAGTTGCGGCAGGTCTTCTCGAGTTACGACGGGGACCACAGGGACCCGCTCTTGTGGCCTCAGGAAAGGCCAGTCCCCATGCGAGTTGCTAGGGGCCATCTCGGGATTCCTCTCCCGTCAATGCCGGGGCCTAAGACCTTGTGTGGAGTCGGGGCCGGAACCTGAGGATTCCTCTCCAGTGTTGCCCTGGATCTTGGGGTGCTTCTGAGTCTCCCCAGGGGAGTCAGGCCTCGTCTCTAGTGGGGGCATGCACGTGCGCTTTCCTCCCGAGCTGCAGCAGTAGTGTCACCCTTCCTGTCACGTGGATCAAGGGATCTGTGGTTTCCCTCGAGGCTTTCGCTCGAGGCTTTCCCCCGAGGCTTCCCACAGGTCTGTGCCACGTGCCACCTTGGTGTGAGTCGATCCTCGGCGTGAAAGAGGAGCCGGTGAACGGAAAAGAGGTTCCTCTGGAATGGACTGAGACATCTGGGGGACTCTTGGAATGGTGGCACGACCCTGGAGTTCCTCTCGCCGTTCCTGTTGAGAGGGCCTCCTCTTGAGATGAGACGGGAACGCCGGCAACTCTTTCCGGAAGAAGCAGGGAAAGGATCCCTCATCTCGAGCTACGAGGCGGAAACGGGGCTCCTCTGCATGTGGGCGGGACCCTCGTGTTTCCTCTCGAGTGGAGACGGGTATGTCGGGTAACTTCTTGATTTGCACCAAGGGTGTGAAGGACCCTTTCGAAGTTCCAGAGGTGAGGTGTGATCAGCCTCGAGACGCCTCAGCGGAAATGGGCCTCATCTCGCCTGGAGGGGAGAACCTCCTGGATTTTCTCGAGTTGCGGCAGGTCTTCTCGAGTAACGACGGGGACATCAGGGACCCGCCCTGGTGGCCTCAGGAAAGGCCCGTCCGCATGCGACTTGCTAGGGGCCATCTCGGGATTCCTCTCCCGTCCATGCCGGGGCCTAAGACCTTGTGTGGAGTCGGGGCCGGAACCTGAGGATTCCTCTCCAGTGTTGCCATGGATCTTGTGGTGCTTCTGAGTCTCCCCAGGGGAGTCAGGCCTCGTCTCGAGTGGGGGCATGCACGTGCGCTTTCCTCCCGAGCTGCAGCAGTAGTGTCACGCTTCCTGTCACGTGGATCAAGGGATCTGTGCTTTCCCTCGAGGCTTTCGCTCGAGGCTTTCCCACGAGGCTTTCCCACAGGGCTGTGCCATGTGCCACCTTGGTGTGAGTCGATCCTCGGCGTGAAAGACGAGCCGGTGAAGGGAAAAGAGGTTCCTCTGGAATGGACTGAGACATCTGGGGGACTCTTGGAATGGTGGCACGACCCTGGAGTTCCTCTCGCCGTTCCTGTTGAGAGGGCCTCCTCTTGAGATGCGACGGGAACGCCGGGAACTCTTTCCCGACGAAGCAGGGAAAGGATCCCTCATCTCGAGCTGCGAGGCGGAAACGGGGCTCCTCTGGTTGTGGGCGGGACCCTCGTGTTTCCTCTCGAGTGGAGACGGGTATGTCGGGGAACTTCTTGATTTGCACCAAGGGTGTGAAGGACCCTGTCGAAGTTCCAGAGGTGAGGTGTGATCAGCCTCGAGACGCCTCAGCGGAAATGGGCCTCAACTCGTCTGGAGGAGAGAACCTCCTGGATTTTCTCGAGTTGCGGCAGGTCTTCTCGAGTTACGACGGGGACCTCAGGGACCCGCACAGGTGGCCTCAGGAAAGGCCTGTCCCCGTGCGATTTGCTAGGGGGCCTCTCGGGATTCCTCTCCCGTCCATGCCGGGGCCTCAGTCCTTGTGTGGAGTCGGGGCAGGAACCTGAGGATTCCACTCCAGTGTTGCCATGGATCTTGGGGTGCTTCTGAGTCTCCCCAGGGGAGTCAGGCCTCGTCTCGAGTGGGGGCATGCACGTGCGCTTTCCTCCCGAGCTGCAGCAGTAGTGTCACGCTTCCTGTCACGTGGATCAAGGGATCTGTGGTTTCCCTCGAGGCTTTCGCTCGAGGCTTTCCCCCGAGGCTTTCCCACAGGTCTGTGCCACGTGCCACCTTGGTGTGAGTCGATCCTCGGCGTGAAAGACGAGCCGGTGAAGGGAAAAGAGGTTCCTCTGGAATGGACTGAGACATCTGGCGGACTCTTGGAATGGTGGCACGACCCTGGAGTTCCTCTCGCCGTTCCTGTTGAGAGGGCGTCCTCTTGAGATGCGACGGGAACGCAGGGTACTCTTTCCCGACGAAGCAGGGAAAGGATCCCTCATCTCGAGCTACGAGGCGGAAACGGGGCTCCTCTGGATGTGGGCGGGACCCTCGTGTTTCCTCTCGAGTGGAGACGGGTATGTCGGGGAACTCCTTGATTTGCACAAAGGGTGTGAAGGACCCTTTCGAAGTTCCAGAGGTGAGGTGTGATCAGCCTCGAGACGCCTCAGCGGAAATGGGCCTCATCTCGGCTGGAGGGGAGAACATTCTGGATTTTCTCGAGTTGCGCCAGGTCTTCTCGAGTTACGACGGGGACCTAAGGGACCCGCTCTGGTGGCCTCAGGAAAGGCCAGTCCACATGCGAGTTGCTGGGGCCATCTCGGGATTCCCCTCCCGTCCATGCCGGGGCCTAAGACCTTGTGTGGAGTCGGGGCCGAAACCTGAGGATTCCTCTCCAGTGTTGCCATGGATCTTGGGGTGCTTCTGAGTCTCCCCAGGGGAGTCAGGCCTCGTCTCGATTGGGGGCATGCACGTGCGCTTTCCTCCCGAGCTGCAGCAGTAGTGTCACGCTTCCTGTCACGTGGATCAAGGGATCTGTGGTTTCCCTCGTGGCTTTCGCTCGAGGCTTTCCCACGAGGCTTTCCCACATGGCTGTGCCACGTGCCACCTTGGTGGGAGTCGATCCTCTGCGTGAAAGAGGAGCCGGTGAAGGGAAAAGAGGTTCCTCTGGAATGGACTGAGACATCTGGGGGACTCTTGGAATGGTGGCACGACCCTGGAGTTCCTCTCGCCATTCCTGTTGAGAGGGACTCCTCTTGAGATGCGACGGGAACGCCGGGAACTCTTTCCCGAAGAAGCAGGGAAAGGATCCCTCATCTCGAGCTACGAGGCGGATACGGGGCTCCTCTAGATGTGGGCGGGACCCTCGTGTTTCCTCTCGAGTGGAGACGGGTATGTCGGGGAACTTCTTGATTTACACCAAGGGTGTGAAGGACCCTTTCGAAGTTCCAGAGGTGAGGTGTGATCAGCCTCGAGACGCTTCAGCGGAAATGGGCCTCATCTCGCCTGGAGGGGAGAACCTCCTGGATTTTCTCGAGTTGCGGCAGGTCTTCTCGAGTTACGACGGGGACCTCAGGGACCCGCTCTTGTGGCCTCAGGAAAGGCCCGTCCGCATGCGACTTGCTAGGGGCCATCTCGGGATTCCTCTCCCGTCCATGCCGGGGCCTAAGACCTTGTGTGGAGTCGGGGCCGGAACCTGAGGATTCCTCTCCAATGTTGCCATGGATCTTGGGGTGCTTCTGAGACTCCCCAGGGGAGTCAGGCCTCGTCTCGAGTGGGGGCATGCACGTGCGCTTTCCTCCCGAGCTGCAGCAGTAGTGTCACGCTTCCTGTCACGTGGATCAAGGGATCTGTGGTTTCCCTCGAAGCTTTCGCTCGACGCTTTCCCACGAGGCTTTCCCACAGGTCTGTGCCACGTGCCACCTTGGTGTGAGTCGATCCTCGGCGTGAAAGACGAGCCGGTGAAGGGAAAAGAGGTTCCTCTGGAATGGACTGAGACATCTGGCGGACTCTTGGAATGGTGGCACGACCCTGGAGTTCCTCTCGCCGTTCCTGTTGAGAGGGCCTCCTCTTGAGATGCGACGGGAACGCCGGGAACTCTTTCCCGACGAAGCAGGGAAAGGATCCCTCATCTCGAGCTACGAGGCGGAAACGGGGCTCCTCTGGATGTGGGCGGGACCCTCGTGTTTCCTCTCGAGTGGAGACGGGTATGTCGGGGAACTCCTTGATTTGCACCAAGGGTGTGAAGGACCCTTTCGAAGTTCCAGAGGTGAGGTGTGATCAGCCTCGAGACGCCTCAGCGGAAATGGGCTTCATCTCGCCTGGAGGGGAGAACATTCTGGATTTTCTCGAGTTGCGGCAGGTCTTCTCGAGTTACGACGGGGACCTCAGGGACCCGCTCTGGTGGCCTCAGGAAAGGCCAGTCCACATGCGAGTTGCTGGGGCCAACTCGGGATTCCTCTCCCGTCCATGCCGGGGCCTAAGACCTTGTGTGGAGTCGGGGCCGAAACCTGAGGATTCCTCTCCAGTGTTGCCATGGATCTTGGGGTGCTTCTGAGTCTCCCCAGGGGAGTCAGGCCTCGTCTCGAGTGGGGGCATGCACGTGCGCTTTCCTCCCGAGCTGCAGCATTAGTGTCACGCTTCCTGTCACGTGGATCAAGGGGTCTGTGGCTTTCCCTCGAGGCTGTCCCTCGAGGCTTTCCCAGAGGGCTGTGCCAAGTGCCACCTTCGTGTGAGTGGATCCTCGGCGTGAAAGACGAGCCGGTGAAGGGAAAAGAGGTTACTCTGGAATGGACTGAGACATCTGGGGGACTCTTGGAATGGTGGCACGACCCTGGAGTTCCTCTCGCCGTTCCTGTTGAGAGGGCCTCCCCTTGAGATGCGACGGGAACGCCGGGAACTCTTTCCCGATGAAGCAGGGAAAGGATCCCTCATCTCGAGCTACGAGGCGGAAACGGGGCTCCACTGGATGTGGGCGGGACCCTCGTGTTTCCTCTCGAGTGGAGACGGGTATGTCGGGGAACTTCTTGATTTGCACCAAGGGTGTGAAGGACCCTTGCGAAGTTCCAGAGGTGAGGTGTGATCAGCCTCGAGACGCCTCAGCGGAAATTGGCCTCATCTCGCCTGGAGGGGAGAACCTCCTGGATTTTCTCGAGTTGCGGCAGGTCTTCTCGAGTTAAGACGGGGACCTCAGGGACCCGCTCTGTGGGCCTCAGGAAAGGCCAGTCCCCGTGCGAGTTGCTAGGGGCCATCTCGGGATTCCTCTCCCGTCCGTTCCTGGGACTAAGACCTTGTGTGGAGTCGGGGCCGGAACCTGAGGATTCCTCTCCAGTGTTGCCATGGATCTTGGGGTGCTTCTGAGTCTCTCCAGGGGAGTCAGGCCTCGTCTCGAGTGGGGGCATGCACGTGCGCTTTTCTCCCGAGCTGCAGCAGTAGTATCACGCTTCCTGTCACGTGGATCAAGGGATCTGTGGTTTCCCTCGAGGCTTTCGCTCGAGGCTTTCCCACGAGGCTTTCCCACAGGGCTGTGCCACGTGCCACCTTGGTGTGAGTCGATCCTCGGCGTGAAAGACGAGCCGGTGAAGGGAAAAGAGGTTCCTCTGCAATGGACTGAGACATCTGGGGGACTCTTGGAATGGTGGCACGACCCTGGAGTTCCTCTCGCCGTTCCTGTTGAGAGGGCCTCCCCTTGAGATGCGATGGGAACGCCGGGAACTCTTTCCCGACGAAGCAGGGAAAGGATCCCTCATCTCGAGCTACGAGGCGGAAACGGGGCTCCTCTGGATGTGGGCGGGACCCTCGTGTTTCCTCTCGAGTGGAGACGGGTGTGTCGGGGAACTTCTTGATTTGCACCAAGGGTGTGAAGGACCCTTTCGAAGTTCCAGAGGTGAGGTGTGATCAGCCTCGAGACCCCTCAGCGGAAATGGGCCTCATCTCGCCTAGAGGGGAGAACCTCCTGGATTTTCTCGAGTTGCGGCAGATCTTCTCGAGTTACAACGGGGACCTCAGGGACCCGCTCTGGTGGCCTCAGGAAAGGCCAGTCCACATGCGAGTTGCTGGGGCCATCTCGGGATTCCTCTCCCGTCCATGCCGGGGCCTAAGACCTTGTGTGGAGTCGGGGCCGAAACCTGAGGATTCCTTTCCAGTGTTGCCATGGATCTTGTGGTGCTTCTGAGTCTCCCCAGGGGAGTCAGGCCTCGTCTCGAGTGGGGGCATGCACGTGCGCTTTCCTCCCGAGCTGCAGCAGTAGTGTCACGCTTCCTGTCACGTGGATCAAGGGATCTGTGGTTTCCCTCGAGGCTTTCGCTCGAGGCTTTCCCACGAGGCTTTCCAACAGGGCTGTGCCATGTGCCACCTTGGTGTGAGTCGATCCTCGGCGTGAAAGACGAGCCGGTGAAGGGAAAAGAGGTTCCTCTGGAATGGACTGAGACATCTGGGGGACTCTTGGAATGGTGGCACGACCCTGGAGTTCCTCTCGCCGTTCCTGTTGAGAGGGCCTCCTCTTGAGATGCGACGGGAACGCCGGGAACTCTTTCCCGACGAAGCAGGGAAAGGATCCCTCATCTCGAGCTGCGAGGCGGAAACGGGGCTCCTCTGGTTGTGGGCGGGACCCTCGTGTTTCCTCTCGAGTGGAGACGGGTATGTCGGGGAACTTCTTGATTTGCACCAAGGGTGTGAAGGACCCTTTCGAAGTTCCAGAGGTGAGGTGTGATCAGCCTCGAGATGCCTCAGCGGAAATGGGCCTTATCTCGCCTGGAGGGGAGAACCTCCTGGATTTTCTCGAGTTGCGGCAGGTCTTCTCGAGTTACGACGGGGACCTCAGGGACCCGCTCTGGGGGCCTCAGCAAAGGCCAGTCCCCGTGCGAGTTGCTAGGGGCCATCTCGGGATTCCTCTCCCGTCCGTTCCTGGGACTAAGACCTTGTGTGGAGTCGGGGCCGGAACCTGAGGATTCCTCTCCAGTGTTGCCCTGGATCTTGGGGTGCTTCTGAGTCTCCCCAGGGGAGTCAGGCCTCGTCTTGTGTAGGGGCATGCACGTGCGGTTTCCTCCCGCGCTGCAGCAGTAGTACCACGCTTCCTGTCACGTGGATCAAGGGATCTGTGGTTTCCCTCGAGGCTTTCGCTCGACGCTTTCCCACGAGGCTTTCCCACAGGGCTGTGCCACGTGCCACCTTGGTGTGAATCGATCCTCGGCGTGAAAGACGAGCCGGTGAAGGGAAAAGAGGTTCCTCTGGAATGGACTGAGACATCTGGGGGACTCTTGGAATGGTGGCACGACCCTGGAGTTCCTCTCGCCGTTCCTGTTGAGAGGGCCTCCTCTTGAGATGCGACGGGAACGCCGGGAACTCTTTCCCGACGAAGCAGGGAAAGGATCCCTCATCTCGAGCTACGAGGCGGAAACGGGGCTCCTCTGCATGTGGGCGGGACCCTCGTGTTTCCTCTCGAGTGGAGACGGGTATGTCGGGGAACTTCTTGATTGGCACCAAGGGTGTGAATGACCCTTGCGAAGTTCCAGAGGTGAGGTGTGATCAGCCTCGAGACGCCTCAGCGGAAATGGGCCTCATCTCGCCTGGAGGGGAGAACCTCCTGGATTTTCTCGAGTTGCGGCAGGTCTTCTCGAGTTACGACGGGGACCACAGGGACCCGCTCTTGTGGCCTCAGGAAAGGCCAGTCCCCATGCGAGTTGCTAGGGGCCATCTCGGGATTCCTCTCCCGTCCATGCCGGGGCCTAAGACCTTGTGTGGAGTCGGGGCCGGAACCTGAGGATTCCTCTCCAGTGTTGCCATGGATCTTGGGGTGCTTCTGAGTCTCCCCAGGGGAGTCAGGCCTCGTCTCGAGTGGGGGCATGCACGTGCGCTTTCCTCCCGAGCTGCAGCAGTAGTGTCACGCTTCCTGTCACGTGGATCAAGGGATCTGTGGTTTCCCTCGAGGCTTTCGCTCGAGGCTTTCCCCCGAGGCTTTCCCACAGGTCTGTGCCACGTGCCACCTTGGTGTGAGTCGATCCTCGGCGTGAAAGACGAGCCGGTGAAGGGAAAAGAGGTTCCTCTGGAATGGACTGAGACATCTGGCGGACTCTTGGAATGGTGGCACGACCCTGGAGTTCCTCTCGCCGTTCCTGTTGAGAGGGCGTCCTCTTGACATGCGACGGGAACGCAGGGTACTCTTTCCCGACGAAGCAGGGAAAGGATCCCTCATCTCGAGCTACGAGGCGGAAACGGGGCTCCTCTGGATGTGGGCGGGACCCTCGTGTTTCCTCTCGAGTGGAGACGGGTATGTCGGGGAACTCCTTGATTTGCACAAAGGGTGTGAAGGACCCTTTCGAAGTTCCAGAGGTGAGGTGTGATCAGCCTCGAGACGCCTCAGCGGAAATGGGCCTCATCTCGCCTGGAGGGGAGAACATTCTGGATTTTCTCGAGTTGCGCCAGGTCTTCTCGAGTTACGACGGGGACCTAAGGGACCCGCTCTGGTGGCCTCAGGAAAGGCCAGTCCACATGCGAGTTGCTGGGGCCATCTCGGGATTCCCCTCCCGTCCATGCCGGGGCCTAAGACCTTGTGTGGAGTCGGGGCCGAAACCTGAGGATTCCTCTCCAGTGTTGCCATGGATCTTGGGGTGCTTCTGAGTCTCCCCAGGGGAGTCAGGCCTCGTCTCGAGTGGGGGCATGCACGTGCGCTTTCCTCCCGAGCTGCAGCAGTAGTGTCACGCTTCCTGTCACGTGGATCAAGGGATCTGTGGTTTCCCTCGTGGCTTTCGCTCGAGGCTTTCCCACGAGGCTTTCCCACATGGCTGTGCCACGTGCCACCTTGGTGGGAGTCGATCCTCTGCGTGAAAGAGGAGCCGGTGAAGGGAAAAGAGGTTCCTCTGGAATGGACTGAGACATCTGGGGGACTCTTGGAATGGTGGCACGACCCTGGAGTTCCTCTCGCCATTCCTGTTGAGAGGGCCTCCTCTTGAGATGCGACGGGAACGCCGGGAACTCTTTCCCGAAGAAGCAGGGAAAGGATCCCTCATCTCGAGCTACGAGGCGGATACGGGGCTCCTCTAGATGTGGGCGGGACCCTCGTGTTTCCTCTCGAGTGGAGACGGGTATGTCGGGGAACTTCTTGATTTACACCAAGGGTGTGAAGGACCCTTTCGAAGTTCCAGAGGTGAGGTGTGATCAGCCTCGAGACGCTTCAGCGGAAATGGGCCTCATCTCGCCTGGAGGGGAGAACCTCCTGGATTTTCTCGAGTTGCGGCAGGTCTTCTCGAGTTACGACGGGGACCTCAGGGACCCGCTCTTGTGGCCTCAGGAAAGGCCCGTCCGCATGCGACTTGCTAGGGGCCATCTCGGGATTCCTCTCCCGTCCATGCCGGGGCCTAAGACCTTGTGTGGAGTCGGGGCCGGAACCTGAGGATTCCTCTCCAATGTTGCCATGGATCTTGGGGTGCTTCTGAGACTCCCCAGGGGAGTCAGGCCTCGTCTCGAGTGGGGGCATGCACGTGCGCTTTCCTCCCGAGCTGCAGCAGTAGTGTCACGCTTCCTGTCACGTGGATCAAGGGATCTGTGGTTTCCCTCGAAGCTTTCGCTCGACGCTTTCCCACGAGGCTTTCCCACAGGTCTGTGCCACGTGCCACCTTGGTGTGAGTCGATCCTCGGCGTGAAAGACGAGCCGGTGAAGGGAAAAGAGGTTCCTCTGGAATGGACTGAGACATCTGGCGGACTCTTGGAATGGTGGCACGACCCTGGAGTTCCTCTCGCCGTTCCTGTTGAGAGGGCCTCCTCTTGAGATGCGACGGGAACGCCGGGAACTCTTTCCCGACGAAGCAGGGAAAGGATCCCTCATCTCGAGCTACGAGGCGGAAACGGGGCTCCTCTGGATGTGGGCGGGACCCTCGTGTTTCCTCTCGAGTGGAGACGGGTAAGTCGGGGAACTCCTTGATTTGCACCAAGGGTGTGAAGGACCCTTTCGAAGTTCCAGAGGTGAGGTGTGATCAGCCTCGAGACGCCTCAGCGGAAATGGGCTTCATCTCGCCTGGAAGGGAGAACATTCTGGACTTTCTCGAGTTGCACCAGGTCTTCTCGAGTTACGACGGGGACCACAGGGACCCGCTCTGGTGGCCTCAGGAAAGGCCAGTCCACATGCGAGTTGCTGGGGCCAACTCGGGATTCCTCTCCCGTCCATGCCGGGGCCTAAGACCTTGTGTGGAGTCGGGGCCGAAACCTGAGGATTCCTCTCCAGTGTTGCCATGGATCTTGGGGTGCTTCTGAGTCTCCCCAGGGGAGTCAGGCCTCGTCTCGAGTGGGGGCATGCACGTGCGCTTTCCTCCCGAGCTGCAGCATTAGTGTCACGCTTCCTGTCACGTGGATCAAGGGGTCTGTGGCTTTCCCTCGAGGCTGTCCCTCGAGGCTTTCCCAGAGGGCTGTGCCAAGTGCCACCTTCGTGTGAGTGGATCCTCGGCGTGAAAGACGAGCCGGTGAAGGGAAAAGAGGTTACTCTGGAATGGACTGAGACATCTGGGGGACTCTTGGAATGGTGGCACGACCCTGGAGTTCCTCTCGCCGTTCCTGTTGAGAGGGCCTCCCCTTGAGATGCGATGGGAACGCCGGGAACTCTTTCCCAATGAAGCAGGGAAAGGATCCCTCATCTCGAGCTACGAGGCGGAAACGGGGCTCCACTGGATGTGGGCGGGACCCTCGTGTTTCCTCTCGAGTGGAGACGGGTATGTCGGGGAACTTCTTGATTTGCACCAAGGGTGTGAAGGACCCTTGCGAAGTTCCAGAGGTGAGGTGTGATCAGCCTCGAGACGCCTCAGCGGAAATTGGCCTCATCTCGCCTGGAGGGGAGAACCTCCTGGATTTTCTTGAGTTGCGGCAGGTCTTCTCGAGTGAAGACGGGGACCTCAGGGACCCGCTCTGTGGGCCTCAGGAAAGGCCAGTCCCCGTGCGAGTTGCTAGGGGCCATCTCGGGATTCCTCTCCCATCCGTTCCTGGGACTAAGACCTTGTGTGGAGTCGGGGCCGGAACCTGAGGATTCCTCTCCAGTGTTGCCATGGATCTTGGGGTGCTTCTGAGTCTCCCCAGGGGAGTCAGGCCTCGTCTCGAGTGGGGGCATGCATGTGCGCTTTCCTCCCGAGCTGCAGCAGTAGTATCACGCTTCCTGTCACGTGGATCAAGGGATCTGTGGTTTCCCTCGAGGCTTTCGCTCGAGGCTTTCCCACGAGGCTTTCCCACAGGGCTGTGCCACGTGCCACCTTGGTGTGAGTCGATCCTCGGCGTGAAAGACGAGCCGGTGAAGGGAAAAGAGGTTCCTCTGCAATGGACTGAGACATCTGGGGGACTCTTGGAATGGTGGCACGACCCTGGAGTTCCTCTCGCCGTTCCTGTTGAGAGGGCCTCCCCTTGAGATGCGATGGGAACGCCGGGAACTCTTTCCCGACGAAGCAGGGAAAGGATCCCTCATCTCGAGCTACGAGGCGGAAACGGGGCTCCTCTGGATGTGGGCGGGACCCTCGTGTTTCCTCTCGAGTGGAGACGGGTGTGTCGGGGAACTTCTTGATTTGCACCAAGGGTGTGAAGGACCCTTTCGAAGTTCAAGAGGTGAGGTGTGATCAGCCTCGAGACGCCTCAGCGGAAATGGGCCTCATCTCGCCTGGAGGGGAGAACCTCCTGGATTTTCTCGAGTTGCGGCAGGTCTTCTCGAGTTACGACGGGGACCACAGGGACCCGCTCTTGTGGCCTCAGGAAAGGCCAGTCCCCATGCGAGTTGCTAGGGGCCATCTCGGGATTCCTCTCCCGTCCATGCCGGGGCCTAAAACCTTGTGTGGAGTCGGGGCCGGAACCTGAGGATTCCTCTCCAGTGTTGCCATGGATCTTGGGGTGCTTCTGAGTCTCCCCAGGGGAGTCAGGCCTCGTCTCGAGTGGGGGCATGCACGTGCGCTTTCCTCCCGAGCTGCAGCAGTAGTGTCACGCTTCCTGTCACGTGGATCAAGGGATCTGTGGTTTCCCTCGAGGCTTTCGCTCGAGGCTTTCCCACGAGGCTTTCCCACATGGCTGTGCCACGTGCCACCTTGGTGGGAGTCGATCCTCTGCGTGAAAGAGGAGCCGGTGAAGGGAAAAGAGGTTCCTCTGGAATGGACTGAGACATCTGGGGGACTCTTGGAATGGTGGCACGACCCTGGAGTTCCTCTCGCCATTCCTGTTGAGAGGGCCTCCTCTTGAGATGCGACGGGAACGCCGGGAACTCTTTCCCGAAGAAGCAGGGAAAGGATCCCTCATCTCGAGCTACGAGGCGGATACGGGGCTCCTCTAGATGTGGGCGGGACCCTCGTGTTTCCTCTCGAGTGGAGACGGGTATGTCGGGGAACTTCTTGATTTACACCAAGGGTGTGAAGGACCCTTTCGAAGTTCCAGAGGTGAGGTGTGATCAGCCTCGAGACGCTTCAGCGGAAATGGGCCTCATCTCGCCTGGAGGGGAGAACCTCCTGGATTTTCTCGAGTTGCGGCAGGTCTTCTCGAGTTACGATGGGGACCTCAGGGACCCGCTCTTGTGGCCTCAGGAAAGGCCCGTCCGCATGCGACTTGCTAGGGGCCATCTCGGGATTCCTCTCCCGTCCATGCCGGGGCCTAAGACCTTGTGTGGAGTCGGGGCCGGAACCTGAGGATTCCTCTCCAATGTTGCCATGGATCTTGGGGTGCTTCTGAGACTCCCCAGGGGAGTCAGGCCTCGTCTCGAGTGGGGGCATGCACGTGCGCTTTCCTCCCGAGCTGCAGCAGTAGTGTCACGCTTCCTGTCACGTGGATCAAGGGATCTGTGGTTTCCCTCGAAGCTTTCGCTCGACGCTTTCCCACGAGGCTTTCCCACAGGTCTGTGCCACGTGCCACCTTGGTGTGAGTCGATCCTCGGCGTGAAAGACGAGCCGGTGAAGGGAAAAGAGGTTCCTCTGGAATGGACTGAGACATCTGGCGGACTCTTGGAATGGTGGCACGACCCTGGAGTTCCTCTCGCCGTTCCTGTTGAGAGGGCCTCCTCTTGAGATGCGACGGGAACGCCGGGAACTCTTTCCCGACGAAGCAGGGAAAGGATCCCTCATCTCGAGCTACGAGGCGGAAACGGGGCTCCTCTGGATGTGGGCGGGACCCTCGTGTTTCCTCTCGAGTGGAGACGGGTATGTCGGGGAACTCCTTGATTTGCACCAAGGGTGTGAAGGACCCTTTCGAAGTTCCAGAGGTGAGGTGTGATCAGCCTCGAGACGCCTCAGCGGAAATGGGCTTCATCTCGCCTGGAGGGGAGAACATTCTGGATTTTCTCGAGTTGCGGCAGGTCTTCTCGAGTTACGACGGGGACCTCAGGGACCCGCTCTGGTGGCCTCAGGAAAGGCCAGTCCACATGCGAGTTGCTGGGGCCAACTCGGGATTCCTCTCCCGTCCATGCCGGGGCCTAAGACCTTGTGTGGAGTCGGGGCCGAAACCTGAGGATTCCTCTCCAGTGTTGCCATGGATCTTGGGGTGCTTCTGAGTCTCCCCAGGGGAGTCAGGCCTCGTCTCGAGTGGGGGCATGCACGTGCGCTTTCCTCCCGAGCTGCAGCATTAGTGTCACGCTTCCTGTCACGTGGATTAAGGGGTCTGTGGCTTTCCCTCGAGGCTGTCCCTCGAGGCTTTCCCAGAGGGCTGTGCCAAGTGCCACCTTCGTGTGAGTGGATCCTCGGCGTGAAAGACGAGCCGGTGAAGGGAAAAGAGGTTCCTCTGGAATGGACTGAGACATCTGGGGGACTCTTGGAATGGTGGCACGACCCTGGAGTTCCTCTCGCCGTTCCTGTTGAGAGGGCCTCCCCTTGAGATGCGACGGGAACGCCGGGAACTCTTTCCCGATGAAGCAGGGAAAGGATCCCTCATCTCGAGCTACGAGGCGGAAACGGGGCTCCACTGGATGTGGGCGGGACCCTCGTGTTTCCTCTCGAGTGGAGACGGGTATGTCGGGGAACTTCTTGATTTGCACCAAGGGTGTGAAGGACCCTTGCGAAGTTCCAGAGGTGAGGTGTGATCAGCCTCGAGACGCCTCAGCGGAAATTGGCCTCATCTCGCCTGGAGGGGAGAACCTCCTGGATTTTCTCGAGTTGCGGCAGGTCTTCTCGAGTTAAGACGGGGACCTCAGGGACCCGCTCTGTGGGCCTCAGGAAAGGCCAGTCCCCGTGCGAGTTGCTAGGGGCCATCTCGGGATTCCTCTCCCGTCCGTTCCTGGGACTAAGACCTTGTGTGGAGTCGGGGCCGGAACCTGAGGATTCCTCTCCAGTGTTGCCATGGATCTTGGGGTGCTTCTGAGTCTCCCCAGGGGAGTCAGGCCTCGTCTCGAGTGGGGGCATGCATGTGCGCTTTCCTCCCGAGCTGCAGCAGTAGTATCACGCTTCCTGTCACGTGGTTCAAGGGATCTGTGGCTTTCCCTCGAGGCTTTCGCTCGAGGCTTTCCCACGAGGCTTTCCCACAGGGCTGTGCCACGTGCCACCTTGGTGTGAGTCGATCCTCGGCGTGAAAGACGAGCCGGTGAAGGGAAAAGAGGTTCCTCTGCAATGGACTGAGACATCTGGGGGACTCTTGGAATGGTGGCACGACCCTGGAGTTCCTCTCGCCGTTCCTGTTGAGAGGGCCTCCCCTTGAGATGCGATGGGAACGCCGGGAACTCTTTCCCGACGAAGCAGGGAAAGGATCCCTCATCTCGAGCTACGAGGCGGAAACGGGGCTCCTCTGGATGTGGGCGGGACCCTCGTGTTTCCTCTCGAGTGGAGACGGGTGTGTCGGGGAACTTCTTGATTTGCACCAAGGGTGTGAAGGACCCTTTCGAAGTTCAAGAGGTGAGGTGTGATCAGCCTCGAGACGCCACAGTGGAAATGGGCTTCATCTCGCCTAGAGGGGACAACCTCCTGGATTTTCTCGAGTTGCGGCAGGTCTTCTCGAGTTACGACGGGGACCTCAGGGACCCGCTCTGGTGGCCTCAGGAAAGGCCAGTCCCCATGCGAGTTGCTAGGGGCCATCTCGGGATTCCTCTCCCGTCCATGCCGGGGCCTAAGACCTTGTGTGGAGTCGGGGCCGGAACCTGAGGATTCCTCTCCAGTGTTGCCATGGATCTTGGGGTGCTTCTGAGTCTCCCCAGGGGAGTCAGGCCTCGTCTTGTGTAGGGGCATGCACGTGCGGTTTCCTCACGAGCTGCAGCAGTAGTGTCACGCTTCCTGTCACGTGGATCAAGTGATCTGTGGTTTCCCTCGAGGCTTTCGATCGAGGCTTTCCCACGAGGCTTTCCCACAGGGCTGTGCCACGTGTCACCTTGGTGTGAGTCGATCCTCGGCGTGAAAAACGAGCCGGTGAAGGGAAAAGAGTTTCCTCTGGAATGGACTGAGAGATCTGGGGGACTCTTGGAATGGTGGCACGACCCTGGAGTTCCTCTCGCCTTTCCTGTTGAGAGGGCCTCCTCTTTAGATGCGACGGGAACGCCGGGAACTCTTTCCCGAAGAAGCAGGGAAAGGATCCCTCATCTCGAGCTACGAGGCGGAAACGGGGCTCCTCTAGATGTGGGCGGGACCCTCGTGTTTCCTCTCGAGTGGAGACGGGTATGTCGGGGAACTTCTTGATTTGCACCAAGGGTGTGAAGGACCCTTGCGAAGTTCCAGAGGTGAGGTGTGATCAGCCTCGAGACGCCTCAGCGGAAATTGGCCTCATCTCGCCTGGAGGGGAGAACCTCCTGGATTTTCTCGAGTTGCGGCAGGTCTTCTCGTGTTAAGACGGGGACCTCAGGGACCCGCTCTGTGGGCCTCAGGAAAGGCCAGTCCCCGTGCGAGTTGCTAGGGGCCATCTCGGGATTCCTCTCCCGTCCGTTCCTGGGACTAAGACCTTGTGTGGAGTCGGGGCCGGAACCTGAGGATTCCTCTCCAGTGTTGCCATGGATCTTGGGGTGCTTCTGAGTCTCCCCAGGGGAGTCAGGCCTCGTCTCGAGTGGGGGCATGCATGTGCGCTTTCCTCCCGAGCTGCAGCAGTAGTATCACGCTTCCTGTCACGAGGATCAAGGGATCTGTGGTTTCCCTCGAGGCTTTCGCTCGAGGCTTTCCCACGAGGCTTTCCCACAGGGCTGTGCCACGTGCCACCTTGCTGTGAGTCGATCCTCGGCGTGAAAGACGAGCCGGTGAAGGGAAAAGAGGTTCCTCTGCAATGGACTGAGACATCTGGGGGACTCTTGGAATGGTGGCACGACCCTGGAGTTCCTCTCGCCGTTCCTGTTGAGAGGGCCTCCCCTTGAGATGCGATGGGAACGCCGGGAACTCTTTCCCGACGAAGCAGGGAAAGGATCCCTCATCTCGAGCTACGAGGCGGAAACGGGGCTCCTCTGGATGTGGGCGGGACCCTCGTGTTTCCTCTCGAGTGGAGACGGGTGTGTCGGGGAACTTCTTGATTTGCACCAAGGGTGTGAAGGACCCTTTCGAAGTTCAAGAGGTGAGGTGTGATCAGCCTCGAGACGCCACAGTGGAAATGGGCCTCATCTCGCCTAGAGGGGACAACCTCCTGGATTTTCTCGAGTTGCGGCAGGTCTTCTCGAGTTACGACGGGGACCTCAGGGACCCGCTCTGGTGGCCTCAGGAAAGGCCAGTCCCCATGCGAGTTGCTAGGGGCCATCTCGGGATTCCTCTCCCGTCCATGCCGGGGCCTAAGACCTTGTGTGGAGTCGGGGCCGGAACCTGAGGATTCCTCTCCAGTGTTGCCATGGATCTTGGGGTGCTTCTGAGCCTCCCCAGGGGAGTCAGGCCTCGTCTTGTGTAGGGGCATGCACGTGCGGTTTCCTCCCGAGCTGCAGCAGTAGTGTCACGCTTCCTGTCACGTGGATCAAGGGATCTGTGGTTTCCCTCGAGGCTTTCGATCGAGGCTTTCCCACGAGGCTTTCCCACAGGGCTGTGCCACGTGTCACCTTGGTGTGAGTCGATCCTCGGCGTGAAAGACGAGCCGGTGAAGGGAAAAGAGTTTCCTCTGGAATGGACTGAGAGTTCTGGGGGACTCTTGGAATGGTGGCACGACCCTGGAGTTCCTCTCGCCGTTCCTGTTGAGAGGGCCTCCTCTTGAGATGCGACGGGAACGCCGGGAACTCTTTCCCGAAGAAGCAGGGAAAGGATCCCTCATCTCGAGCTACGAGGCGGAAACGGGGCTCCTCTAGATGTGGGCGGGACCCTCGTGTTTCCTCTCGAGTGGAGACGGGTATGTCGGGGAACTTCTTGATTTACACCAAGGGTGTGAAAGACCCTTTCGAAGTTCCAGAGGTTAGGTGTGATCAGCCTCGAGACGCCTCAGCGGAAATGGGCCTCATCTCGCCTGGAGGGGAGAACCTCCTGGATTTTCTCGAGTTGCGGCAGGTCTTCTCGAGTGAAGACGGGGACCTCAGGGACCCGCTCTGTGGGCCTCAGGAAAGGCCAGTCCCCATGCGAGTTGCTAGGGGCCATCTCGGGATTCCTCTCCCGTCCGTTCCTGGGACTAAGACCTTGTGTGGAGTCGGGGCCGGAACCTGAGGATTCCTCTCCAGTGTTGCCATGGATCTTGGGGTGCTTCTGAGTTTCCCCAGGGGAGTCAGGCCTCGTCTCGATTGGGGGCATGCATGCGCGCTTTCCTCCCGAGCTGCAGCAGTAGTATCACGCTTCCTGTCACGTGGATCAAGGGATCTGTGGTTTCCCACGAGGCTTTCCCACAGGGCTGTGCCACGTGCCACCTTGGTGTGAGTCGATCCTCGGCGTGAAAGACGAGCCGGTGAAGGGAAAAGAGGTTCCTCTGCAATGGACTGAGACATCTGGGGGACTCTTGGAATGGTGGCACGACCCTGGAGTTCCTCTCGCCGTTCCTGTTGAGAGGGCCTCCTCTTGAGATGCGACGGGAACGCCGGGAACTCTTTCCCGAAGAAGCAGGGAAAGGATCCCTCATCTCGAGCTACGAGGCGGAAACGGGGCTCCTCTAGATGTGGGCGGGACCCTCGTGTTTCCTCTCGAGTGGAGACGGGTATGTCGGGGAACTTCTTGATTTACACCAAGGGTGTGAAAGACCCTTTCGAAGTTCCAGAGGTTAGGTGTGATCAGCCTCGAGACGCCTCAGCGGAAATGGGCCTCATCTCGCCTGGAGGGGAGAACCTCCTGGATTTTCTCGAGTTGCGGCAGGTCTTCTCGAGTTACGACGGGGACCTCAGGGACCCGCTCTGGTGGCCTCAGGAAAGGCCCTTCCGCATGCGACTTGCTAGGGGCCATCTCGGGATTCCTCTCCCGTCCATGCCGGGGCCTAAGACCTTGTGTGGAGTCGGGGCCGGAAACTGAGGATTCCTCTCCAATGTTGCCATGGATCTTGGGGTGCTTCTGAGTCTCCCCAGGGGAGTCAGGCCTCGTCTCGAGTGGGGGCATGCACGTGCGCTTTCCTCCCGAGCTGCAGCAGTAGTGTCACGCTTCCTGTCACGTGGATCAAGGGATCTGTGGTTTCCCTCGAAGCTTTCGCTCGACGCTTTCCCACGAGGATTTCCCACAGGTCTGTGCCACGTGCCACCTTGGTGTGAGTCGATCCTCGGCGTGAAAGACGAGCCGGTGAAGGGAAAAGAGGTTCCTCTGGAATGGACTGAGACATGTGGGGGACTCTTGGAATGGTGGCACGACCCTGGAGTTACTCTCGCCGTTCCTGTTGAGAGGGCCTCCTCTTGAGATGCGACGGGAACGCCGGGAACTCTTTCCCGACGAAGCAGGGAAAGGATCCCTCATCTCGAGCTACGAGGCGGAAACGGGGCTCCTCTAGATGTGGGCGGGACACTCGTGTTTCCTCTCGAGTGGAGACGGGTATGTCGGGGAACTTCTTGATTTGCACCAAGGGTGTGAAGGACCCTTGCGAAGTTCCAGAGGTGAGGTGTGATCAGCCTCGAGACGCCTCAGCGGAAATTGGCCTCATGTCGCCTGGAGGGGAGAACCTCCTGGATTTTCTCGAGTTGCGGCAGGTCTTCTCGAGTGAAGACGGGGACCTCAGGGACCCGCTCTGTGGGCCTCAGGAAAGGCCAGTCCCCGTGCGAGTTGCTAGGGGCCATCTCGGGATTCCTCTCCCGTCCGTTCCTGGGACTAAGACCTTGTGTGGAGTCGGGGCCGGAACCTGAGGATTCCTCTCCAGTGTTGCCATGGATCTTGGGGTGCTTCTGAGTCTCCCCAGGGGAGTCAGGCCTCGTCTCGATTGGGGGCATGCATGCGCGCTTTCCTCCCGAGCTGCAGCAGTAGTATCACGCTTCCTGTCACGTGGATCAAGGGATCTGTGGTTTCCCTCGAGGCTTTCGATCGAGGCTTTCCCACGAGGCTTTCCCACAGGGCTGTGCCACGTGTCACCTTGGTGTGAGTCGATCCTCGGTGTGAAAAACGAGCCGGTGAAGGGAAAAGAGGTTACTCTGGAATGGACTGAGACATCTGGGGGACTCTTGGAATGGTGGCACGACCCTGGAGTTCCTCTCGCCGTTCCTGTTGAGAGGGCCTCCCCTTGAGATGCGACGGGAACGCCGGGAACTCTTTCCCGATGAAGCAGGGAAAGGATCCCTCATCTCGAGCTACGAGGCGGAAACGGGGCTCCTCTAGATGTGGGCGGGACCCTCGTGTTTCCTCTCGAGTGGAGACGGGTATGTCGGGGAACTTCTTGATTTACACCAAGGGTGTGAAGGACCCTTTCGAAGTTCCAGAGGTTAGGTGTGATCAGCCTCGAGACGCCTCAGCGGAAATGGGCCTCATCTCGCCTGGAGGGGAGAACCTCCTGGATTTTCTCGAGTTGCGGCAGGTCTTCTCGAGTTACGACGGGGACCTCAGGGACCCGCTCTGGTGGCCTCAGGAAAGGCCCTTCCGCATGCGACTTGCTAGGGGCCATCTCGGGATTCCTCTCCCGTCCATGCCGGGGCCTAAGACCTTGTGTGGAGTCGGGGCCGGAACCTGAGGATTCCTCTCCAATGTTGCCATGGATCTTGGGGTGCTTCTGAGTCTCCCCAGGGGAGTCAGGCCTCGTCTCGAGTGGGGGCATGAACGTGCGCTTTCCTCCCGAGCTGCAGCAGTAGTGTCACGCTTCCTGTCACGTGGATCAAGGGATCTGTGGTTTCCCTCGAAGCTTTCGCTCGACGCTTTCCCACGAGGATTTCCCACAGGTCTGTGCCACGTGCCACCTTGGTGTGAGTCGATCCTCGGCGTGAAAGACGAGCCGGTGAAGGGAAAAGAGGTTCCTCTGGAATGGACTGAGACATGTGGGGGACTCTTGGAATGGTGACACGACCCTGGAGTTACTCTCGCCGTTCCTGTTGAGAGGGCCTCCACTTGAGATGCGACGGGAACGCCGGGAACTCTTTCCCGACGAAGCAGGGAAAGGATCCCTCATCTCGAGCTACGAGGCGGAAACGGGGCTCCTCTGGATGTGGGCGGGACCCTCGTGTTTCCTCTCGAGTGGAGACGGGTATGTCGGGGAACTTCTTGATTTGCACCAAGGGTGTGAAGGACCCTTTCGAAGTTCCAGAGGTGAGGTGTGATCAGCCTCGAGACGCCTCAGCGGAAATGGGCCTCATTTCCCCTGGAGGGGAGAACATTCTGGATTTTCTCGAGTTGCGCCAGGTCTTCTCGAGTTACGACGGGGACCTCAGGGACCCACTCTGGTGGCCTCAGGAAAGGCCAGTCCACATGCGAGTTGCTGGGGCCATCTCGGGATTCCTCTCCCGTCCATGCGGGGCCTAAGGCCTTGTGTGGAGTCGGGGCCGAAACCTGAGGATTGCTCTCCAGTGTTGCCATGGATCTTGGGGTGCTTCTGAGTCTCCCCAGGGGAGTCAGGCCTCGTCTCGAGTGGGGGCATGCACGTGCGCTTTCCTCCCGAGCTGCAGCAGTAGTGTCACGCTTCCTGTCACGTGGATCAAGGGATCTGTGGTTTCCCTCGTGGCTTTCCCACAGGGCTGTGCCACGTGCCACCTTGGTGTGAGTCGATCCTCGGCGTGAAAGAGGAGCCGGTGAAGGGAAAAGAGGTTCCTCTGGAATGGACTGAGACATCTGGGGGACTCTTGGAATGGTGGCACGACCCTGGAGTTCCTCTCGCCGTTCCTGTTGAGAGGGCCTCCTCTTGAGATGCGACGGGAACGCCGGGAACTCTTTCCCGAAGAAGCATGGAAAGGATCCCTCATCTCGAGCTACGAGGCGGAAACGGGGCTCCTCTAGATGTGGACGGGACCCTCGTGTTTCCTCTCGAGTGGAGACGGGTGTGTCGGGGAACTTCTTGATTTGCACCAAGGGTGTGAAGGACCCTTTCAAAGTTCCAGAGGTGAGGTGTGATCAGCCTCGACACGCCTCAGCGGAAATGGGCCTCATCTCGCCTGGAGGGGAGAGCATTCTGTATTTTCTCGAGTTGCGGCAGGTCTTCTCGAGTTACGACGGGGACCTCAGGGACCCGCTCTGGTGGCCTCAGGAAAGGCCAGTCCCCATGCGAGTTGCTAGGGGCCATCTCGAGATTCCTCTCCCGTCCATGCCGGGGCCTCAGACCTTGTGTGGAGTCGGGGCCGGAACCTGAGGATTCCTCTCCAGTGTTGCCATGGATCTTGGGGTGCTTCTGAGTCTCCCCAGGGGAGTCAGGCCTCGTCTCGAGTGGGGGCATGCACGTGCGCTTTCCTCTGGAGCTGCAGCAGTAGAGTCACGCTTCCTGTCGCGTGGATCAAGGGATCTGTGGTTTTCCCTCGAGGCGTTCGCTTGAGGCTTTCCCACGAGGCTTTCCCACAGGGCTGTGCCACGTGCCACCTTGGTGTGAGTCGATCCTCGGCGTGAAAGACGAGCCGGTGAAGGGAAAAGAGGTTCCTCTGGAATGGACTGAGACATCTGGGGGACTCTTGGAATGGTGGCACGACCCTGGAGTTCCTCTCGCCGTTCCTGTTGAGAGGGCTTCCTCTTGAGATGCGACGGGAACGCCGGGAACTCTTTCCCGACGAAGCAGGGAAAGGATCCCTCATCTCGAGCTACGAGGCGGAAACGGGGCTCCTCTGGATGTGGGCGGGACCCTCGTGTTTCCTCTCGAGTGGAGACGGGTATGTCGGGGAACTTCTTGATTTGCACCAAGGGTGTGAAGGACCCTTTCGACGTTCCATAGGTGAGGTGTGATTCTCCCGAAAAGCCTCTGCGGAAATGGGCCTCATCTCGCCTGCAGGGGAGAACCTCCTGGATATTCTCGAGTTGCGGCAGGTCTTCTCGAGTTACGACGGGGACCTCAGGGACCCGCTCTGGTGGCCTCAGGAACGGTCAGTCCCATGCGAGTTGCTAGGGGCCATCTCGGGATTCCTCTCCCGTCGATGCCTTGGCCTAAGACCTTGTGTGGAGTCGGGGCCGGAAGCTGAGGAATCCTCTCCATTGTTGACATGGATTTTGGGGTGCCTCTGAGTCTCCCCAGGGGAGTCAGGCCTCGTCTCGTGTGGGGGCATGAACGTGCGCTTCCCTCCCGAGCTGCAGCAGTAGTGTCACGCTTCCTGTCACGTGGATCAAGGGATCTGTGGCTTTCCCTCGAGGCTTTCCCTCGAGCCTTTCCCACGAGGCTTTCCCACAGGGCTGTGCCAAGTGCCACCTTGGTGTGAGTCGATCCTCGGCGTGAAAGACGAGCCGGTGAAGGGAAAAGAGGTTCCTCTGGAATGGACTGAGACATCTGGGGGACTCTTGGAATGGTGGCACGACCCTGGAGTTCCTCTCGCCGTTCCTGTTGAAAGGGCCTCCTCTTGAGATGCGCCCGGAAGGCCGGGAACTCTTTCCCGACGAAGCAGGGAAAGAATCCCTCATCTCAAGCTACGAGGCTGAAACGGGGCTCCTCTGCATGTGGGCGGGACACTCGTGTTTCCTTTCGAGTGGAGACGGGTACGTTGGGGAACTTCTTGATTTGCACCAAGGGTGTGAAGGAACCTTTCGAAGATCCAGAGGTGAGGTGTGATCAGCCTCGAGACGGCTCAGGGGAAATGGGCCTAATCTCACCTGGAGGGGAGAACCTCCTTGAGTTTCTCGAGTTGCGGCAGGTCTTCTCGAGTTACGACGGGGACCTCAGAAACCCCCTCTGGTGGCCTCAGGAAAAGCCAGTCCTCAGGCGAGTTGCTAGGGGCCGTCTCGGGATTCCTCTCCTGTCTATGCCGGGGCCTAAGACCTTGTGTGAAGTCGGGGCTGGAAACTGAGGATTCCTCTCCAGTGTTTCCATGGAATTTCGGGTGGTTCTGAGTCTCCCCAGGGGAGTCAGGCCTCGTCTCGATTGGGGGCATGCACGTGCGCTTTCCTCTGGAGCTGCAGCAGTAGAGTCATGCTTCCTGTCGCGTGGATCAAGGGATCTGTGGCTTTCCCTCGAGGCGTTCGCTAGAGGCTTTCCCACGAGGCTTTCCCACAGGGCTGTGCCACGTGCCACGTTGGTGTGAGTCTATCCTCGGCGTGAAAGACGAGCCGGTGAAGGGAAAAGAGGTTCCTCTGGAATGGACTGAGACATCTGCGGGACTCTTGG